>NW_011888847.1:6735809-6753545 GCF_000151845.1 Pteropus vampyrus | reverse complement strand
ATATCTACCTGTTTTGCTTGTTTATGTCACTAATTATAGAGTTTAACAACCTCAGTGGATATTTTTTCCTCGCTGCCTGGTGCTCCTGGAAATTTTCTGGGAGCAAATCCTGCCCTTGCAAAAAGGTTGGCAAGGTCCTAAGAGTCCTTCTCTAGAATTTTTCTGTCTGGAGCTCGTAAGAAAGCTCCTTTCTTCCATCTGAGAATGCAAATTCAGAATGCTAGGGACATGATCCTCACTTAATGAAGACATACAAAATAAAGACAAAACAGGAGCAAATATCAAAGACAGACAGTGTGAATCCTGCCAACATTCAATTCTTAGATTCAGTCATCTCCAAACCCAACTTCACCCACTTTTCCTACAATTCAATACATCTGTCTTTCAGTGGACCTCTATAACAAGAAAAACTACCAAATAGACCTTCCAACTAGGATTCACTGATTAGGAAAAATGATGGTAAGTCTGCTGAAATACAAGGGGAATTTACTATCACTTATTACCATATTACATAGAGATTAAGAGCATGATCTTAATAGGCAGCCAGGCAATTTGAATTTGAACTTTATTTTCCATTAATGCTTTGGTTTAGGAAAATTGTTTAACAATTTTAGCCCCAACTTTCTCTTTTGTTAAAGAGGAGTCATAATAATAATACCTATCTTGTATGCTTATTAATTGCATGAGATGAGATAATGATTTCGAATTCCTATTACAGTGTTTGGCATATAATAAGTATTCAATGAAGTGTATCTATTATTTTCTATTATTATTTATGTTGATGGTCACTAGTGTTATTAACAGGTGAGGAGAAAACTAGCTATTCAAGAACTGGCACTGACGTTGCTACAATAAAGATGGTGCAGCTTTATGTTAGGAATTATGACAAACAGCATCCTCTTTGCATCAGTCACATTTTGCAGAAAAGACACATTATTGAACATTTCAGTGTCTCTCTGTTTTAAATATTTTGAGATCTACATGTAAAATAAAAAGTGCGATAAACTTAGTCAGCTGCACCTCTACATATCCTTTTTTAGTAATATGTATTCAAAAATTTTGCCCATTTAAAAAATTAAGTTGTCTTTGCCATGATTTGTATAAGTTCTTTTATTTATATTTAATATGAGTACTTTTTTGAAAATATATATAGCAAATGTCTCCTCCCACTCTTGTTTGTATTTTTACTATCTTAATAGTGTCTTTTGATAAAAGAAAGTTTTTAATTTTACCAAGTACAATTCTTCAATTGTTTTCCTTTAACGTTATTGCTTTTTGGGTACCGTTTACAAAATCTTTACCTACCATAACGATATGAAGAATTACACTTGTTACTTTATAGAAGCTTTGGTTTTACTAACCTTTCAACTACTTTCTATCACTCAGCTGAAACTAATATCATTTGTGTGTGATGTACAAGGCAGGGTTCAACGTTCTTTTTTTTCCCTGTATTGATATCAAACTGACCCAGTACCATTTACTGAAAAAGACAATATTTCCCAATGTCTTGCCATGGAACTTTAACTGTAAGTTGTAAATCAGGTTACTCTATGAATTTGGGTCTATTTTTTGGAGTCTCTATTCCATTCCATTATTCCATTTGCTTTTCTTCATGCTAACATAATTCTACACTGTTTCAGTTAATATATTATTATAATATATTCTGATATCTGGTATAATATATTCAGTTAATATATTATTATAATATATTCTGATATCTGGTATAATATATTCTGATATCTGATATTCTGATATTCTTCATGCTAACATAATTCTACACTGTTTCAGTTAATATATCTATTATAATATATTCTGATATTATTATAATAAATTCTGATATCTGGTAGATTATGTCATTTAGCTGTGCTCATCAAAATTTTCTTGGTTATTCTTGATTTTAGAAAGCGTATTAATTTTAACAAGAAAAAAATGTCTAGGGGTTCCGAGTAATATTGCAATGAATCAATAAGCATATTTTGGGAACTGCTATCTTACAATATTTATTCATCCAATCCATGAACATTATATATCATCCATTTATTTAGGTCATCTTAAATTAATATCAGTAGTGGTATAGTTTCCACTTAGATTTCTTACATAACTTTTGTTCAATTTATTCCTACATATTTGATATTATTGATGCTGCCATAAATAATACATTTGTCAAATTTATTTTTGTAAACTGTTTCCTGCTCTTATATGTAAGTATATTTAATTTTTATATTGATCTTTTATTGGGAAAACTTGTAAAATCATTTGTGAATATTAACAGTATATCTGTAGATTCTTAGTGAAGAAAGAGGATTTATCAATTATCTAAATTGTGAATCTAAGTGAAAGACATGAGACTTTGGAATAAGTCAGACATTTCAAGTTCTATTTTCCCATTATCTTTTAGTCTCTTCTCCTGGGAAACAGCAGTACCTCCAATCCAGAAACCTAGTAGTCATCTGTGATACACTTTTTTTCTCTCATTTTTTTAATATTCAACCACCAAAATCTGTAGGTTCTATTTTTTTCATTTGACCCAAAATTATCCCTTTCACCTTTTCCCCACACTCTTGCTTTATTTAGTTTAGATCCTCATCACGTCCTTCCAGGACACTTAAAAGAGACATCAAACTAATTTCTACCCTTCCACTGCATCCTACCCCACAAAAATTTTGTCATGGCGCTCCTGTTTGTAAAAGATATATTAAAATTAGCTTTGATTTTAAATCTTTTGCATTAATATGAATGCATATTCCCAGATGATGACTTGTTTTCTGACTTAGAATATATTTCCCATAGGACTGTGTTCAGAAACTACTGACTCATGCCCGTATCCACATTTAAATTACTTTTCTCTGTCTTATATAGCAAAGTATAGGATTTAAGCAGAGATACAAACAAAAGATCCAATGCTTTTGTTTAATTTGGATGTTTTGGTCATAAACCAGTTTGAATAATCTAGATGATCAATTTAGACTAGATTTCTTTTATAATTATGGAAATTTCAAGTATTGTTTTTCTTGTGTTATAACTGATCTTTATGACCTCTACAGTGCCCAGAAAGATGATGCATAAAATTATCAACAATAAGCTTTAAAACAATATTCTATTTATTCTGTTTATTCTGTTGAAGTCAGCAATACATTCCTGAGCCAGTCAACTGAATAATGTAAAAATTTTAATAAGTCCAAGAATCGAACTGCTTGAAAGCCTTGCACTAAACTTGTGCTTATGTTAGAATGCAGAACTTGATATGCTAATTCTAAAAGTCTAAGTGACCTTAGAATGCTAAGCCAATAAATATAGCTCAGTCTGTTCCTTGGACTAACAATAATATCATCAGTACTTTGATATTTATATGCAGGAGGGGAATTGAGGAAATGTATATATATTTTTAAATAAAGTGTTTCTCTTCAGCGACAATTTTATCTGATGTAGATCTGTGATATGTCCATTAACTGTATAATTATTGGCACAAGGAATTAACATGACACAAATAAAGTAATCTTGATAGTCCTTGCTGTATTTGTGGACATTTTTATGACTTTTACCTTTATTTTAATCTACATTCAAGTCATTATACAAACGTTTAAGAAAACAAACAGAAACTACACTCCAGGTTTAAATCTATTCATTAATAAATAATCAATGTCTAAATATTCAACCAGTTATGAACCAGTAAAATGTTATAATTATTTAACCCCATATTGCTTGCAAGGTATCAAGAGGCACTTTGTCAAATACCCTGCTTAAATACACACAAGCGTGCATGCAGAAATACACATGCACAATGAACACAGGCATACCCATACCAGCTTTAAGATAAAATATCAAAGCATTCTAGCAAGTCTATGAGACTATTATAACTCCTGGTAATTAATAATTTTGTCAGTATTTACTTACAAGATACTTATTTAGTTAGTTCATTCAATATATTTCTTTATTTCTGGCATCCATTATTTTTATCTCTTTTGAAAACTGAAAAAGATTTTTTCACTTGATTTTTGTTATGTCTTGAGTTCGTCTGTGACCACACCTTCAATTTCTACTCTTTAGCACAATTTCAGTTCACTGAGGCTTAGAGATTTAAATTAACTCAAGGGAGGTTATCACTCTCCATCATTCTCTCCCCAAACTGTACTTACGCTACCTCCACTCCTTCAGTTATATTATACCTAGCTCTATTATTATTCTTATTTTATTCATCTTTTGGCTCATTTAAAGATATCATAACAATTTTAAGGCATGAGATTTCTTACAACTCTGAACGATTCAGGATTATTTGTTTATACCACTCCTTCGGCATTAAGACAATTTATAATATTGTACATTAACTTTTCTCTGGTATGTCTTATATCTACTTTTTGTAGTACCTGTTATACCTTGAGTATCAACTATGGTAAATGAAAATTGTTAACAACAGTGTGTAGTGTGAAAAGAGTGCTACATTCTGAATCAGATAATTGGGCTCTGGTCCCTCTGTGATCACCAAAGAGCCACATAACATCAATAGGCCTCCTTTTCTGATCTATAAAATACTGCAGTTGGACTACATGCACTTTAACTATCTCTTCAAACTCTTAATGATTTGACTGCTATAACAGCTTATAAGCTCCATAAAGTAGGAGGCATGTGTGTCCTGGTCATCATTAATTCCCAGGACACTTAAAATAGTGAATAGCATATATTCGTTGATTCAGTCAAAAAAAATTTATTGTGTGTAAGCTACTCTTCAAGGTACTTGAGCTAAAGAAATACACAAACTCCTTCTCTTGAGGGTTTTCTATTAAGAAGAAAAATAAAAACTATATAATATGTTAGAAATTCATTAGTGACAAATATGGCAGAGAAGGGTGATCAGGAGTGCCACGGTCAGATTTGCAATTTTAGATACAGTGGTCAGTGTAGGCCTCTCTGTGAAAGTTACAACTGAGCGAAGATTGGAAAGATGTAGAAATGAGCCATACAGACATAAGGAGAGTGTGCACAAAAATAGGAAAAACTAGCGAAATTCCTGATGTTGTAATAGTCCAATTAACCAGGAAGGGGCCAGAGAGACTAGAGCTGAAGAGTCAGAGGGGCCAGTGCGGGGCCTTGTAGGTGACTGTGAGGAGGCTGACCTTGACTCTCTGTAAGATGGGGAGCCGTTGGCCAGTTTTGAACCAAGAGATGACATGATCTGATTTATATTTAAAAGAGAACACTGGTTGCTAGGTTGAGATTAGCCTGTAGGAGGAACAAGGATAGGGGCAGGAATACAATTTAGAGATAATGATAGCTTTGACAGCAGTGAAGGTGATAAGAAGTGGTAGGATTCTGGACATATTTTGAAAGTAGAAACAAGAGTTTTAGAAAGATATGAACATCAAGCATAACTCCAAGGTTCTTAGACTGACCAACGAAGAAGACGAAGTTACCACTAATTGAGATACAGTGCAGCAAACTTATGGGGGATGACCAGGAATTTAGTTGGAATATATTTGCTTTGAAATATCTATCAATATCTGCTCAATAAATATGTGTTGATTGATTATATGCCTTAAATAAATATTATTTTTATTATAAATATATTAATTATAAAGAGAGGGAGTGAAATATGGTCGGGTGGAATTACCATCTGCCATTAATTACTATGTATTCATATATTGCTTTGTACACCCATCTCCTTTAAAATTGAGAGACTGATCAATATGAGGGCTGCTTAACAAAAGTGATTTTTTTTGCAACTGCAGACCTTGGGGCCAGACTCTGAATCAAAGCTACTTCCCCCAAAATAGGCATAGTGCAAAAGTCAAGTAGCTAGATTTACTTTTTTCTATAACATAATTTGCTTGGGTTTTTTTCTGCAATTTTCTTCTTACTAAACCTCTAAGACTGTTTCCAGCGATATGATTATAACTTAGAAGTCAATGCTTACTTAAGAACAATTGTAATGGAAAGATAAAGTATTAATGAAATTAAAATTAAGTCAAGGAGAAAATAATTTGGTATATACATTTTTTATTTATGCTGAGCTTTGAAGAGATACAGTGTTAACTCCAGGAGGCAAAGTACTCTTGTAATGACTATGCGGCCACTGTTAAATGAGAAAAGTGTCTTATTTTTAATTTTGAAGATTAACTATTTTTGAAGATTAGTGATCCTCTTTTCAAAGCAGTCTCATTATTCTTCACTTAAGCTATCTAGACTAGCGAAATCATTATATCAAGACAAATATTTAAACTTGTTTTTATCTGCAAATCAAGGGTTCTTTTTAGTGTGATCTTTAACCATTTTTCTCCCCATTATAAAAGGCCATAAAAATCAAAAACAGGCATAGGTTTCCACTGTACTCATTATCACCAGTAATATCCAAAATTGAATTATTGTTATTATCCTAGCATAAGTATCTTCACCCAATTAGCTTGGAACAGTGGGGTTCAGTTCAACAAGGGCCCTTGAAGTTTGTGAATTAAAGATATTTTTTTGCACCTCTCCAGGTAATGTCTGCATTCTTCTCTCGGTACCACGTTGTCCACTCCAACCTGGTAGCCATTTGGAGATCCCTTTAAAGCATCCCACGTTATCAACATTTTTTTGGCCCTCTTTCCCTGGAATCTGGATCAAAATACACCTGTCCTGTATGCTCATAAATTTATTCAGTATGCTAAAGCATTCTAATAGAATAATAGGTACCCTTTCTCAAGCAACACACATTTATCTTATCATTATCAGTTAGCGTCACCTGGGAGTTTGTTAAAATGTACAATCTCAGGTTTTACTCCAGACCTCTGAATCAGAATCTGCATTTTATAAAGATCCCTCTAGTGATTCTTAAGCATGTTAATATTTCATGTGCATTACTTTAGAGAGAAAGCCTTGGTCATGATACTATTTTTCAAATAATTTGTCTATTTTATGTAATTTTTCTAATTTCAGGGGAATGAAGGAAACCTTTGACAAGATGAAAAGGCAACCTATTGAATGGGAGAAGATATCTGCTAATTACATATCCGATAAGGGGTTATTATTAAAAATAACATTAAGAACTCATTCAACCCAACATCAAAAAAAAAAAAAATCCAACTTAAAAAAAGGGACAGAGACCTAAACAGACATTTCTCCAAAGACATACAGATGGCCAACAGACATATGAAAAGATGCTCAACATTACTAATTGTCAGGAAAAATGCAAATCAAAAAACACAATGAGATATTACCTCATACTTGTCAGAATGGCTATCATTAAAAAGACAACAAATAACAAGTGTTGGCGAGGTTATGGACAAAGAGACCCCTCGTGCACTGTTGGTGGGATTGTAAATTAGTGCAGTCACTATGGAAAACAGTATGGAGGATGGAGGTTCTTCAAAAAATTAAAAATAGAACTACCTTATGACCTACTTCTGGTTATTTATCTGAGGGAAACAAAAATAGTAATTCAAAAAAGATATATGCACCTCTTTGTTCACTGCAGCATTGTTTACAATAGCCAAAATATGGAAGCAACCTTGGTGTCCCTCAATAAATGAATAGATAAAGAAGATGCCGTGCAAATATACAATGGAATATTACTCAGCTGTAAGAAGAACGAAATCTTGCCATTTGTTACAACGTGAATTGTCCTAGAATGTTGAGTGAAATAAGTCAGATAGAAAAAGACAAATATCATATGATTTCACTTATATGTGAAATCCAAAAATCAAAACAGACAAAACAGAAGCAAATTCATTGATACAGAGAACAAACTGATGGCTGCCAGAGGGGACAGTCTGGGGGTTGGATGAAAAACTGGAAGGGGATTAAGAAGTACAAACTTCCAGTTGTAAAATAAATCATGAGGATGTAATATACAATGTAGGGGACAGAACCAACAATATAATAACTACATTGTGACAGATAGTTCCCAGACTTACTGTGGTGATCACTTTGTAAGGTATATAAATATTAAATCACTGTTGTATACCTGAAATTAATATTATATTGTATTTCAATTATGATTAAAATTAAATTTTAAAAAATTAATTTAAAAACTCTAAAAAATAATAAATCTAAAAATTTCACTCTAACCATTTTAGTAGAATTCCATAAAGATCTCATTTCTCTTTAGATTACTTTTCCAAGCAATACGCCATTCCAGATACTTGAGGGATATGATTTTTTACTACTGGTTTCTAAATTAATATTGCTATGCTCAGATAATATACTTTATATTATTTTGATCTTTTGACAGTTTTGATTCGGTCTTATAACAGCATTTTGTCTATCTTGGTGAATGTTTCATATGCACTTGAAAATAATGTATATTCTACAATGGTTAGATGTAGTGTTCTATCAAAGTCAAATAAGTCATTTTTAAAAATAATATTGTTCAAATATTCTAAATCTTTACTGATTTTTATGAGACAGGATATTGTTAAAATTGACAGGATAGTGTTAAAATCTCCAAAGTTGCTTATGAAGGTGCCTATTTTTCCTTTAAATTTGTCAGTTTTGCTTTTGTATTGTGAAATAGCATTTTTATGTATATACGAATTTATCTTTGGTAATATTTTTGTTTATGAAGGACAGCATGGTTTGTCTGGTATTAATATACATATCCACATCTGTTTTCATATGCTTAGTGTTCTCAAGGTACACCTTTCCCTATGCTTTTATTTTAAAGCAGTCTGTGTCTTTTTATTTAATATTCCTTGTAACAGAATCTAGGCAAGTCTTGCTTTTTTATTCAGTCTTAAAATCAAGACATTTTAGAGTGTTTATTCCCTTTCCATTTATTTTAAGTATTGACATTTGTTCCAAGTACTGATGTATTTTTTCCTCAGTTTTTTATCTGTCTTTTATTTTGATGAGTAATATTTGCCTTGTATTTGATTTGTATTTCCTCTGCAGAGTTTTGAGATATACTTCTTTGCATTATTTTTTTTTATTTGATTGCCCTAAGGGTTACAATATGTATTTTTAATTTATCACATCTACATTCAAACAATTTACAAAATTTACAAAAGTATAATAACACCATCAATATATAATCATAGGAGAGACTCTAAGATATTTCAAGCTTTCCTTTATATAGTAGTTCTGAAACCTGGCTACATCTTAGAATCCCCTGGAGTGATTAGAAACCTACCAATGCCTGAGTCTCACCAAAATCCAAAATCAGAATGGGTAGAGGTGAGTTAGCCTCAGTAGTTTTCAAGTCTCCCTAAATGATCTTACCGTGCAGTCAGGGTTGACTATAACTTTCTATAAATTTTTGACAATGGTAGAATTTTCAAAAAGATTGAAGCCAAGGAGGTTTAAATTCAATTACAGATGTCTAATTCAAAGTTAAGAAAATGTTATATTTTGATCAGAATATAGAATGAAATATTCTTCTTTTAGACTACAATTGGCAATTAGAGCAGATGGTTCAAAACAGTGATAAATGAGAAGATAAAGTATACTTAGATGTTTATTTCTTTTATTCTTAATCTGAATAGAGATCCTCTTTTACATGTGGTATTTTTTAAGTAAGTAAACCTTGATATTTTAATAAGAAAACTATTATGTTTAAAAAGTATAATTAAATGAAACACATATCAATCTCTCTACCTACCAATTAAATTTAGTTGTATGGATCATAAAACTCAAGATAAATAAATGCTTTAATTATTGACTGATATTGAATGAATGTATGCCCATTAATGGTAATTAAAGTCAAATGAATTTTAGCTCATTGCAATATAAGAGGAACATTCAAAAGATATGCTAGTATGCACTAGTATATAATATCTAGCATATCTCTTCCTAGCATTGTGACCATAGCATACAAAATAATCAGTAATTATTTTAAATAAATAATGAACACTTTATAAGGAAACAGAGTCCCCATCAGTACAGTTTACTTAAGCAGAAGCTAGACAGCCATCTTCCAGAGACACTGCTGAAAAGATTTCTATGAGAGTAGGAAACTGGTGAAGATGATTTGACCTCTAAAATTATTTGATCCTATCCCTTCAATATAGTGACATTTCTCAATACCTTGCTGATCTTTCACCTGCTGTGGGAGAGTGATTCAGTTTTAACAGAGTAGCTTCTGACCTAATTGTTCCCTCATATTTGAAGGATTCTTATTAACATTTTCTTAGGGTAAGCAGAAGTGTGTGGAGACATGCAGACTTCGAAAATTGAATTGGTTACACTTGACAGGAAGTGAAGTTGGTTTCACTTCAAAAATTCAATAAAGGGATAAGCAAATGAGAACAATGTTCCAAACAAGCCTAAAACATTGTGATTTTAGTTGCTGAAAACTACACATCCCATTTTTGTTGTGTTTAATCAGATCCTCCTTTCTCACCTTTGAAGTTGTGTGAGTTGGAACCAGTTATGTCTACTGCCTCAAGACTAACCGTATTAGCCTTCTGTCACCCAGTAAACAGGAGGCCAATCTAAATGTGACATTACTCTAACGATGTTTCATCATGCTGGCAGCTTGACTTATTACTTTATCTTTTGTATTGCATTTTCACACTTCATTGTAAAAATAATAAGAATAACATAACATTCCAGACAATTGTTATTAAACTTTCTGACTGGATATTTGTTTTCATGAAGTTTGATTGAAATGACAATTTTCATTTTTTTTTGTTTATAAAAAACATTTCTTTCCTTTTGTGCAAAAATAAAGAAAAATTTGCAGATCATAAATAAAATTTTCCTTTTATTCTTCTTCCTACCATCCTCCTTCCTTCTTCTCATTTCTCTCTCCTCCCTCTCTCGTTACCTTTAATCCATTATGTTCTAAGGTGAAATTTTCTGATGATAAACATGATGCTACTTTGCATTCAAGAGTGTCATTCTTAGAATTTGCTTTATATCGCAAGGTGGGTAGGAGCATTTTAGCTATATATTCAACATTTATTGAGTATCCACCTTATGAAAGGTACTGGTATAAGGTATAAGATATAAAAGATGCAAAATTGTTTTCACACAAATCATGCATTCAGTTACTTATAATCTTGAAGCAACATAATATACTAATACATGGTAAACAGTTACAGAAAGTAAAGAGAAAAGGAATAGAGAATAAATTAAATTAATTTTCAGCATCTAAAGGAACACATCTGCTGTACTTCTCTCTATTAAGAGTTACATGAGATACTAAAACAAAGATAGAAAGGTAATGTTTGAAAGTTTCATCATTTGTACTGAGAGTTTTGCAAAGCACCTAGTCTAGCTATATCATGCCCCCAACCCACAAAAGAAGTATGTTAACAAGATAGAGGTAGTTCACTGAGTCTCTGCAAAGGCCAAAGACTGAGAACTATAGGAATGTAGTTACGATGCCAACACCTCAATTGCAGGCTATTCCAGCGGAAGCCTTGCTGCAGCTTCCCCAAAACTCAAGCCCTGGCATACTCCTGCCAGCTCTGGTCATGGAATGCTGTGACAGACAGATGTCTCATCACACCTGCGTAACTTTCCCAGTAAATTTTGCCCACCATCCTCTTCCTCACTTCATTCTCTCCTGAATCAGACTTTCGTGTGTTGTTTGTCTGATTGACGGAGCCTTGGTCATTTGTTCAGTTCTAATTGAAGGAAGTTAGGAAAAGAAACTTGGGCTTCTAGCTTGGGCAGGAGGGACCTCCACGTACTAATTCCTTCTAATAGAGAAAGTGTTTGATGATGCTTAGCAGCAACGAATATGTAAATAACCACTGGGGTATCAAAAATAACTTTAGATGTAAAGCTTATAAAGCTCTTATCACAAACTCATTATACCACAATCACATAGTAAGCAGTTATTGGTTGAGAGAGGATTTCAACTCAAGGAAGAAAATAATGCCATTTAAGAAAGAATAATTTTATAGGAAGGGGAGTGGGTACCAGCAGGAAATAGGTATAGAAATTTTTTTCAAAGTAATTTTTTTGTCACAGAAATTCAAGCATACTATATAACCGGTTAAAGCTTTCTAACTACTTCTTATTAAAAGGTACGCAGCTGAGACTTTAAGTTCGATATTAGAAAACTTGACTGCACTTCTGTGATGTAATCTGTGGGAAGAAGTTATTTATCTGACAGGCATTTGCCTTATAGTATATGCATCCTGGAATCTGAAGTGTACTTGAAAACACAAGCCATTTTTGGCACATATCCAGGTGTGCCACCCAGCATTTTCCTACCTGCTAACAGCTTTATATAAAGGAAGCTGGGCTAAGGGTTCTTTTAACCACTGCTGCAAGCTGACAAGGTTGTGGATATGCTCTACTCAACAGAAGGAACTATAAATGGGTGTATTGGTATGGCTTGCTGCACCCTCCATGTTATTTACACAGCATTGCCATTCATCAAAGGGGTCCAAGTAGGTGCTCTGCTGGGGTAGTTCCTAAACACTGCAGAAATGAGACTATGAGAAAAAATGTGGCGCTATAGCACTGGCAGCAGCAACAGAACAAAGAAAATGCACATTTGAAAAAAAATAAGATATAAATAATAACTACCACACAATTTGACTTTGCTATTGAAATCTGCTCATAGGCTTTTATCTTTTCTTTCACTGCCTCCGTTCTACTATTCATTTTTGTTGCTTCATATTTGTCAAGTTGACAAATGACAATCAGCAGTTCTCAAAAAACACTATACAGGATTTTGTTCTAATTGTCATTTTTTTAAACTAAATTTCACCCATCAACAAACCAGAGCAGAATCAGCATGGGCTAAGCTTGGTGAGATAGCATATATTTTTGTCCTTATTCTGTTTGGATATCTAAAACTAGGAGACTTAGGTTTTAAATCTAGCTCTGCTGCCTTTTTGTTCTGTGTTTTAGTGAATACTCTACTCTAGCCTCAGTATCCTCAACTATATAATAGAAACAAACAAACAAAAGAATCTGGTTCACAGGGTTATAGTCAGTATCAAATAAGGAAATAGTTGTAAAAGCACCAATAGCAGTGTCTGGAATGTTGTAATGACTCGGCTTGTATCAGCTAGATCTAGATATAGTTTATTATGAATTTGCACAGGCGGCAAACATAATATGTATTAAAATAAGAAAATCTGATCAAATAACATACTGTACTCTTCATGTAAACAGAAGGTACATTTAAAATTTTTCAATTCCAATTTGCATTTTATATTTGAAAGTCAATGAAACACTGTGACCATTATCTTTTTACTACATCTGCTGGGCCTTCATCATAGCATGCACAGAATTAAATATAAATAAATCGTAATTACAATCACATTTAAAAGGGCATTCATTAAGGAATTATTTTGAATATATATGACAAAAACGTTCTGGGACGAACACATGTCCTTTTTTAGATAAATGTTCTCATCATACTTTAAATTATTTTTTAAATAAATAGATATTGTACAGTTTTATAATGTGTCTTACTACTCTTAAGCTGGCAATATGATAAAGAGCCATATAAAACTTTATTTATCATATAGCAAAACAATCTTGACTTTTATTAAGGAAGACGATGATTACTTAGAGGTTTAAGTTTGACTTCTGACAGTTTAAAGCTTCTTGTAATAACTAGTGATTGCTGGTTGAAATATTGAGTTAATAATTAAGGACAATGTTTGCCAAATAAAAACCTAAGTGACTAAAATGAATGGTTTGCTTCTGACCAATTTTTGTCCTTTGCCAGATGAGATGTGAAAATACAGACTTGAAATCCTGTGGAGATGAAATGACAGGAGTCACACACACTAAGACAGAGAGGGGATGCGTGCCACTGGCTGAACTCCAATTAGGTAATTACATTTTTTTCAACACAAAATACTCATGTTATTTCAATTAAATATTACATTTTTAATTTTCCTACACTCTTTTTGCTTTCTCTTTCCATTTTCATTTCAGGTTAGACATGAAATCGTTACTGATTTATTCAGGGAAATTGGCAATGTCATTTTAGGTACAGGAGAAATGATGTTTTTGACGTTTGGTATAAAACTTCCAAATAGGCTCTGCAGCTTAAATATGGACTGATTGTTCAAAAGTTAAGTAAAAAGAAGAAGCAGGACCTCTGACCAAGATGAAAAGAGCTGGGCTTTCAATTTTTTAATCAAAAAAGGTTTAAGCTAAAGATAACCTATAGTATAGTCTAGTCCAGGAGTCACAAACATTTCTGTAAAAGACCAAATAGTAAATATGTTAGGTTTGTGGCCCATACAGTCTCTTTCATAACTACTCAACTCTGCCTCTGCAGAAGGAAAGCAGCCATAGGAAATATATAAATGAATGTATGTAGTTATGTCCCATTAAAATATTTGTAAAACCAGGTGGTGAGCCGGATATGCAAGCCATAATTTGTGGACCCCTTCATCTAATCTCTTTATTTTGGAGAAGCAGAAAATCAGATTTAAAGATATAAAAGTGACATACTTAACCAAAGTCCGTAAAAATTGTATCAGAGCTCAAGTTGCAGCCAAGGAAACGTATCCTAAGCTTCTGCTCTTTCTATTCCATCGTCGTTATATTTATGAGCAAAAAATGGCCTCTGCGTATTGGCCCTTAGGTTATTTCTTCACTGCAGACTGAGATACTTTAGCTCAAAAGCCTGCCAGTGCCAAACTTAAATTTTTACACTCCAATTATTTTAAACATAGCTCAAAACAAGTAAATGTTTAGCCATTTAGAGCCTATCTGCTTTGAATAGCCCAGGAAACCTCACACAAAAGGTGTTACATATTGATAAAATAGAGCTTTGGAGTTTTAATGTCTCAAGCTGCTGCTGCCTTTCAGAATTCTCTGATCTAAAGACTTCTGCCAGGGGGCTAAGCAACATTACCTACACGTTTAAGCCTTTCTCAGGTTCCCCTCTCCCCTGAGAGTTCTCTTTTATATGTCTATCTCTCTCTCTCAATATCTCTCTCTCTCTCTCTCTCTCTCTCTCTCTCTCTCTCTCTCTCCTGAGCAGCAGACCCCTGACCCATAGCCTCTGGAGTGACTCATGCTGTGACAAATCTGTCAAGGCATTGCCAGATAAAGCTTGATGTGGTCAAATCCTTTCCCCTGACTAGCCACAAATCCCTCGAACTCCTATAATCATGATTCATAAAAAGCAAGCAAAACAAAAAAGAAAACTAATAAAATCATCTTTAGATATTTTTATTTCCGAAACAAATTTTTAGTAAGAGAAATTATTTCTGTAAAGTCTTTCTCAGAAATTATTTTGCAATAAAATAGTTTGACTGTCAAAATAGTCGATTATGTTCAACTGTGTGATCCTCTCTCTATTAACAGAATTTACTTCCTCTTTTTCTATGCAAGATGCTAGGGAAAAAACAAGATTGAGAATTAATAAACTTTTGCAGGTAGAAACTTTTTCTTTATATCTAAGCCCACTGTGTGTTGTAGGAAGTGGTTACAAATATTCTGTGATCAGATGATAAAATTATTAAGAGACTTCTATCATTCACAATGTATGTTAAAGTCCTTTCCAAGAAGAGTGTATTCTACTGTATAATTAAAATATTTATGTGGCAAAAATGAAATGGAAAGATCTCTACAGATGTATATAAGTGCCTGTTTAAAAATCCAAAGAATGATTTTCAAATATTTTCTCTAATTACCTTTTTATCTGAGAAGGCTATTTTAAAAATGTACCATGATACTAGTTGAGTAGCAGTGTAGATGATTTGTGTTCAGGAAACATTCATATCCCATGACCACCATCTACATGAGAAGACTACTTCCCATCATGTTTACTTCAGGTTTGGCCATGTGTCTTGCTTTGGCAGCAGGATATTAGTCTATATGACATGAGCAGAGGTTTGAAATGTGCTTGCACAGTTGGGCCACACATCAGGAAACATAGAAGGCTGGAAAAGTGACTCATGTAATGGTGAAATACTTGGTAGAAGTTGCCGAAAATAACCTGAAAACAGGAAATTTACCCAATAAACTGGTGAAATTGGATGATAAGATTTTGAAAGAGAATGTTCGAAGTGTGAAGTATAAGCCGGCTCCTGCTAGTTACATTTGTTACAATTATACAAGAAAGTGATGAGCTTAGAATAAGACTGACTGGTTTAGAAAGAAAATAAAGATCAGTTTCAGAGATGGTCAGAATGGTTCACCAAATCAAAGATGACGCATTTAAATACAAGCATATGGAAAAGACCAAACACAGCATGCAACCATTAAGGAATGGGCTCAAGGTAAAGACCGAATCAAGTGTGGTTTCAATCCCATTTGTCAGCACTTCTGAAAATATTTAAATGGTGTCCAGTAGACCTTTCTCCTAGACCTAAATGGCTCCAGAAAGAGTAAATGCTTTGTCATATAGATACTTGATGTACCCAAATTACCTGAAATTAAAAATAGAGAGTCATATCTCAAAAAGAATTGTGAAGGTGGCTTTTGCCAAAGGAATCGATCAGTCTTTGAGAAAGAAATGTTTTAGCAAGAGCAATGCCAATGAGGTCTAAAAGACCAAAATATTTAAGATGCAGAAAAGCATCTGGTCCCCAACTTTAAGGAAAGAAACAAGCTGAAAATCTCTTTGGCTACCAATAAGAACAACATCCTCCAATTCTAACTCTGCAAATGTAGCCAAGGAGGATCATGGAAAATGAAGTACATTCCAAAGATAGAGTCAAGAGCTGGGCGAAGCAATGAACTTGGACACCATTCTCAGAGAGCAAAGCTGAGAATGCTCAAGACCGATCTTCGAGTAGGGGGACCTGGCAACATTTGCCCTATAGGATTGCATAACTCATACAGTCCTCTGACTGCTATATGCCTTCCACTTTTTATCTTGTTTTTTGAATTCAAGTGTTAAAGCGGGAATAACTAAGTGTAACCAAATATGTAGACCTGAATATAAACAAAAGTACATGTCTAAATGTCTGGGATGCAGATGCAGCTACAGAAGTTAGTGGTAAAATTATATCCCTAAATATATTTAACAAAAACAAGTAAGGTTGAAAATAAATAATACAAATATTCAGCCTACAAAGTTATCCTTAGAACAAAAGGCTTCTTTTTCTCCACTTGTTTGTGAAATCAATCCATGTTGTAGTTCCTTCCTTTATATTTGCTGTATTGAATTCCATTGTAGAATTAACTGCAATCTTTTTATCAGTTTTTCATTCACTTGGGTTGCTTCTAATTTTGTAAATAAAGCTGCTATGACAAATCAGGTATGATTTTTCTTGTGGACATGTGTTTTTATTTTTCTTGTATTAATACTTAGAATTACATTATTGAGCCAAATGGTAGTTATAGTTTTAACTTTATAAGAAACTGCCAATTCTTTTTACCAAAAGTACCACTTAATATTGCCAGCAGGTAAAGTATCTGAAAAGAGAGATAAACCTATCACTTTTAGTGAAGGATATGATTAGATACCAAGAAAATAATCAAAAATTTATTTTAAACCAGTAAAAGTTTACAGTTTTAAGTTTAACATCTTAAAAGGACAGTTTTTCTATATACCAGCAATTATCGATTATGAAAATATAATGAAAGAAAGCATACTATTACAAAAAATAATAAAAAACTATATATCAAAATATAACTAGGAAAACATTTAACAAGAAAAATATAAGTCCCATATAAATGAAATCATGAAACTTTAGTGAGGAACATAAAGGAAGGGTATAATTAATGGTAAAAGTTCTATAATTCCAGTTAGTGACAATATCAGTTCTTCTCAATTAAATTTACAAATATAATGAAATTACACCAGAAGTGCAATAGATACATACTAGAAAATTACAAACTCATATTCAAATTTTTATTATAAACTGATCTGAATTTCATGTGATT
>NW_011888847.1:6731403-6734674 GCF_000151845.1 Pteropus vampyrus | reverse complement strand
ATATATCAAAATATAACTAGGAAAACATTTAACAAGAAAAATATAAGTCCCATATAAATGAAATCATGAAACTTTAGTGAGGAACATAAAGGAAGATATAATTAATAGTAAAAGTTCTATAATTCCAGTTAGTGACAATATCAGTTCTTCTCAATTAAATTTATAAATATAATGAAATTACATCAGAAGTGCAATAGATACATACTAGAAAATTACAAACTCATATTCAATTTTTATTATAAACTGATCTGAATTTCATGTGATTGCATATATGAAGGAATATTTAAGATATTTTAGAAAGAAAAGTATAAATGAACGTATAATTTATTTAGGTACTTAAGGATATTCGAATGAGGTTATTTAACAGGGTGGCACTAATCTAAGAACTCACAAATTTATAAGAATAATAAATTTACTTTAAATACTGCATTGGTTACCCAATTACCTACAAATAAAGTTATATTTTACCTCAAATCATCCACTACGATAAATTCCAGGGTGATTTCAGTGGAAGGAAGGGAGGTTGAAATATTAATCTTGAATTTATAATCATTTTAAGGGTGTTCTTTTATTAGAACATCAAGTGTTCAAATATAAGGAAAACAGAGATCATATGGACCACGTTTTTTTTTTCATTATGTTTTATAGAATAATATTATCCTGAAGAAGATAAGAGATACTGATAAATCTTTGGAAGGAGAAAGGGAAACAGCCAATGAGGCAAACCTCTAAAACAGTTTCAATAAGTATAAGTCAGTTTTCATCTGTTTTACAGTTTTAGGGTTGTATGTAAGATTTCATTTTGAAAGGTTCCACGTCAATAGGTAGGTAGCTAGGTATGCAGATGGATGGATGGATGGTTGGGTGGATGGGTGGATGAATGGATGAATGGATGGATGGATGGACAGACAGACAGAGATAGGAAGATACATTTCTGATCTAATATATGTTTCTGATTTTCTAGTTGCAGAAATTCAGACCCATACACTTAAAATGCTTTCTTATAAAACATAGCCAGAAAACAGCACCATCAGAATGTGAACATGTAACTCCTTTTCCTAAGGAAAAGACATTCTCTGATATGCCACCCTGAATGAAAAGAGGCTATGGTATGCCTTGAGTCACCATCAGCTTCCCTTCCATTTTCTTTAGAATCAACATATAAAAATGTATATGACTTATTATATGAATGGCTACATCTATGTGCCAGTCTACTTCATGTAAAAATACCTGACATGTAACACATATATTATAGATTGTATAATTACCTATTATATAAAGTAGTTTTTATATCATAGTTATAACTATAATATATATTATATTATACAATTATATATGTTTAATATAAGACAATGAAGTATATATAATATTTTCTCCAAACCAGGTCCATCTCTTTTTACTCTTTTCTGTGCTATTTGAGAATGCTTTCTTGAATTCAAATGAAACTGTAGCTTCAATTAAAATAGTTTTGTTATGTAAGGACTAGATATTAGAAATGCATGGATGTTCCTAAGTGAATTGGTATACCATCTGCAAAAGAAAACCATATAGAATTAATGCATTATACCCTTATATTTATGGAAATGTGAAAAATCAATGTAAAATGATTCAGTATCCATATATATTTAGTAATATTTTAATATGACCACAAAATTAATGTGTTTAAAATTATTCTAAATATGATGCCAGTACTACTCCTATGGTAATAATAACAAATCTATCAACATATAATGATTAGTCTGCCAGCGCACTGAGTAGTTTTCTATAACTTTAGTCATTTAAAATGAATTACATCTTTTATGAAACTAAGTTTTAGCATCCATTCACATTGTCATGAGAAAAGAGCAGTATATCTCTCTAAAGAAGATCAATCACTATTATATTCACTCTGATTGCCTCAGGAGTTCTATGATGTACACGAGATCCTTAAATTTGCCAACCAAAAATCTGAGATCTAATCTATGCACCAGAATTTGCTAGCAGTGAGCTTTCGGAAAAGTCATTTTTTCTTCTGAGCATATTTGCTCTCCTATAAAATAAGCCATACATATTTACTATATACAACTTTATGAGTTTGGAGATAAGTATACACCCTCAAAACCATCACCACAGTCAATGCCATAATCACCAGAAAATTCTTTATGGCACCTTATGATTTGCTCTTGACCCTAACCCAGAAAAGGATGCTGACAGTTGTGCCAGAAGACAGTCCCATTTGACTATCATATTTTGAAATACATCTTTGAGAAGATGGTATGGTAGAGAAAATTAACAATGCAAGAATGTGGTTTTAAAAATAAAATACAATGACAGTATGAAAAGTACATCATCTTTTGACATCATCTATGAAAGTGCCTAATAAGTGGCTAAGTGGAAAGTGGAAAATAAGTGGCTAAGTGTGAAAGAAAATATAGAGAATTAGTAGAATTGAAGATATTTATGGTTTCTATTGGGGTGTATATGCGTAATAGAAACATTTTATAAAAAGAGATTCTTTTTCTTTTGTGCAATGTTGTAATAATAGCATTGAGTTTGCCCAGCATAGAGACACAGGAGGATTAGACTAGGAGTAAAGACAAAAGAGGATTAAACTAGGTGGTAGTACTGAAGTGACTATCTTGGCCACATAACTATTCCTCCCCATTCAACTTCCTTATCTGAAGATATGAATTTTCAGTATAAAGGTTATGTAAGATTCTTCCACATTCTAAAAGATGGTAGTGGCAATGGGGTGAGGAACAAATCAGTAAAATATGGCAGGAATTCTATGCATGTATAAGAAGCACTTCATAAAATGATTTGGGGGTTTTAATTAACTATATATGTAGTCAAGCTATGATTTCCAAACCCTGTGCACATCAGCATCACTTGGGAAGCTTTTAAAATATGTGCATGCATTGCTGGACCTCATTACCCAGAATTTCTGATTTAATAGAGTTTTTTGTCTTTTTTCCTCATTGGATGATAACTCATTAAAGACATCCATTTATATTCCCAGTACTTATCATAATTTAGGCTCAGCAAAAGTTTGCAGAATAAGTGAATAACAAATTCTAAGTTTTGTGAGTGTGCAGCATGTAAAATATGTAGGGAGAAAGCATGTATATATAGGTAAAATCAGTCTCTAGCATACACTGACTTCAAGGGTTACAAAGAATGGACTAACAAAGAGACAGAGGATAGACTATCGCCTTACCCTAAAATTGGGAATATTTACGTCTCTAAGCCAGAAAATTACAAGTTGGATGTTAGAGCATGCATGTAGAATGCA
>NW_011888847.1:6681910-6729708 GCF_000151845.1 Pteropus vampyrus | reverse complement strand
TATTGCAATGTTTGAAAACCATGTGCTTCACCTGAGAGAGAAAAATGGTCATCCAACTTCCACTTTAATGCTTCTGATGAATGTACTCTACTGACTCTTAAAAAGATGAAAAGCTATCCAAGTATTTAAGAAGGGGGAAGAGTCAAAACCTTCAACAATTAAAGATAAGTAAAGATTCAAGGTTTTCATTAGAAGAAATCTTCCTGAGTTTGCCAGTCATTGGAACATTAATCTTGAGCAATTTTGGCATATGCCTTTGCTAATGCAACACTGAAGCAGCTCATTCTACTAATGGCTAGCTCTAATTCATGGAAAGGTCTTTCTTATAATAAGCAGAACTCTGGCTTGCCTTAACATCAACATTTGTCTTCTAAACAGGCCTTTTCTTTTACCAACTAGGGCCTTTTAAATAATTTAAAGCAGCTTCCATTTTACCCTCACATTCCTGTTTCTCCTTTCCAGTGTCTGTTGTGTGTTGCAGAAATGGGGGAAGGGAAGCATTCCTTCACTTATAGGGTAACATAGGATAATTTTATTTCTTCAGGAGATATGAGTGTAAGAAACTCAATTTGTGGTTTTCCCTCTGTATTCACAATGTTTATCCACTTCCTCATCTCCCCTCCACTCAGAGAGGGTAATTAATACAGACCAAGGCCTAATATCCATTCCTCTCAAATAGGATAATATGCCAAAGTGCGTGTTTTGTGTGTTTTAGCCTATCAGTAATCTCTCTCCCTCAGATGAAAAGAATGCTTATATATGGCAGATATTCTCCTCAATCATTTCTCCGTAATAAGTTTACCATTAAAGACCTCCCAATAGCCCTAACTATAAGAAATAACTATTACTCAATTGGTTGGCCTTAATAAATGGGCAAGAGAGTTCAACTCCTAAAGGAAAGCATGGAAAAACTCTCATCACCATTAGGTTAACTTTAACAGTAAGTTGTGTGCTTTAGATAATAAAACTGATACTGGATATATTACATCCTTCATCAAAACCCTTGTACTTCATCTCAGTTGGCTCAGAACCTAGAGTGAGTCTCATTATTATTCATATCTAGTAACTCTCCCCTAATAATCCCTAGCTCTTTCAATGTTCTGGAATACATGTCTTATTATCCAATATTATGTTTATGCTTTTCTGAATATCCTTTACTTTGTATAGGCACCTCTTACAATATAGACTCATAGAACCATAGTATACCGAAATTTTTTTCCTTTAAATTGAACTCAATTAGACCTTGGTTAACATCCAGATGTGACTGCCTGGGTAGATAATTTATTGGCCAT
Source organism: Pteropus vampyrus (assembly GCF_000151845.1). NCBI lineage: Eukaryota > Metazoa > Chordata > Mammalia > Chiroptera > Pteropodidae > Pteropus > Pteropus vampyrus. The sequence goes on along the minus strand of NW_011888847.1, from coordinate 6,728,416 downwards.
GAGTCAGGTTTTCCATCTTAAGTACACAGAATGATATCAATCTCACAAAACTATTATAAAGTTAGAGATAATTAAGATAGCATTTGTAAATCATTTAACGCAGTGCCTGACAATGAGAAATATTAGTTTATCTTTCAGTGTTCTCACACAAAACTGAATCTACTTAAATATAATACCTGGCACATACTAAAGAGACTTTAACATTTAATACATGCTCCATAGGTTAGACACATTTTAAGGAAATTTTGTAGGACTGAATTATTTCCACATTAATAAATGAAATACTACCTTTCTATTAAGAAGTTACAGCTTCTCAAAATATTTGTTCATCGTGGTACAAAAATCAGACAAATTTCACTTATTTTCTGAGCCTCACTTAAATGCTACCTTTTATATGAAGGTTTAATGATGCCACCTCAGTCTCAGCAGAATAAAATTAATGCATTTGATTTAGATATCTCTTACACTATTGATTTCATTTTATATTTTACCATAATTATCTGTTATTTCATAATCCAAAATGCATTGTAAACTACTGTGAAAATAGGCCTGGCACTGTGGTACTGATCCATACCATGGTACCAATATAACTTTAAAATCTCTTAGAGGTCAAAGGGCAATGTGAATAAAGGTTTAATATTAGGCCTGGCCTGATGAAATTCGTCTTGAAAAGTTTTTTTGGGAAACAGTAAGTTAAGACAAATGAAGATATTGTTTATGCCTCTTTTGTGTGGGGCACTACCCTGAGTTGTGAGAGATGTGAGTTGGTATGCAAGCCATCAAATATAATGGTATATAAAACTGGCGGGTAAAAGGGCAATAGCTTTCAATAGGTCAAGGTGAACCATACATAGTACTCAACCATGACAGCCATACACGCCCCATATCTATGAGGAAACAAAAGAAGCTGCACCTTTTGGTACCCATCAGGCCTCCTAATGAGATGAAAATGTTGTACTTGCTATATTCTCTGCTTTTTATCCTTCTAAAAAAGCTAAATAATTATTGTATTAGATTAAAGCCTTTTTATGTCTTATTGCCAATCTAAAACCATAACCATAGAGTTGATACTGCAGAGAGTCTGTTGTAGCCTATTTGAATAATAGCACAACCAATAGAGCATTTGCCAAATATCTTAGCTCATTAGAATAATACCCAGGCATTTATAATTGTTGAAAGATCATGGCAAAAGTAGGGCATCAAAAAAGTTCAGAATGTATTACAAACATTGAGTAGTTAGTATGATTAGTATGTAAGATGGAAAGGAGGAATATAAGTAGCTATAGAGGCTATAATATAATCTTGTGATCCTGTGCACACCCCTGAAATTTTACACAATACTTTTTACAAATATGTATATGATTATTTCTGAGAGGTTCAAATTTTAATGAGATCATGAAAGATGATCCATCCCTTAAAAGGTTAAGAGCTTTTACTTTTACTTTAGTTTAGAGAGTCTGTCTGAATACTGTTCTGAGAAGAATTCAGGCAATTTATAAGGAAAATTACTTCTTTGATGCCTCCAGGTTACTATTTAGAAAATTACTGTTGGACTCTAACAAGTGGCTTTCATTTGCTGAAATTAAGGTTAATTTTTTTTTCCCCTGAAATGTCTTGCTTATTCCTGAGAAATTACTCAAACATTGTTTAAGGGGAAATGTTTCCAAGAATCCAGGACAAGAGTCAATCGATTATATTACTTCTTAAAAAAAGGTATCCCTTCTGCTTTTCCTAATGCAAATATAGCACATTATGGGGTTTGAGGAAGAAATGCACAAAAAAGAACAAGGTTATATGAAAACAAAGAAGTGTTAGTTTTTAATTTGATTGGTGTTAGCAGCAAAATCATTAGGGTGAGTAAAAGTATTCCCCATCCACCATCATGACATAATGACTCCAGTTCCTATAACAGAGTCAAGCATTCAGGAAATACCAACACTACAGCAGTGAAAGACACAGATGAAGAGTTTCAAAATATTCACTACCAGTATTGGTGATTATGGTAGTGTTGAGTTGATTACAATACCAGTAGACAGTGTTTCTTTTTAATATAGAGATTTTCTACAATGGCTAATGTATCCATTTCTAGTCATAAAAGGCTTTAACTTCAAGTAAGACAATAGCCAAGCAATGTCAGCCTGAACTAGAGAGTTGATTTATTTTTTCCTTACTTAACAAGTACACAGAAGGTTAGTTTTTATAGTCATTTGTTAAGCCAGTGCCAAGGATTTAGAAATGGCATCACAACAATTTTCCAAGTCTTCTTTTCGATGTTCCAAAATGATTGAAGGAACTCCTAGCACCACATCTTCACACAATTTCATTCGCGATAATAAAGCAAGCAAGATTTAAACAACAGATAGAAACAAGAACAGAAGTGATATAGGTTGAATTAACCTTGGGATAAGCAGTCATTGTATTTTTATTTTTGCTTTGTTTCATTTTTGTTGGTTGAACCTCAACTATATTGGTTTCAGTTCATCATAATCCTATGTTCAAGTTATATTCTCATTAAAGATCGATGCAAGTCATCTCTCTTTTTATAAGTATTTATTGATTTATCACATTTGATCCCCATCCAGTGTTATTTCTCTCACAGTGGAAAATGGCTGGACTCAGTGCTACTGTTGTATTTTGTTTCTATGTCTTTTTAGTGCTAGGAATAAAACACTTGTATTTTTAAAGATAAAATACATCATGAGTTCTCACTGATTATTTTACTTTAAGCTCAGTAGTACAGATTTTTTACTTTGCCTCATTAATCTTACAATTGAATCTAATTTAGCTCATGCCAAAAATCTTAGTTTCAGAGATATCAACCATAGCTACTCATTTACTTTGTACCAGAAAATAAAAACAATAACCTCTGAATAATAATACCAGCACTGGAATGTATGTCATCAAAGTAGTGACAGGGTAGTTCCTAACTTTAGTCCCTCTCACAAGAAATTAACTAGCCATAGACAAAATCCCAGAACCCAGGGGTTAGGCCAAAGCACCCCCATGGACAGCAGAGACCAAGAGGGGCTGAGTTAGAAGAATAAGTGGAATGGCGAGGCTCTGATCACGTCACCCAGAATCTGAACCCTGAACTGATCCACATTTACTCCACGTAGACTTTCTGGGGTTGGGTGCCTGATAATATCTAGTAGACAGTTCTTCTCATTTTTGTCTGGGAAAGACAGCCCTCTCCTGCCAGCCTAACCAGCTGGTGGCGTCTGGAGGGAGATGACGGTGTCTGTCGTTCCTCACCATCTCACTGTCTTCTCCCTCTCATTAAAAATGAAAATAAAATTCCAAATAGCAATAATGAGATGAGAAAAGGAGTACTAGCCCAACTAGATATATCTCTGGGAATTATAAAACCAAGTCAATAAGAAACTGGATCAATACTGGGTGGAGACCAACTGAAAAGTTATACTGGTCTGGAGATGAGGAATCATTATTTTAGGGTAGAACAAAGTCAGTCTGCAAAGAGAAGGGAACAGAACATACACACAAAGATAAATGACTGAGTCAGGTACTCTAGTTTTCTAGTACCTGTGACATCTAACCATTCTTCAGCCTTTGAGTCTTTGTATTCTTAAAGTAAATTCCAAGTTTTATTTCACTGGATTAAGTGGGCCTCTTTTCCTTCATACCTAAAAAACCCTGACTAGAATATGCAGAAATAAGGTTGAAATTAGGAAGCCTATCCTTCACACTCTCTAATTCTGAGAGTGTAAGCTAATTTATAATTGGCTAAGAATGGCTTCTTCTTGGCACAACTTCATGGAACCCTACTAAAAAGGGCTTTTTTTTCTACGATTATTCTATAAAATGTGTATGTATATTTCCATAGTCATCGTCATTTCTTTCTCCCTTTAATTTCATCAAACTTCTCTCTACTGTACTTGCTCTGTAAGTTCGTTTCTTCTTACATAGAGTTCTTTTCTCTGTATATCATTGCTGTGATTTGTTTGTATTTCCATTTTCCAAGTACAAGCAACATATCGTCTGCCAAGTTTTGATACTTGTGATATTATTAAAATTGATGCCTCCAGGTTACTATTTAGAAAATTACTGTTGGACTCTAACAAGTGGCTTTCATTTGCTGAAATTAAGGTTAATTTTTTTTCCCTGAAATGTCTTGCTTATTCCTGAGAAATTACTCAAACATTGTTTAAGGGGAAATGTTTCCAAGAATCCAGGACAAGAGTCAATCGATTATATTACTTCTTAAAAAAAGGTATCCCTTCTGCTTTTCCTAATGCAAATATAGCACATTATGGGGTTTGAGGAAGAAATGCACAAAAAAGAACAAGGTTATATGAAAACAAAGAAGTGTTAGTTTTTAATTTGATTGGTGTTAGCAGCAAAATCATTAGGGTGAGTAAAAGTATTCCCCATCCACCATCATGACATAATGACTCCAGTTCCTATAACAGAGTCAAGCATTCAGGAAATACCAACACTACAGCAGTGAAAGACACAGATGAAGAGTTTCAAAATATTCACTACCAGTATTGGTGATTATGGTAGTGTTGAGTTGATTACAATACCAGTAGACAGTGTTTCTTTTTAATATAGAGATTTTCTACAATGGCTAATGTATCCATTTCTAGTCATAAAAGGCTTTAACTTCAAGTAAGACAATAGCCAAGCAATGTCAGCCTGAACTAGAGAGTTGATTTATTTTTTCCTTACTTAACAAGTACACAGAAGGTTAGTTTTTATAGTCATTTGTTAAGCCAGTGCCAAGGATTTAGAAATGGCATCACAACAATTTTCCAAGTCTTCTTTTCGATGTTCCAAAATGATTGAAGGAACTCCTAGCACCACATCTTCACACAATTTCATTCGCGATAATAAAGCAAGCAAGATTTAAACAACAGATAGAAACAAGAACAGAAGTGATATAGGTTGAATTAACCTTGGGATAAGCAGTCATTGTATTTTTATTTTTGCTTTGTTTCATTTTTGTTGGTTGAACCTCAACTATATTGGTTTCAGTTCATCATAATCCTATGTTCAAGTTATATTCTCATTAAAGATCGATGCAAGTCATCTCTCTTTTTATAAGTATTTATTGATTTATCACATTTGATCCCCATCCAGTGTTATTTCTCTCACAGTGGAAAATGGCTGGACTCAGTGCTACTGTTGTATTTTGTTTCTATGTCTTTTTAGTGCTAGGAATAAAACACTTGTATTTTTAAAGATAAAATACATCATGAGTTCTCACTGATTATTTTACTTTAAGCTCAGTAGTACAGATTTTTTACTTTGCCTCATTAATCTTACAATTGAATCTAATTTAGCTCATGCCAAAAATCTTAGTTTCAGAGATATCAACCATAGCTACTCATTTACTTTGTACCAGAAAATAAAAACAATAACCTCTGAATAATAATACCAGCACTGGAATGTATGTCATCAAAGTAGTGACAGGGTAGTTCCTAACTTTAGTCCCTCTCACAAGAAATTAACTAGCCATAGACAAAATCCCAGAACCCAGGGGTTAGGCCAAAGCACCCCCATGGACAGCAGAGACCAAGAGGGGCTGAGTTAGAAGAATAAGTGGAATGGCGAGGCTCTGATCACGTCACCCAGAATCTGAACCCTGAACTGATCCACATTTACTCCACGTAGACTTTCTGGGGTTGGGTGCCTGATAATATCTAGTAGACAGTTCTTCTCATTTTTGTCTGGGAAAGACAGCCCTCTCCTGCCAGCCTAACCAGCTGGTGGCGTCTGGAGGGAGATGACGGTGTCTGTCGTTCCTCACCATCTCACTGTCTTCTCCCTCTCATTAAAAATGAAAATAAAATTCCAAATAGCAATAATGAGATGAGAAAAGGAGTACTAGCCCAACTAGATATATCTCTGGGAATTATAAAACCAAGTCAATAAGAAACTGGATCAATACTGGGTGGAGACCAACTGAAAAGTTATACTGGTCTGGAGATGAGGAATCATTATTTTAGGGTAGAACAAAGTCAGTCTGCAAAGAGAAGGGAACAGAACATACACACAAAGATAAATGACTGAGTCAGGTACTCTAGTTTTCTAGTACCTGTGACATCTAACCATTCTTCAGCCTTTGAGTCTTTGTATTCTTAAAGTAAATTCCAAGTTTTATTTCACTGGATTAAGTGGGCCTCTTTTCCTTCATACCTAAAAAACCCTGACTAGAATATGCAGAAATAAGGTTGAAATTAGGAAGCCTATCCTTCACACTCTCTAATTCTGAGAGTGTAAGCTAATTTATAATTGGCTAAGAATGGCTTCTTCTTGGCACAACTTCATGGAACCCTACTAAAAAGGGCTTTTTTTTCTACGATTATTCTATAAAATGTGTATGTATATTTCCATAGTCATCGTCATTTCTTTCTCCCTTTAATTTCATCAAACTTCTCTCTACTGTACTTGCTCTGTAAGTTCGTTTCTTCTTACATAGAGTTCTTTTCTCTGTATATCATTGCTGTGATTTGTTTGTATTTCCATTTTCCAAGTACAAGCAACATATCGTCTGCCAAGTTTTGATACTTGTGATATTATTAAAATGTATAATATTTCATTTATGACTTATTTTAGCAAGGATATATAGGTATAAGTATATCATTTTTTCCTGTTTACATCCCTGTTAATTTCCCTGAAAATGACATATAAAACCTCAAATGGCAGTTATTCAATGTCAGACCTAGCATTCTTCCTGGTAGCTGTTTTCCCCATTTCTCTCCTGAAATTTCAGTTAAATACTTGTGTGCAAAACATTTACTGTACCATTGCCCATGAGTCTTACAACATAAATCAAGGTTGCAAATTATGAAGTGTTCATCTTTAATTATTGGATTTCCAAATATCTTTCTTCTCTGAAAGCATGATCTTAAACTGGAAAAAGAATTAGAAGAACCACTTCTGCCCCTTGATCTAATTTCTTTTCCTGGACTTCATAATAACAAGTGAGGTATTTTTTATATTGATACACTACCACAAAACTGAGCAAAAGTGGGGACTATTTTATAGGGTTGGTGAATTACAACAGACCTTATATTACATCCCTAACCAGGAAAACAGCATATTTTTTAAAATTAGACATACCAGTGTCTATGCAGCCAACATTTTGAACCTAATAAGGAATCTCTATTAATGTGTGCTTCTTCCCAGTAGATAGACAGATAGATATTATATGAATTGACTCACACAATTATAGAGCTCAAGAAGTCCCACAGTTTGCCTTCTGCAGGCCAGAGAACCAGGAAAGCCAATGACGTAATTCAGTCCAAGGTGAAAGGCCTTAGAACCAGTATTGCAGGTGTCTAAGGGAAGGAGAAGATGAATATTTCAGCTCAAGTGGAGATAGTAAATTCCCTTCCTCTACATTTTTCTTCTATGCAAGCCCTCAGAGGATTGGATAATGCCCAGCTGCTTTGGTGAAGATGATCTTTACTTAGTCCGTCAATTTATATGTTAATTTCTTCCACAGATACCCTCACAGACGCACCCCAGAAAAAGGTTTTGCCAGCTACCTGGGCATCCCTTAGCCTAGTCAAGTTGACACCTAAAATTAACCATCACAAATATCAACAATTTTGCTTAAACTATTATTGCCTTGATAGTCTCCTCATCCTTCGGTTAGAAATATTCTGCTGTTTCCTATACTCCAGATTCAGTATCTAGGTACTTAATTCTATAATTCTTCCTTACTCTTCATTTGTCTTACTCTATTTTGCCATACCATTTTTTCTTTCCTATTGTTCTATATTATTTAATTTATAATTTATTTATTATTATTAGCTAAAATTTAAGCTCCATAAAGTCTGTAATTTGTTTCATCCCATTGATATATTTCAAGCATCTAAAATATACTTAGTATATAGTAGGGACTCAATATGCATATTGAGTATATTCCATTATGATTTTTTTTTGCAATTTTCATCTAACTCCATTTTTAGATGACAAAATACATACATACCTATCTAACATACACATGCACAGTTTTATTTTTATAGATTCCTTATGGATTATTTTCTTCTATTCTTTCAGATAAGCTAGAGTACACAGACAGAAGCATAAGTCAAACTTTTTCAGAAAGCTTTCTATCTGGGAAGGTGAACTTACACATATAAAACATATTATTGATGACCATATCAATGAGGCACACACATAACATACATATTATGTTGGCCTCAAGAACAGTTTTTTGCCAAAAAAGTGTACTGTAGTACTTGCTTTTCCTCTGATGGCCAAAATGTGTGTGCTATGTGCCACCGAGTTAGTTCCAATTCCTAGCAACTCTATGAATGAGTGATGTCCACAATGTTCCATCCTTAACAGCATTTCTTAGCTCCTGTGGACTCATGCCTCTGGTTTCTTTTATGGAGTCAATTCATTCATCTTATGGTTGGTCTTCCTCTTTTCCTGCTGTTTTCTATTCTTCCAGCATTATTGTCTTTACTAAAGAACTCTGCCTTCTCATGATGTGCCCAAAGTAGGGCAGCTTCAGTTTTGTCATTTTTGCTTCTCGTGATGTTTCAGACTTACTGTGCTCTAGGACCCACTGGTGGTCCAGGGTATCCCTAGAGTGCTCCTTCAACACCATATTTCAAATAAATCATTTTTTTTTCTCTATCAGCCTTCTTCACTGTCTAACTTTCACATTAGTACATAGCAATTGAGAATATGAGGGTGTGAATAATCTTAGCCTTGGTCTCCAATGACACTTCTTTGCTCTTGGTGATCTTTCCTAATTCTTCCATTGCTGTCCTTACGTGTCTCAGCCTTTTCTTTATTCTTTGGCTGAAAATTCCATTTAAATTGATAACTAAACCAAGATAATCAAAATCTTTAACGATTTTAATGTCATCTCCAAATGCCACTGAAAAATGCTTTTTGTGTGTGCACTATTCAGTGGGAGCCACTGGGATTGTTATATTTAAACCTTCATGGCTACAGTAGTAAAATAGATGGTCTCCGAAAAGATTGAAATAATAAATTATCTATAGGTTCTTAACCCACTGTCATATAGGAACTTATGATCAGAGAAAACATAGTCTGATACTTGCGTGTTCTAAAGACTCAACAGCTGAGATGAGATTCTAAATTCCATTGCTGCTGACTCTTTTGATTGATCCCTGAACCATGCTTCATGGGTTGATGGAAATTGGAATTAACTTTTATCTATAGGGAAATAATATTTTTATAGCTGCTCACAATCCTCCCTGTAAAACTGTCAAAATTACAAATGCTACTGACAACAAAACATAAGTTGTACCGCCTCATAATAATCCTAAGTACTATATAATAAAAACAAATATCCATGCCCTATTCTTTACAGAGTACCAGTTCTTGATTCACACTGGCATAGTGGTAGTTGTTAATATTTTTATTGGTTAGATTTATGTTCTTCCCTTTGTCTGCTTGTCCGCTTGTCTCCTTGCCTCCTATGAAAACATAAGAACATCTATCCCCATGGCCCTAGAGTGTTAATGACACTGTTGATATGACCCCAAAGGAACATCTAACAGAAGTATTGCTTCCCTATCTCTTCTCTTACTAATTTGATTACAACTCCCTACCCCACCTGCACACACATGTTTAAAGAGTACCCCACCAAAGAGTAAACACACTAAGTCTGGCAGTGTGTACCACCAACCAGTAAGTACTTTCTCTTTAGAGAACAGTTTCAGTTTTCAAGGATGTTCATAATATTAGCCTTAGTGAGAATATTCATGTTAATTCTAATTATCGGGTCATTCCACCCCATTATGACACTAGGAATATGGCTATTAACACCTAGACAAATTACATTCTGGGGTATCAAATAAATAGCATAAATAAACTCTGGAGTCAAACTTCCTAGGTTCAAGTCATAGCTTTGACACAAGCTCTGTGACATTAGGTAGGTGACTTAACTTCAAGACTCGTTCATCTACGTAAACCAACCTATAGGAATGATTACAATGATTAGACATGTTATTTGTAAAGGACTAGATTTTATTTACATACTTTAAACATGAAAATGGTGTATGAATAATTTCTTTTTTAAATTGACTTGTAAAAATGGTATGTCATTTAATATTTTAAACAATCAATCACACAGGCCAACTTAAAAGACGAAAGCTTAAAATGAACCAATACCACGTCATCCTGAAGGATGTGCTGTTAGCATTTGGTGTTCATGGTCCTAGACATGTTGATATGTCGAGGACTAATATAAAAATAAGAGAGAGAAAAAAGAAAAAAACAGAGAAACAGGTTTGCATTATAACATTATTTTTCAAAGAGATATTCAATTATTTGTCTCATATTTAGATGAAGAAAAGAAACTGAAATAAAACTAAAATTTGGGGTGGATTTCAGATAAAGTTTCTTCACCATAGATATATTTTCTAAAACACCAAGCTAATGTCATATGAAATTAATATGAAAATACTGGTCTTTTAATGTCTCATCTCAGGATTTTAGCCTCTTTTTCATAGAAATGACAGCTCAGGTCATGTATAATTTGGGAGTTCAGCAATAGGCCAAATAGAACTGTTAATAGTAGAGGCATTTGAGCTTCCAAAGGCAACATATAAATTATAGTTTTTCTTAGCAAAAAAAAAAATAACAATCATATATATTATATATATATTATACATATACTATTGCTTCTCTTTTTCTCTAGACAAAGTTTGGTTTTAAAGTGAAAGCATTTTTATAACAGAAATTTGCAGAAGTTATATGCCACATTTAAAGACTCTAGTCACGAAATAGATAAATAAAATATTACGGAATCATTATGAATAATCTAATTCCCTACTCAGCACGTACTTATGACTTGCTAAATATTTATGGTAGGTTATATGTAGAGCAGTCCCTATCAAGGACCTAAGGGGGATACAAACAACAATAATAAAGAAATGTCTATGGTAAGTGTCAAAGTGAAGCACAGACATAATCCTTTAGGAGTTTCAAGAGGAAAAGCACACTTTCCCAAGGGGATCAAAAAAGGCTTCATCAAACACTTGACAAATGGAGATAGGAAGACAGAATCAGAGAATAAACAGAAATGAAGGCCTGGAGGCAGGCTATTACAATAGAAGTATTCCTCTTCTCCCAGGAAATGTCCTATCTAATGATAGTTGTGATCCTTTAAGACTCTTAAAAGCTGTACACAACTGCACACACATCAGTAGTTTTAAAAGTCTTTCTGGTAACAAGTAAAACAAAATTGAATTGTAGTTGATACTACATTTCTTACCAGGTCACTGATTTAGAGAAGGTCAAGATTAGCCATGGACTTAATAGTAGAAGAGGTAAAGTTTAAGTTCAGAGTTCCTCCAGTCACTCATCTTTTAGGACCACCCCTACACCTGGGTATGCGAAAACATTCTAAATAACCACAGATCATTTTTTAATTGAGATATAATTCACATACCATAAAAATCACCCATTTAAAGTGTACATTTCAATAGTTTTTACCATATTCATAAAGTTGTACAACCATCATCACTATCAAATTCCAGAATATTTTTATCACTTTGAAAACGTAAATCAAAAACCTGTACCTATTATGAGTCACCCCTTCTCTCAGCCCCTGGCAATCACAAATCTACCTTCTTTCTCTCTGGATTTGCCTATTTTCTACATGTCACATGAATGGAACCTTGCTTATTTCACTTTACATACTGTTTTCAAAGTTCATGCATGTTGTAGAATGTATCAGTACTCCACACCCTTTTATGGCTAAATAATCAGAACTAAAATGTCTCTATGTTCCCTAATATAAACTTATCTGCCTGAGCATATGTGTATTCTTGGTTGAGGCATCATGCTGGTTCTTCTTCAACTCTCCTTTTATAATTCTCCTTTTATTCTTTGTGCTGTAAAAGCTCTAGGATTCTCTCAGTTTGAATCTAACTGTGGTACCTTATTTAGGTGAACAGTCTTAAAAGACAACCTACAAATGTACCACAAACCATTCACCTACTTATCTCAAAAAGAGATATATTCCAACATAATTTTTCTTTTTATGTTTAACATTTGTTCATCAAATATTTAATATATTCAAGTTTTTATGTTTTTTATTAATAATAATTAGGATACCTCAATCGAGAAAAAAATTAACACTTAAACCCACATGGTCATAGAAAATAAATTAAAAGTATATGGTCATTGGAAACAAATTATGTACACAGTTTCACCGTAGAGAAGAATGAGAGGGTGATTACTAAAATACTTTTGGGAATAAAACTATATTACATTAATATAAAATTAAAGAAGTAGACGGAAATTACAAACTCATGAGAAAAGGAAACTCTATAAAATTTATAATAGTAAAAAGGAGAATTTATTTTAAGTGGTTTATAATTAATAGGAAATTGCTATTTCATTGGTACACTATTGCAAATATTTAAAGGAATGATATGTGCCACCAACAGGTTTTATTTTAAATATCATTTTACAATATGCCATAAGCCAAATTCTTTTTGACAGCTGAAGTTTAGAATCTAGATAATTTTTTTAAATCTAGATGTAGACTACAATGTGTTCAAACTGCTACAGTAGTAGAATAAAAATATATCATTACTCAAAATGCAATAAACAAACTAAATCTTCTAGATAAAAGACAAAGAACATCATAATAATAAAAAGAAACTTTGGAAATATATAAACTGATCCTAAAGTTTATGTAGAGAAGCAAAAGACTCAGAATAATTAACTCAGTACTGAAGGAGAACAACAATGTTGATAAGCTGACACTGCCTGATTTCAAGAAGACTTAGTATAAAGCTACTATAATCAAGACAGCGTGGTAGTGGTGAAAGAACAAACAGATCAATGGAACATAATAGAAAACCCAGAAAGGGGCCCCCATGAATACATTAAACTGATCTTTGACAAAGGAGCAAAGGCTTTACCATGGAGAAAAGATAGTCTTTTACAAATGGTGCCAAAATAATTGGAAATTGCAGGCAGAGGGGGAGGGGGAAAATCATCATCTACACACAGATTTTACATCTTTCACAAAAAATAATTCAAGATGGATCATAGACCTACATGTAAAATGCAAAACTATAAAACTCCTAGAAAATATAGGAGAAAATCTAGATGACCCTTGGATATGGCAACGAATTTCTAGGCATGACCAATGAAAGAAATAATGGCTAAATTGAGCTTTATTAAAATTAAAATCTTATGATCTGTGAAAGACAATGTCAAGTGAGTAAAAAGACAAGCCACAGACTGGGAGAAAATATTTGCAAAAGACACATCTAATAAAGGACTGCTAATACACAAAGAACTCTTAAAAGCCAATAATAAGAAATAAGCAACTCAATTAAATAATGGGCCAAAGATCTTAACAGATATCTCACCAAAGAAGATATACAGATGACAATAAGCATATGGAAAGATATGCTTATAAACACCTACAAAACCAAATGAGCAGTAAAAATGCTCGTTCATTGTTGGTGGGAATGCAAAATGGGATGGCCACTCTGGAAGACATTAAAAGTCAACATACTCTCACCAGCAATCATACTCCTTCGTATTTACTCAAAGGAGCTGAAAATTTATTTCCACCAAACAAACAAACAAACAAACAAACAAACAAACAAAAAAACCTGCACACAGATGTTTATAGCAGCTGCATTCATTATTACCAAAACTTGGAAGCAACCAAGATGTCTTTCAGTAGGTGAATGGATAAATAAACTGTGGTATATCCAGGCAATGGAATATTATTCAGCACCAAAAAGAAATGAGCTATCAAGCCATTAAAAGACATGGAGGAAACATATATATCACCAAGTGAAAGAAAGTGATCTGAAAAGGCTACATATCAACTATATAATGTTCTGATCTCAACTATATAATGTTCTGAAAAAGGCACATCTATGGATACAAGATTATTGGTTGCCAGGGGTTGGGAGAGAGTGGAAAGAGGAATTAATTGGCAGAGTACAAAGGGATTTTAGGACAGTGAAACTATTCTGTATGATACTACAATAGTAGATATATAACCTCATATATCTGTTAAAACTTATAGAATGTACAACACCAAGAATGAATCCTAATGTAAATTGTGGACTTTGGGTGATGATGTATCAGTGTAAGTGCATCAATTATAACAAATGTACCACCATGGTGCAGAATGTTGATAGTGGGGAAGTTTGTATGTGTATGGGAGCAAGGAGTATATAGAAATCATCTGTACTTTTCACTCAATTTTGCTGTGAGCAAAAAATGCTCTGAAAAAAAATTGTTAAAAAAAATAACAAAAATTCAGACATTGCTATGTATCTGAGATATATTTAAAACATAAGTAACCAGGAAAGTAGGATGTAAAAAAAGAAAGACAAAAGAAGAAAAACATTTAACAAGCAAAACAACTACAGCTGCATGCCTTAACATGAATGAATCTCCAAAAGCAGGCTACATAAGAATACGGGCACATGATTCTATTTTATTAAGGGAAAAATAAGTAATAAAAAAACAATGGCTTGTGAATGACTACAAAAATGGTATAGCCATGAAGAATAGCATGAGAAAGATGACATAATAATCAGGATTATTGTTATCTCTGGAGAATGGGATAGAAAAATAATTGGGAGAACACAGTGAGTTCCTGAGGTATAAATAATATTCCATTTCTTAATGTGTGGGGAGCACTTGGGTGTTAATTTATTCATGCTCTTTAAACATTGTTTGTACATTATGAAATTGTAAAGAAAAAAGTGTTGATACAACTTACTGGACTATATAAATTGTCCTGGGTAGGGTAGGCTTCACGCAGCCTTTGCTAGAGAGAGCCCCACCACCATCAAAATTCCAGTTCCCCTCCACTGTTTTTAGAATTCTACTCTCCTCTGTGTGTCAGTTTCGTCCTAAGGTTTGCTTTCTTCATTGTAGCAAAAATGGCTCTTGCAGTTTTGGTTACACGCGTGCGCGCGCGCGCACACACACGCACGCACACACACACACACACACACACACACACACGCGCGACCACCCTGAAAAGAAGGGCTTCTCTCCTTTAAACTATCAATCAAAAGTCCTTTGTTTCACATACATCAGACCTGCTTAGATTACAATCCTGCCTGAATCAATAGCTGTGGTAAGAGAGCTGAGGTTAGGATTGTCACTCTCCACCCAGGATGTGGAGAGGAGAGCGCGGAGGCAACCAACCAGGGTATGAAATTCTGCCCAGTTTGCCTGAGACCTGACTTCTTTTCGCATTGACAGTTCTATATCCCAGGAAAGCACTCAGTCCCAGGTAAACGGAGATGGTTGGTCACCATACAACCAATAGCATAGATCTAAAAATCAGTGGCCCCAAAACCCACGTTCAGGTCTTGCTACCAGGAAGATTTAAGTAAATGAATACATCTATTTCTACTTACTCACAATAGATATATATCACCCACAGGAGCTACTGAATCTTTTTCCAATTATAGAGTTCCAGACTCCTTAAAGAATTCCTTTTAAAATTTTAACTTTCTCTTAAATGACAATTAATATTTCTCATGTTTTCCCACATCATTTGACAGTGGTATTCTTGAATTCTCTTTAGAATCAGAGCTCTTCAACAGTCATGCCCCCAAACATGAGATCTTACGGAGGATCGTTCTACAGTTTAAGAGATGCTTGCTCAGCTATTCTCCAAATCTTAAGCAAGGTAGGAGCTAGAAGGATCTGTCTTCTGAGAAAGATCTATTATTTTCTGGAATAAAGAAGGTCCTTAATAACCATTTTACTTAGAGCAGTATAGTTTATCAACATTTCTCTTATTAAAAGAAAACAAATAATATTCTGGTTAATTTTTTAATTCCTCTCAATTTACATATCTTTGCAAATAGCCTACTAGCTTCCTATATGAAATAATAAAACAACAAGTTTTACAGTAAGTTTAATTTCCCTCTTATTTTCTGTTTGTCTTTCACTTTGTCTAAATGTGTGAAACTGAGACAGTGAGGTTCTGTCCAACTAGTGTCAAAACAACTAATAACACCAATGAAAATGTTAAGCTATTTGGTCATTATTATGTAAAACGGATAATTTGGTATATTTTACATCATTCATTTGGTTAATTTCAAGGTTGGTTTATATCATCGCTAGTAATCCCTGTTAAAAATAGAGATTTTATGGCTCTCCCCTAGACTTTTAAATTCAATAACTTAGGGTCATAGGGACCATGCTACCTTTCTGAACAAGGATCCAGAGACACTTCATTGAAGTCACCTCTGATATATTTGCAAATGCAAATTCTAATGTAGCCTCCAGAGACTCTAATTCCAAAGATTGCTGAGGACCATGAAACCTACAGTTCTGAGAGTGTGTGAAACCAGACTGGTGAAATCCCACCACAGTTGAAGCTTAAATCAAATGTGTTCATTAATAATGAGATTGAGCAATATGACGAGGTTGGCTATCCATGAAGATTCAAGAGAAATGTCATAGGAAGCCCCAACTGAAAAAAAATACAGTCTGGAGGGCTTTTGGAATATAATTTAAAAGCTATTATCAGGGTGTTAATATAATGAGGAGTAAGGCAGTTTCTTTGCATTACAATTTTGTCAGAGTTGATCAACCATTTCTCCGCCAAGCCCAAAGCAGTTGGAAGTAAATCCCATTATAGCACAGTTTGTTTCACCCGTGGTGTAAATTAACCAAGGACATTTTCTGGTCAAGAATTCGTTCAGTAGCTTTGCTGTATCCACAAAGGACATGGCTGTGACCTTTATGAACCATAAGGTTATGCATTTTGACAGGCGGCACAGAGCCAGTCCCTCCAACCATGCGGCACAGACGACCGCACACTGTTCTCCTGAGGCAGGCTGTTTTTCATGTTGTTTAATCACATTCAGCAGGTCTGGAGCTGACCGTCATTCAGAATATCAGAAAGGCAGAAAAGCTGTGCTGCTGATTCTACGGAAATCCTCAGCAAGAAGCACATTCATAGCCAGTTGGTTATTTAATGGATGTTCATTCACATCCAGAAATGTCGTCCTCTTCTGTCTCTGCTACCTTCCAGCACATCCAGCAGCAGTCCCAAATATTTTGATTTGTCAGAAATCACAAAACGTATTAAAAATAAAAGTCATTAAATGCCTTCTTTGCTACTCAATATGGGCAGAAAAATGAATCACAGCCCCTGACTTAAGAAATCTTATAACCGAGTTAGGATAGTAGCACTAATAAATGTTTCCTATAGGGCTCCTTCATTTACCAATGTTAGCTCAATTTTCAACATGTCAGAGACAAAGAAAAAGTCCGTCCTTCTCTCTCTCTCTCTCAATCTCTCTCTCTCTCTCTCTCTTTCTCTCTCTCTCTCTCTCTCTCACACACACACACACACACACACACAGAGCACCTACTTGCAATCGCTTCACAAATTTTGGTAGTTTAATGACATTGCTGAAGATTCACATCACACACTGTGTGAATTCCCACTGTCTCTAATTAATTATCTTGTTGTCTCTGTCTTTTCTTTCTCCCCCTTCCCACCTCCTTATATTTCAAAAACAATAAGAATTATTTTCTCATTCACAGGAATTCAGCTAGACATGCATGCCATCAAATTTCAACCTCTACTCTGAGTTACCTTTCAAAATATTTCTATGAAAGAAAATTTTCTTCCCAAGGAAAAAAACAGTAAATAAAATTTTCTCCACCTTCAGCTTCTGAAACAACATTTAAAAACACAAGAGAAAACTAAGTGCTAAATTGTGTGGTGCAAAAAAAAAAAAAAGAGGATTATGTAGATATTAAGAGACCAAATGATCAGTGACAGCTAGAATATTTAATGACTTGCTGAGGTGGCCTTTCAGTGTGTTCTCAGAGCATTTTACTATTCAAGGAATCAATGCTCACATGTTTGTTGGTAAACTTGGTGCTCTCCTCATTAAACTTTAAGCTCAATGAGGACAGACACTATGCTTGTATCACTCATTTTATATCAGCACTGAGTACAGTGTTTTAGGCAAAATGGAGAATCAATTTCAAAAGGGATGGTTTGACTGAATCTTGAAATATACAAGTGGTTGGAAGTAAAAAGGCTAGACTTTCCCAGTGGGAAGAATAAAATGAGTCAAATCTTAGAAAATTTAAAGACTAAAGAAATAGACTTAATTAAAGTCAAATGAAGGAGCTGACAAACACTGAGAAATAGCATGTACAATTTAGAAAGTAATCAGATAAGGGAGAACCTGAATGCTTGTTGGAGGAGGTTAGATTCGGTGCTGTAGAAAACAGAACAATCAGAGGTTTTTGAAGGCAGCAATGAAATAAAGTGATGTTTTAGAAAGTTAGTATCCCAAAACCTTAAACAGTGCACCTAGTTTAAAGGTCATTTATAACACCTTATTTAGAGTATAACAAAGTATTTGAGTTTCTCATCTTAAAGCAGAGTTGCTTTCTCATTTACTTTTTTTCTTTCATTTCTTCATCTTTCTGCATCTCTTACATGATATCCAGTCTACCAAACAGTACATTATATATAGCTTAGGTGTATTCTTTAAATAGAAAACATTTTAAAAACTCATTTAGAAAATGGCATTAGAGTCTTAAAATATAGGCTCTCTTGTTGATGGAAAAAAATAGGCTCTCCTGGAGTGGTTTGCAAAAACATTAGTAGAGATCAAATCTTTAATATCCAGTAGTTACTACAGGAGCAATTTAAATAATCACAGTAGGGTTAAATTGTTGTGGGGTAGAAAAGCAGGTAATATGGACTTGAAAGTACAGCTCAAAACCCATGTAATAAATAGTAGATTAACAGTTTATTAATAAGAATAATCTATTTGCCAGCAAAGGGCAAATTAAGCCTTAAATGTTTATAATGTATAAGTCTCTGATAGCTATTGTCCTTCCTGTTATAATAACCCTATAAAGACAGGAGAGACCCCCATCCAAAATAATGAGTTTTTCTGGGGAGCACTGGACATATCTCCCCAGATGGCATGCAAATGGCTTGAGATTGCAGAAAAAGGTGCCTGGCCTTGGTTTTCTATGACAACAAGTGCGGTGGGGCTGAGATGAGGGTTTCTGCTGGTGGGCAGGAGTTTTAATGGTTTGAGCTTCCCATTGGCACCAAAGAAAGAAGCGCACGGGCTTTCTGAGTAGCACACCAGATGCAGGAGATGAGGCACAGATGCTGAAAAGGAAGGAGCAATGTGTAAAGCTATCAGAAGTTAAACAAGTAATGAAGTCAGACTTTTTATTTTACTTTCATAGTTAGGTTTGTTTAATTTGACTCAGTACGTATATAAGAATCGCAATAGATTTTTAAAAGAAAGACATACACGTTTGCCTTTTCCCATGTAACTTTGTATAAAACAACACTAGTGTGTGATGCTTTAACATGCACTGCCCCTAAGTACTAGTCATCATGATCAGTTCTCCAATATCATTTCACTCTGAACAATAGCAATCTCCTTCCCATGGTGAGAGATTAGTTTAGAAACAGGACTGTGATGCTAATCTGGCCAATAAGATTTAAGGGCAAGTTTCCTTGGAGTAGGGGTGGGGGGATTCTGGGTTGGGTTTCCTCACTCCAAAAAAGAAAACTAAGGGAAAGGATTGTTCTATTTCTTTCTCTGGTCGTTGCCAAGCCTGGAGGTGCTACCTGAAACTGCTGAAGTTGAAATATCCTTGTTTGTATAACTTTTATATAGAAAAGCTTTGGCAAATAAACTGCTAGAGTATGAACCAATTCTTAAGTATTCAATCATATTTTTAAATGAATAAGATGGTTCTATGGTAATCTGCAAAGTGTGTTATCCATGGTATGAGATCTGGATTTCAGCTTCTGTTCCAACCTTTAACAGCAATGTAAACTTGAGTGTATAATTTAATCATTTTGAGCATCAGTTTCTTTATCTTTAAACAGTGAGTATTAATACTCACCAGATATTCTTTGTAGGGTTATTGTGGTAATCACATAAATTAATGTCGTATTCATTAATTAATCCATTGATTAAAATATATTTAATGAGGACTGCTACAGACAAGTATTATGCTAGGAGGTCAGAAGAATTGTGAATAAAATAGATATAATACTCCCTGCCTTCACATGTTTATAATCCAATTTAAGTACATTTCTCCATGTTGCAAGCTCTGAATATACATAAATATATCTTTGTATGTATTTTTATTGATTTTATTCACCATATATTTATTTGTGCCCACCACATAAGAAACATCGTCTTAGGTATCGGGAATTTAAAACAAGAAGACATGATTCCTATTCAGATGTACTCCATTATATTTATATTACATATAACTCAAGAATCCTTTCAACAATAAGAAGCAAAATGCCAGGTGAACAGAGGATTAAACAAAAAAAAGACATTTAATTTTTAAAACAACGAAGAGCCTAAATGTTTAAAAAATTATTAAATATACCAAAGTTTTAATAATGTCAAAAAGTACAGCTCTTCTTTCCAAAACTTTAGCTCTAAAAGAACCTAGGAAAGCATGTACCTGGCTAGGGGAAATAACTTTATTGTTTTAGGCAAATCATCATTCATCACTTGGAACTGAAAACATTGCTACAAACAGAATTGGCAAGAAAAAAATAGCTTATGGGTAGGCAACTAAAAGTATCTGTCATAATATCTATGTCTATTCTACATCGTTACTTAAAAGTAACATATTGATGTCTTAATTTATACAAAACATTTATTTTGCATTGGAGAAAATCATCTTTATATCATATAGTTTCTGTGCTGTAACTATCATGTTTATAAATTTATAATTTTCATGTTTATATTTTTTGATATTTTCCCTAAGTGTACTTAACTAAAAGTTGAAGCGAAAACTAATTTACAGCCACTTTGAATTTAATTCCTTATTACCTTCAGATTTCACGTCACAGACCCTTGGAGGACCTATCCATGGTGCTGGCTAAATCAAACAGTTCCAACAAAATAGTGCTATCTACTCAGCTTGTACACTGAACCTGAGAGATGATCTCAGGGAAAGAGACATATGAAAATATAAATCCATCAAAATTCAGCATCGAACAAAACCATTTCGCATTTGTGTGATCCTTTATAGTTGTTTATAGAATGTCTTACATCTAATTTTAACCACAGAACATTTCTATGAGGTCACATGAGAAATGTGTTCTTTGTTTTATGGGTGAGGTAACTGAAACAGGCCTCTGATTGTCTTTTCCAAAAATACAAAATATAGCAATGCCAGCAGAGGACTATATTCACTATGGTTCAGGTTGAAAGAATTGGGTAGCACTCCAAGCTTGCAACCATATTTGTTCAGCCTGGAAGCTGGCATTCAACGAGTTGAGATAATAATTATTCTTCAACTGAGGAGCCAACCATATGATACAGAACTATGCATCCATTAAAAATTATATTTACCAAAATACTAAAATAGCAAGAGGTAAAGCTCATAAAAAGGCAAAGTTAAAAAATTGGAAATATAGTCACATCTACTATATTAATTCAACTTTATGAATGCATATAATATAGACACATATATCAAAGACTAGAAATGCAATCACCAAAATGTTAACACTGGTTATCTCTAAGTGGGATTATAAGGAATCTTAGTTTTTATCTTTCCTTTTCGTGTGTGTGGTTTTTTTCCCAAGTTTTCTATACTGAAATATACTAGTTTATATAAATGACCTTTTTGAAATAAAATATGTGGTGCTTTGAGGCAAAACTAATACAATCTATTTGATAGTCATATTTTCCAACTCAATGTCTTGCTTTATGTCATTTTATATTATAACTTCAAAATTAGAGCTCACTCTTCTGAAAACTCCTAAAGAAAAAAAGTATGCCTTTCCTTTGGGTATACCTTTATTAGGTATAGGCTTATCCTTGGGTCTCTATTTTTTCAGGCTTCACTAGAACTGGCCAAAGATTTTAAGCCAGTAAGCAAAATATGGCCATTGATCAAGGCAGTTCTTTGTGTTTCTACATCAGGAATAACCATTAGAAATTAGGTATTTGCAAACCATTTCCCAGAATATAGTGATTTCCTTCAGGCTCAAAATTATGGTATCTCCTGATAAACAAAAACAAAAACAAAAGCAAAAGCATGTACCTGAAAATTTTAGAAGTCTCACTCTTCAATGAGATCATGGTTGTAAGCAAGGAAACCTGTCATTAATATTATCTCTGAACAGTCCTTATTTAAAGATCTGGTTTAATAGTCACATGCTTATCCAGTTTCTGTTGTAAAATAATTTACTCACAAAATATTATTTTTACTTTAAAATATTTTGGAAAAAATATAGTTTCTCTAGCAAGGGTAGGAAGTGAAATAAAGTGATAGAGAATTTAATATATATGCAACCAGAGTAGGTGGCTATTATGGAGATAGACATGAACATGAACCTTCATTCCCATAATAGCTTCAGCTGAGCTAGCAATTTTCTGCACTGTGCAAGGTCTTTATATGTGTGTGATTCTTATGAATCACTCCAATTTGGAATTAGTGGGTAGTAGCTGTTCTCCTCATTTTACAGGCAGGAAAACCTCACAGAGAAGCACCAAAAGACTGTTCATCATTTCTAGTGTCAAGTAAAAGTCAATAGAGATGTGTAAAGAAGCCTAAGTCATTGTGGTTGGATATGCTTTGATTTCGAAATTATCTCCTGCAAACAACAGCTTTAAGAATAAAATTTTCTAACATGCATATATTTTATATTTAAATGAAAGAAATGATTATACCTCTGCAACCCTACCAAGATAACAAAATCAGTGATGTCAGATTCCTGGCAGAAAATGGCAAGCTCTTAAACAATCGGCTAAAATGGGAACCTCGCTAGGTGCCATAACAGCACATACCAGAACTATTTAATGATAAAATGACAACAAATACATTTTTGCACCAAGTTTTTTCCTCTCATGTTATAAGCCACTAACAAGACTGCAGGATGTGTGATTTGAAACTTATCTTGTATCATTTAGGACTAAAAATTTAAATTTCTGATGACCTTAAGGAAAATAAAGCCTTATATAAGGGGTTATATTCTTGAATAACTGTTCTAGATATTTTGATTAGTTTACGGGAATTCTTAAGGTAAATGAAATTTAAAAATTTACATCATATTTAAATTGCCAAAAACAAGAACAATGAATTTTAAATTACCATAGAAAACAATCTTTTGTTAAAATTTTACAATTACTATAAAAACTTGGCTAAAGCTATCGAATATACAACTTCTCTAATATCAATAACCATCATTACTAAAACACAAAGGCTACTATATCCTAGGGGGTTTTCCCTCTCATTGACTCGGGTGGACTCCAGAACTCCACTGACAAGTAGTACGATCGTTTGCCTTCAGAGAAACCCTGCATTTATACTGGTTTATAATTCTCTTAAAATATTTTATTTATAAATTGAAACTTTCGATTGTTTTTCTCCACTTTCCATGGACAAGCACATCCACTCTCTTGTACTGGACTTATACTGCTTCCATTGTTGCCACAAGGGGCATAGCCTTCGACTTAAATCAAACCTGTAATCTCAAACTAAGCAATGCCAATTACCATCTACTCACTTTTTTTACATTTTGTTTGATGAAAAAAATATTGCGACAATTGCTTTTAATCCTTATATGTAATTTTAACGAAGAGACTAAAGCTTGGATTTCGTGTTGGTTAATAGCTACGGCACTTCAAAAACCTTCTATCCTGTACTGAAATGCAACCCACAAATGTCAACAAATTTTACCTACTTACAGAACCACGCCCAAAATCAAAAGGTGTAGAGATTTCTCTAAAGTGTCTTTATTTTATGGCATTCAATAGCATAGGGGTGATGACCATTATGCTTATTCATTTCTGTGATTCCAGAAATTTCCATTTAACTTAGCAATGAAAAGTAGCTTTCTGGAAAGTGAAAAAAAAAATGAATCTTCTTTTATACTTTTATTATTATAGTTAAATTTGGTATAATTTTTTTCACTTATTAAAAATAAGGAAACATGGCAAAATTTTTGGTTCTTTGCCATGAAAAATTTTATTGCCTATCTCCTAAGACTCAAATACATTAGCATTTCTGTCTATTAGGAACTAGCAGATAAAACACTAAATTAAATGAAGGTAAAGTTTTTTCCCATGTTTTGCAAGGCTACTTAAAGGAATCACCTTAAATTAAAAGGAGCAAAGTAAAGAAAAGATAAATAGTGTTTTGTTTCACATGATGGATGTGCAGATTCCATGACTACACCAAAATGTCACACTCCTAGGAAGGTTTACCACTTTCTTCACTAAATGATTGCACATACAACAAGCCAATGCTATTGTTACTCATATTCGGTGAAGGCCATCAAATGCCACTTACACAACATATATTATAGTTTTTAGAGATGTCTGCAACAGTCACTGGTCTCAGTCACATTATCAACCCTTGGAGCTTGCCATCAAGTTAGAAACTGGCAGCCCTGGTTCATTACAGGCCTAGAAGTTAGCTGAAACAAAACGTAAACAATGAAAGATGGTCAGAGAACTAAAGGAAATAAAATGAGTTTTGAAACCTAAATCACTTACTACTTTAAAAAGAAAGAGAAGTGTATGAAATCTTGGAAGCATTTCCTCTTTGAAAACATAAGCCTAAGGATAAATAAATGCCTGTGACCAACATCTTTGTTTTGACTTGAGCTACAGTTTTAGATCACTATGGTCAGTTAATTGTTCAGCTGTGCTCAATTACATTGCATCTTATATTATAAAGCTAAATATCACACAAGGATTTCTCCTCCAGTAAAAGAGTATCTTACTAAATATATGATAAGCACTGATAGTAAACAAATATAACTTTATGGAGGGAAGAAAAAAACCTTTAGTATCTCTGCATACTCTTCTATCTGCACATTATGTATTAGGAATAAGAAAGAAATTCACACTTCTGAATTTGAATCATAAGCAGATTGCTACAAGAAATGTGTCACATCACTGTCTCAGTAAGAACTTTAAATTCTTGGAGCAAAATATAGCACTTCTGTCAGTTTCAAATACCTCATATCTGCATGTTAATTTCAAAGGGTTCAAGAGGAGCCTTTGCCAACTCCATGTCACTAATCCCCACAGTTGATGGTTGTCATAGCTCAATTTTTCATTAATAGTACAGAGGGGTGAGCTGACTTAAGGCAGAGGGAGCAGGTCAGGTTTCCTCCCTAGTTCAGTAACTAAGTTTGGGCTATGTGAGGAATAGGAGTCAAGTGCACTGAGTGGAGTCCCAGACAATGTTTCAAGTAGTTACTGCTTGCCACTATATCTGTACCAGACTCTTTGTGACACAATGACAACTCCCTTAGGTACCACAGTCTTGCTTTGCAGCACCATGAACACGCTCAAAATTTTCTTCTTTGATATAAAGAGTCTTGTAAAATAAATATAATGTATAAGCAAAAAAGACCAATAGAGAAAAATCCCATGTGAAAACAGAATAGCATTTGTGGCTCTCTCCCCCATCCTCTCCTCACAGATCCCTCACCCATTCCAATTCTCCAGTCCTACTTTCATTGGTGCCTTCATGGTTTTAATCACTGCCTTGAACACTCTGGATCATTATTTTTTCAAATGTATCCAAATTTTTCAGTTTGTCAAACTAAACAATTAAAAGAATGTCGTCAGAATAGGCTTCGTTTTTTAATAAGCACACACGCCTATTCTGAAAGTTGTTAATTTTAGCCAGAAGATGATTTGGTGGGCATAGGAGACCAACCAGTTTGTCTGTTCCCTTTCCTAGAACCAACATTGTTTGAGTAACATTGAGAAACTTTTTTGCAATTTTTACTTCAATTGCTTTCCTTCCCACTGAGTTATATCTAGTGGTGGAGATGGAGTAGGAATAATAACTCTCCAAGGGGACGGTGCTTAGTAAGTATGAAATGGAAGGCTTGTATTTTTCTAAGGGCATAAAACCACAGTAGACCCATTTTACAGAAGAAAATATATTCTCTGTAAGAAAAGTAGGATACTAGGTAACAGAAAAATAAGTTTAAAGAAGCAAAAAATAGATGACAATATGTAACTACCTTTTTTCCCCTCCAGAAAGTTTACTTGAGATAAGGAATGAGCCTCAAACTAAAACAATTTGCTTAATATAATAACTATTAAGTGGCAAGATTGGTAATTAAACCGAAGACATCTAAGTTCAACATTCAAACTCCTTCTGATAAGTCATATTGCTTCATTCATAAAATCAGGCATCTTCCAAATGAGAATCCCATTCACTCATTCACTCAACAAAAAGTTGTGAAGTACAATGAAGGCACTATATAGAAGCTGGGAAAGGGAATATAAATAATAAAACCTTTCCCTCCCTCTCTCTCTTTCAATCAATGTGACAATGAGCCACTATATCAATGATACCTCAGTTGGTATAGGTAGAATGCTAGTAAACTTAGAATCACTGCATAGTATATTTAGACCAATTAATCTGAATAGACTTGAAAAAATAAAGGCAAATCAAAAAAATGACCTTGAGAAGAGCCAAAACAAAACTTTAATGAGGACAATGCCTTAGGCTAGATTTCAATGCCACTGAAAACACACAAATTACATGCAAATCTGAGAGTATAACTGCAGAAAATCTTTGAAGAAAGTACAATTGTGGATTGTTTCAAAATGTAGGTTTTAGGCAGAGATGATACTTTTAGGACCATAGTTTATTACAGTCTATCCAAGTAGTCTTCTGCCATAGCATGAAATTCTATGTGAATATTCAATTATGCTTAGGCTAATGATTCCATTTAAATAATATTGGTTCTATTTATAAATTATTAGACTGAAACATAAAACTCAAACTATAGACATACTTTAAAAATCAAAATTTCCTCTACTAAATCTAGAGTAGTGATGCCAAGTATTAAAAAAGTAATTATTTATAAAAAGAAAGTGATAGACTCAAAGTAAGAAGAAAATATCTTTTTGAAAAGTTAGTTACAAAATATCCAGTAAAATCAGTAATTTCAGAACACTAAAACTGGATGAAATTATAAATATTAGGTTCCATCTTCAGTTAGTAAATCAATGATTAAGTCAAATATTTACTGTGGAGAATTCAGAAGACAAAATGTGGTCTCAGTCATTGTCACATAGGGAGCTTTGTCAGTGTACTTGACATACTTTCTGAGCTATGTGCACCTATGTGGAACACTTTACTGAGAAAAGAGAGGCATTCTTTGACTGTCTCAGGCTATAAAATCTTCACAGGTTGGGCTAATCACAACCTACATCTTAAAGAAAATGGAAAAAATAAGAGGAGAAGAGTGTCCTGGGGGAAGCATAGTTGGGGTATAAGTATTAATTAAATGACAAAGATAGAGAAGCTCACACAAGGATGGTTTTGACGTTGTGAGATATAGGAGGAAATTGGTATGCCTGGCAGAGATGGCACAGGATAAACTAATAAGTACGCATTGGTTTTACGAAGAATGAACCACCCCTTCCCCAAACTATGTCACATCCAGAAGAGTGTCTTAGCTCTACTGTCCACCATAACTGAGATTAATACAAACAAACATGTTCTGTTAGTCTGCCTATGCTAAACAGTTCCATAGGCCCAGAAGGTATATGAATGCATGTGTATTAAGGGGGCCCAATATCATCGTGGTGAGGAAGGAAGTGGATAAATAACAAAACAATCTACCTTTATAAGAATGGAGTGCATAGTCTTTTTGCAAGTTTTACTCCCAGGCATAAATATTTGTAACTGTGTATTAAAAATCCTATTTGGCAAAAAGAACATTTTAATGATAACTTTTTTGCTTTAATTATAAACCAAATCTTCTTTAGAGAATTAACTTTCACGATTGATCATGTACCATGATGCTTATGTCACCAGAGAATATGCTGACTCTGCAAATTTGGCTAAATATCAGCTGTTGCACAAACTCTGTATATGCTGATTTAATGGATTTAATTATAATTGCATAACAAAAGATGTTAACAGAGATATAAATTTGGGAGTTATCAGAGTATATATAGTATTTAACACCTTAGAATTTAACAAAATTGCCAAGATAATTAGTGTAACTAGAGAATATAAGAAGTTTGATGACTAAGCCAAAGTCCTATCAATATTTAAAAGTCAACAAGATGATGAAGGGAAAAAAACATGGAATGAGACTGAAAAGAAATAACCAAGTAGGTAGAAGGAGAACTAAAGAGATAGGTCTCTAGAAATTAAGATATAAACAACTATGCCCAACCTTGTTGACAGAGCAAACTAAGATCTGATAATTGATAATTTAGTTGAATTAAGTGAAAATCATTGGTAAGCTCTACAAGAATAAATCTAGGGGAGTGAAGGCAAAAGCCTGACTGAAATGGGTTCAAGAGGAGAGAAACTGGAAACATAAGTACAAGCATCTAGAATCAAAGATGAGGCAGGGATCTAGAGTTGGAAATTTGATATCAGAGAAGACTTAAGAAACAGTCATCTAGAGAGGTGAGACCATGAATAAATTATATATAATGGTGAAAAAAAGTTTTTTTAAAAGTCGCTAGAGTGGAGATTATAAAGGCCACGGAGGTGTGAAAAATGGATAACAATATTTAATAATAAAAAGCAACAAATCATATAATTACTATAATTGAAACTAAGTATATACAAATAAGCATATAGGAGAAACTAGAAAGAAATATGTGCAAATTAAAATATTATCTCATCGAGTTAGATCATTTATATTTCTCTCTGAAAATTACTATTTTGGTTAAATTATCATCATAGCTAGGAGGAAAGAAAGCAAGACATGCAACATAAACACAATATTTGAGGCAAAAATATCTTTTAAGTGTTTTAAGAACAGAAAGAGGTCTTAAAGTGTTGCCAAATGACACTTCTTTAAAGATTCACAGACACTAGATTCCTTTTAGGATCTATCACTAAAGCTTTAAACTATTTTCAAAATATTTAAGGGTTTCTACTTCTCTTCTGACAGCTCAAAAATGTGGTAAATAATCCTTGAGGATTGCTCTCTGCAACAATGATAACAGTAGTATTAAGAATATAGATTCTTGGGAAGTAAAAATGGCAAAGATGATAGAGAATTTGTTCATCTGCTCTTAAGACCACATCAAAGTTGTGACAGAAACATGGAGCAAACAGCAAGCAGAGTAGGCTGGGGTCTAGATGAACAACTATGGAGAAAAATATGAAATTGTCCTGCAACAAGAGGAGGTAGGCTAGGGTGAAAAAGTGAGGCTTCCCAGTCCCCAGAAGCTGAGTGGGACAGAGGCTTCAGGAGCTGCAGCCAGCAGCTGCAGATGCCTCTTAAAGGGGTCATGTCTATGACCCATGACTGAACTTCCATGGTGATGGACTCGCTCATTCTGAGCACCAGCACCTGGTAGGCTGCTCAGGGGACATGAGGGACTTATAGAGGGACACTGAGTTGTCAGAGAGAGAGGGCCAGAGGCGAGCCTTTCTCCTGGGCAGAGGTGTTGGCAGTATCCATTATTCCTCTGTTGAGCTCTCCCCACTCCCAGTGTGTAGACACAGCACTGCCATAGCTGAGATGTCATCAAACTAGATAACAGAGGTTGTTCCTCCCAGAGGATTCCTCGAAACTCTGCCTCTCCCAAATCATGACCCTACCCAACCATATGCAGTTGTATCCTCAGGGAGTCCTGTGCCACTTGCTGAGCAGTGCCAAGACTCACACTAGTAGCAGCTGACCTCGTTTTCTGGAGTGGCTTCTTGAGGCAACTATAAGCACAGCATTTGTGGATTGCTTGCTGAATCTTAACAGGTGGCCCCAGAGGGACATAGGCTGGGGCTAAAACTGGCCTGCTGCTAAACCCCTCTCAAGACTGTGCCTCTGGATATCTACTACACAAAGCCATGCTAATAAGCTCAGGAGACTTAGGAGCTTTGCTTAGTACACAGAAACAGACATAGAAAGGCAGCCAAAATGGGAAGACAAAGAAGTAGAAACGATAAGAGAGAACAGAACAGAGATCCAGGAATAATGGAGTCAAGCAATCTAACAGATATAGAGTTCAAAACACTGGTTATAAAGATACTCAATGAACTTAGTAGATGAACACAGTGAGAACTTTAACAAAGAATAGAAATGGAAATTATAAAAGGGAGCCAGTCAGAAATAAAGAATACATTATCTGAGATGAAAAAGAGGATTGAACTGCCAATATAGAGGATGGGGAAGCCAAGGTCACCCAATCAGAGCAGCAAGAAAAAAGAAGTCAAGAATATAATTATAATTTAAGAAGTCTTTGGGATAAAATTAAGTGTAAAAACATCCATGTAATAGGGGTACCTGAAGGAAGAAAGGGAGAACAAGAAATAGAAAAGCTATTTGAAGAAATAATGATGGAAAACTTCCCTAACCTGGTGAAGGAAATAGACATACAACCTCAGGAAGCTCAGAGTGCCAAGAAAGAGGAACCCAAAAAGACCTACACCAAGACACATCTTAATTAAAATGTTAAAGGTTAAATACAAAGAAAGAATCTTAAAAGCAGCAAGAGAGAAGCAGTTAGTTACTTACATGGGAGCACCCATAAGACTGGCAGCTGATTTCTCAAAAGAAACTGCAGGACAGAAGAGCTTGGCACAAAATATTCAAAGTGATGAAAACCCAGAATCAACAACCAAGAATACTTTACCCAGCAAAGCTATCATTTAGAGTCGAAGGACAGATTAAGAGCTCCCCTGACAAAAATAAGCTAAAAGAATTCATCAACACCAAGCCTCTGTTATAGATAATGTTGGAGGAACTTCAAGAAGATAAAACTTGTATCAAAATCATGAATAAAAAACGACAATAACTACATTTCTATCAATAACTACCTCAAATGGAAAAGAATTAAGTGCTCCAAGAAAAGGATAGGGTGGTTGAATGGATAAGAAAACAAGACCCATATGTATGCTGTCTACAAGAGACTCACTTCAGATTAAAAGACAAACAAAGACTAAAAGGAAGGGGATGGAGAAAGATATTGCCTTGATGGTCCTCGCGGGTATTGCACTAAATGAATTAAGTCTGATAGAGAAAGACAAATACCATGTGATTTCATATACATAAGGAATCTAAATAACAAAATAAACAACAACAAAAACAGAAACAAACATAGATACAGAGAATATTTTGAAGGCTAATAGACAGGAGGGGGTTTGGCAGAGGATGGTGAAAAAGGCAAAGGGATTAAGAAATACAAATGGCTAGTTTTGGAGATATAAAGTATAGCATAAGGAAAATAGTCAATGATGTTATAATAAATATGGAAGGGGAAGAGAGGTACTAGATTTAGTGGGTTAATCACTTGAGTGCTAATCAATATGCTGTACAACTGAAACTAAAATATTATTGTATGCCAACTATAATTGAAAAAAAAAACTCATTGAATTGTACAATGTAAATATGAGCAATTAATTGTCTATTATATTTCAATAAAACTGGGGGTGGGGGAAGAGCATAAATAGAGAGAAAACTGAGGAGGTGCCTTCTAATGTGCAAACACCAACTTTTCATTCTCATTAAAGAATTCAACTGTTTCCCATTGGTATGATCATTTCCTCTGTCTACCACTCAGATTTTGTGCTAAAGAAGAGTCCTGCTTGGGGAACACTCTTCTAGTAGCTAGATGGGATGCTGTCCAACTCATGAGATTTATGAATTGTTTAATAAAGCCAATTAGATCTTCACAAAAAGAGAGGAGTCCTGCTTATAGATGCTAGTTTTGACTGGGTCAGTGTTTCTGGGTATGAAATAATTATACTATCTAGTGAAATGAAATGAAAACAATCACCAAGAGCTAAAAGTAAACCCTGTTTAAATCTTACATAACTGCAACTGCAGAAAATATTTTCACCCCAAATAAGGAATGTGGCCCCATTAAGATCAACCATATTCCTTGATGAAAAGGTATAATTTAGATTGGAAAGCCATGAAGGCTTCTGAGCAATGTGGTATCTTGCTTCACTGCATTCAATAAGGGGTCAGCAAGGCTGAGAGGTGTTTCTGTGTATTTGTGGACTCATGTGCCTATTATAAGAAGTAAAATTACTTGACACACATAGGTGTTTTCTTATATGACATTATTAAGGGCTCAAGAAGGAACCCTCCTCTGAACACTTCCCAAAAAGGATCCTTTCCCCATGATCACTGTCATTTAAAAAATTTAACAGAACAAAAATAAGACATTTCTTTCATATTTCACAATAACATAATAGCATAAATTGTTATTACATATGGTTTCCATGCCATATCTGAAGGTCTAGAACAGTGGTCCCCAACCTTTTTGGCACCAGGGACCAGTCAGTGCTCCTATGAGAATCTAATGCCTGATGATCTGAGGTGGAGCTGAGGCAGTGATGTTAGCACTCAGGAGTGGCTGCAAATACAGATGAAGCTTTGCTCTCCCACCCACCACTCACCTTCTGCTATGCAGCCCATTTCCTAACAGGCCACGGCCTGATACTGGTCCATGGCCCTGGGTTTGGGGACCCCTGATCTAGAAGAAAAGGGAGAAATGTAAAATATATATTATATATTGAGGGAGGCTTGTCTGACTAGTATACTAACTGGGAGCTCCTGGGCCTGATGAAGGTAATAAATGCCTTAGTAAAGGGGGCTATGGAAAGGAGAGATGAGTGCTGAGGGTATCATATGGCTGAAATCAAGATGTTGGCCAGAAGGAGTCCTGGCCTGGAGGCTCTAGGGGAAATTTTGTCTCTAAGTTCATTCTTACTAAAATTATTAGTATTTTACACTCTCTGATTCAGTTTCTATTTACTTTCCTTCGAGTTCACTGTTTCTTTCCTTGGCTGTGTCAAGCCTATTGGTGAGCCTATGAAAGGAAACTTTGGTGTCTGAAATCATGATTTTTACATCTTGTAAGCTAGCATTTCCTTCTGGCTGCTACAGTTTCCATCTCTCAGTTTACATCTCCCATTTGTTCAAGTACTTTACTACTAAATTCTTTAACGAAGTCATCATAATTATTTCACAGTTCCTGTTTGTAATTCCATTCCTGTTTGTAATTCCAACATCTGGGCCACCTCTGAGTCTGGTTCTACTGACTGTTTTCACTTGACAATGGGCTGCTTTTTCCTTGCTTTTTTGTGTCTTCTGTAATTTCTAGAATGTCAAATGACTTGTATAAAAACAGAAAAGACTGAGAGAAAATGTATTATACCTGGAAATGGGCATGTGTCTTGTTTTATCAAGCCATTAGTGTGTGGGACTGAGTCAATCTAGTCAAAAATTACATTTGATTTTACTGTTGCTATGGTTACCAGATGCGCACCACAGATCTTAAAATCCTCTAGTAGTTGACTGCCTTTGCTCTGTGATTAGAGTTTAGACTCAGTTGTTGGAGGTTTTTCTCCTTGTTCAGCTGTCCCTTCTGGATCATAGAAGAACCTCTCTCCATGTACTTTTTCTTTCACCAGAGGTAGTCTTGTCTTGCTTGTACACTATGCTAGCTTCATGCTGTGAGTATGGGTGTTTTCTGTTGTTCTAATTTTACCTAAATCTAAGATGCCTCTATGCTTAGCTCTTAGAGATGAGGCTTTCTCCATCTTCCTGTTCTTCTTACTCATTGCAGACAAATTCTGCCTCTTATATGACATTGGTCTTGAGTAAGAGTGTCTACCCCACCCTCTAATAGTATCTGACCTTTGCTTCTGATCTTAGACCCATGGCAGTTTCTTGCACCACGGCCAATGGTAAACAGTTTTTCTTCTATCCTCTCTCAGACTTTAGTAGGAAAAAAGTGTAAAGTGGGCAGAGCTTTGTGCTTCTCCTGTGCAGCTGATCACAAATCTTAAATTCTGGGGGGAAAAAAGATTCACTTCATTTTTGCTTCTTAGGAGAAAAGAGTTTGAAAAAGCAGGCAGGTCTTACAGACTACCCTCCAGCAACCACCAATCACCTTCACACCTATACCACAGAGCAGAGGTTCTCACTGGTCTCTGCCCTGTCTTTAGTCTTCTTCTTCAGTTTCTGATAAAGTATTATGGCAAACAACTTTTACAAGTGAGTGTGTTCTCCCCTTGTATCTATGGTGCCCAGTTATTTTCGTGCCAGTCCATGCTTGGCCTTTGGAACTTTGTTAAAATTTAATTGATTGTGGACAGAGCCTCTGTTTCCTGTGTTCTGTCATAGGTCTGTGCCATGATCTGTGTATCCCATCTATTTGGAGGGGCCAGCCCATTCTGGAATTCACTTTGAGATGGCTTTGCAAGCTCAACTCTCTGATAGTTTCAAAGTAATGCCTTTATAGTTTATTAAACTTTATCTCATTGTTAAAATGAGAGCAACATTCTTTGTGGCTTTTTATATCTTAAGAAACAGAAATCCCTTGCACCACGGTTTTCAAAACTTTAAATGTGAATACTCTTAGTTGGGACATACTATAACTACCTCACTCTCTTCTCAGTTATTTTTACTTAGATTCATAAATTAATGTTAGGACTTTTCCCTTGCTTCTTGGTAATTGGAGACACTTGAATCTGCCAACCTTTTTTTAATTCAATATTTTAAGAAACCTAAGTTTTTCAGAGCCTCAAATTATCTAAAAACTTAAAGAATTTAAAGATGATTACTCAATTCATTTGAAATGGTGAGTATAACGTACTGTCTTTACCTGTTAAAATTCACCTTTAAGATTTTCTAAAGTAGCTACATATATTAAAGTTTTCCCCCTGTATACATTATATATATTCAAACATAAGGAGTAGAAAGGTTAGTATTCTCAAAAATAGTACTTACTAAAAGAAGTCTTAGATTGTAAACTGCAAGTGCAAAAATAAAAATCATGACTCATTGACTTGCAGCTTGAGCATCCTTATTTCAAAGTTTTTATTTTAATTAAAAAAGTTATAATAACATGGAATTGAACAGCCAAATAAGGATAAATCTGTCTGTGTATCAACTTATTCAGGTACAATTGATTGATTAGAACCTGAAAGTGTAGAGCTGCTAAAAAACTGTGTGCACAGCATTAGCTGTTTCATCAAGCTGTTAACTTCATTATCAAACTCTTAAGAACAAAGCCTTCCAAACTCCTGACCTCATTTACCTGGACCAGGATGAAAAAAAAAAAAAAAAAGGAAAAAAAAGGAAAAAGAAAAAAAATAGAGAGAGAGTACATAAACAAACATTTCTCCTTCATAAACTATTTAGAAAGTGCTTAGCTACCTTAACATTCAAACTGGCTTAGATAATTCAAACTGGCTAAAATAAATAAATTGTAAAAGCAGAGCAATCTCAGTTTTTTGGTCCATGCTCCATCTCTCAGGCAGACGGATATCCAAATACTCTAACCAAAAGGATAGTTATGCCATATTTCAAATTCTTCAAAGGAGTCTATAGCTTTCCTTTGTAATACATTCTAGGGTTTTATTTCTCATTTATGCGTTGAGTTTATATTATACCTTGATACTTTGGTGGAAAATAAGAAAAAGTGAACTGTATCATTTTGTATAAAACATTCGTGTAAACTGGCACAGCAACTATAGAAAAACATATGGAGGTTCCTTAAAAAAATTAAGATTAGAGGGATTATATGACCCAGCAATCCCTCTTCTGGGTGTCTACTTGAAGAATTTAAAAACATATTTGTGAAGATACATATACCCTTATGTTCATGGCAGCATTATTCACAGTAGCCAAGACATGGAAAAAACCAGTGTCCTTCAATGGATGACTGGATAAAGAAGATATGGCACATATACACAATGGAATACTACCCAACCATCAGAAAAGATAAAATACTTCCATTTGTGACAAGATGGATGGATCTTGAGAATGTCATGCTAAGCAAAAAAAGTCAGATAGAAAAGGACAAGAACCATATGATTTCACTCATATGTGGGATAGAAAACAGAAAGCAACAATTGTACAAACAAAACAAGCAAACTCATAGACACAGACAACAGCTCTATGGAGGTTATCAGAGAAGAATGGGATCTGGGGGAGAATGAAGAGGGTAAGAGGGTCAAATATATGGTGATAGAGGGAGACTAGTCTTTGGGTGGTGAACACATAAAGCAATATTCAGATGATATATCGTAGAATTATATACTTGAAACTTATATAATGTTATAAATCAATGTCTCTCCAATAAATTTAATTTTAAAAACTTTCTGGTCAGGAGTAAGGGCATTTGGCTTACATTGAGGACTATTTTAAAAAATACTCATTAGAATGCAAACACCACAGATAAACTGGCTTTGTTTTCTTTTCTCTGCCTGGCACAAAGTAGGTTTATCAGTCATCTACTTTTACCATAAGAAAATAAAACAAGAAGAAAAAACTTCCTTAAAAAGTCTTTAAAAAAAAAAAAAAAAAATACTCCCAAACTCAAATAACAATTAGTTTGGCTCATCTAGTCTGAGTTTGGCTTATGGCTCTGCTTAAGGCTGTTTAGATAAATGGGCAGTGCATACCTGATGCTTGCTTTACTAATAAAAAAATTATTGTTTCACAAAAGGCAAGTCACGTATTGCTACAGCAATACTGCAAAACAAAATGCTACAATAACAAAACACCTAAAAACTCAGTGGCTTAAAATATAAGCATTTTTCCCCTTCATCTAGTGTATGTGTGGATCAGCTTGAGTAGCTGTGATTTAAACTATGAACTGGCTAGACTTAAAGGCTTCAGGTTGGGTTCCAATCTATTTTACATGTTTCTATACTCTCCTTGAACCAGCACTACTTGGGGCATATTCCCCTCGAGGCAAATCTAGAAAAAAAGCCATACTAACACATGCAGGCACATTTAAACTCTGTTCACATCAAGCCACTCTGATAACTATAAACAAAGCAAACAACAAAGTCAAGCCAAAGTCAATGGATAAGGAAGTGTGCTCTGCTCCAAAGACAAGGCTAAAATGTGAGAATATCTGCTGTACAACATGACACTATATTAGTGTAGGCATCCACATGTTTGTTGTTGAAGCTAATAATCACAACAGATAATATAAAACATGTATTGATCACTAGCCAGTACCAAGCAGTGGGCTAAAACATGTGTCACTTAATTAGATCCTAAAAAGAGCCCTTTGAGGAAGTACTATAATTATTCACATTTTACAGATAAGAAAACTGAGGTAAATGGGATGGAAGTCACTTCCTAATTACATGCAGGTTCTAAGTGTCCAAGACAGTATTTATACTCAGGTGGTCTCACTCTAGAACATGACCTGCAAACCACTGTGGTAATGATATTGTGATGACTTATTCACCCCCAAACCAGACCAAGCAATCATACTTTTTGGTACTTCTAACAGTGTCAACATATTCACAGTAACATAACAGTAGGGCAAAAGAAGAGAAAGAAGGGAAGGTGCGCATACCGTGGAATAGCAGAGATACTAATGAAGTAATTTTTCCTGCACCAGAAAAATTACTTCAGAAAAAAGTGAGATTCAGAGAGGTTGGTTAGTTCATCCAAGGTTGCTCAGATGATAAATTGCACAATCAAATCTCAGACCAGAGTTCACCTGATTCCTAAAATGATCTCAACTATTTCTCTGGATTGACTTCCAAAAAAACCATAATCTAACCTGAGTCTAACAAACCTCAAATCTAACAAAACTTTTACACTCTAGATTAGGGTGACCTCCCCGAGTCCATCTTATTCCTATAGGGAAGCATCCTGAACAGTCTCCTCATTAATCTTCCTAATTCATTATTTGAACCACATGTTAACAGATCTAAATTCTTCCTCCTGACTTTTATGCTCTTAGTTAGCTAACTACATTTGCCCTAAATTGATAACATTAAAGATGGTATGAATTGCAAATGCTATCTAATCCTGTGTCCCACAAGCAGTATCCCTTCTTCAAAAACACTCACAAATTATAATTTACTTTCACTTGTATATGAACAGTAGCCCACCAAAAAGTATATTTCTGATCTACTTTCCCTGAAAGATAAAACCCATAAATGACATGCAAACTTCAGTCTCATAGAACCAAGAAAGTGCTATACCAAAGTCTTATTTTTTTCCTTTTCACCTTAATCAGTTACACATATCAAAAATTTATCTCTTTAAATACAAAAATAGGTCAATAAACTTATAAAGAGTTTACTATGAGAAGTTACACTCATTCTCACTGTCTTCTATCTCCATGTAAATCAAACAGAAAAATAATCATAAAGAGGGAATAATAATGTGATAGATATCAAAGGCTTCCCATGGCCTTAGGATGAAGTATAAAATTTTTATCTCAAGCTACAGGTTATGTATATCAGTTTCTCTCTCTACTCCTCTCAGCCTCAACTCATAACTCCCCTTCCACTCCATAGCCATGTCAGTCCTCTTTCATTTTTTTTTTTTTAAATGTGACCTCCTGCTTTAGGACTTTAGTGGTTTTTTTTTTTTTTTTGCTGTGTCTGGAACTATTTTGATCTTTCACTCTTCACTTCATTTACTATATGATGATAAATTTGTCAGTTCTTCAGTTCTTAGCATAATGTCATGTTACCGAGAAATGCCCCAGATTAGAAAAGATAAATATAATGATATAAAACTATATCTGCAAATAATGCAATACTCATCTTTTCAAAAGGTAGAGCCCAATTATACCTCTTCCCCACCTTGAATGTGAGCTATACTGAATGACTCGTTTCTCACAAATAGAATGTCATGGAAATGACATTGAACAGTTTAAGAGACTAGATTATAATAGGTATTGTGGCTTCCTTATTGCCATTTCTCTTGGATCACTCACTCTAGGGTAAGCCCGCTGCCACATTATGAGAATATTCAACTTATCCCTATAGAGAAGCCAATGGGGTGAAGAACTGAGGTCTCTTGTCAATGTTCAGTAAGCCACCTTTAAAGTGCATCCTTCAGTCCCAGTCAAGCCTCCCATAATAACATCCCTAGTTGACACGTGCACTGCAATCTCATGAACGACTCTGAGCCAATACAACCCAGCTGGGCCATTCTTAAATCGGTGAGATAATAAATGCTTGTTCTTTTAAGCTGGCAAATTTTGAAGTAATTTGTTATGCTGCATAGATAACTATCACAGTATTCCTACCAGAAGTTATTAGGCATATTCATAATATGTTCATAACACATTTAAAAATTACAACTGAATTATTATTTCATAAAAATTTGTTTAATAAACAGGTCCCTTGCTTGATAGCAAACTCCACGAAGGTAGCGATTATATACATTTTTGCTTATCATTGCATCCCTCTTCACTCTTCCCCAAAAGAGAGCCTATAAAAACATGGTATTCGATAAATATTTCTTAACTATAATAATATATCTGAATTAATAGGTATGCTAATGCTACAGAGAGAGACAGAACCCTCTGGTTATTTAATGAGTGCTATTTAAATGATCGATTTATTCATTATGAAAAATTAGAAAAATAGATACCCTTTTGGCACAATGACTAAAACTTCTTTTTTATTGGTGCCTTCTGGTAATGAGATAAATCAGTACGTCCTTATGAATGTCTGAGAAATGATACTTTAAGCAATAAATAGAAGCATCAAAAGCAACTCAACAGTTTTGAAAATATTTATATTTAGAGTAACAAAAGCATTTAAGGAGTAAGTGCTTGTCATGATAAACTGTAGGATATCATAAACTCTAAATTCCTAGCTTTATAATAAAGAAATCCAATAAACATGTCGTTATCTTTTAAAGAGATCACATAGCACTTTTTCAGAGTTTCTGAATTTCACACTAGCAGTATAAAACGTGCTATTTAAAGTACTATTTCAGAGGACCTGGTCTTTCAGCCATTGTCCAACAAACTAATTTTTTAAAGCAGTCCTAGGAGTTCTATTACATTGGAAAATGCTGTAATGTACTCTGAAGATGGAAAGTCAGTCTGAAGCATTCCAACTCCTTTCTATTAAATAGAACTAACAAAATCTCACCAAATTTTTTATTAATTATATTCATGACTCCCTTTATAAACTTTCCAGTAGTAATTTCCTGTCAGGATGCTGAAGTCCCTCCACTGAAACCAATTTAATGAAGTCCGTCCATTAAATCCAATTACTGTACTGTACTTTCCCCTTATCAATATCATCATTGCTTGACCTCTTCTAAAAGAACTTTGGCACCTTTTTTATTGTATTTTTCTCATTCTCA
This sequence comes from Pteropus vampyrus, assembly GCF_000151845.1. Classification (NCBI taxonomy): domain Eukaryota; kingdom Metazoa; phylum Chordata; class Mammalia; order Chiroptera; family Pteropodidae; genus Pteropus; species Pteropus vampyrus. Next base: position 6,688,362 of record NW_011888847.1, on the reverse strand, counting down.
TTCACTCTCATCATGCTAGGTGACTTCAAAGCCCCATTGTTCACTCACTCATTTAATAAATATTTATTGTACTTCTCCTTTGTGCCTTAGTACAGGATTAAGAACCAAAATAACATCATTGATAGGGCTTCTAATCTTGTGGGAGAAATTGTCCTTGAACAAGTCAGTATTTTATTGCTACTTGGATAAGTACATACTACCAAGGAGAACAAGATTCTATAGTATATATATATATATATATACACATAGAGAGAGAGAGAGAGAGAGAGAGAGAGAGAGAGAGAGAGAGAGAGAGAGAAGAATCTATCCTAGAATGACAGTTAGGATATAATGTAAAAATGGGTATAATAAAGAGCTATATAAAAAAGAAAGCTTTTTTTTTCCAGGGAAAGATTCTCTAAAAAAGTTATAAGCCAAGGTTTCTTAACTTCAGAACTATTGATATTTTGAGGTACATCATTCTTCTCTGGTTGTGTGGGGCTGTTTTGTGCACTGTAGAATGTTTAGCAGCATCCTTGGCCTCTACCCACTAAATGCCAATAGCATCGCCTCTCCCAGTGTAATGACCAAAATTGCCAAATGTCCCTTGGAAACCCAGTAAAATATGAATTTCAGGTAAATAAAATTTCTTTTAGCATAAATGTGTCATACATTTCAAGGGACATACTTCACTTTAAAAAGCTATTTGTTGCTTATCTGATACTAAAAATAACTGGGTGTTCTGTACTTTATCTGGCAACCCTACCTGGGAGGATGAAACCACCCCTACTTGAGAACCACTGCATCAGGAACATGGTGATGAGCCCTTAGACTTTAATCTTCACAGACCATTGATCTTCTGAACATCTCTGAATTTCAAATTTTCTCCGCTTTATCAACTCAAATTACCCTGAGATACTCCAACTAAAAACATAAACCCCAGATACTCTGACCAGTACTTCCTATGCTTCAAGTCTCAGATTTCCTTAAACCTACTAAACCTGTCCTTAAGTTTTTTAATGACTTTCAGTATTTTCAATTCTTCCTCAGTCAGCCTATTAGATCCTATAGTTAACTAGTTCAATGAGCATCCTCAAAAAGAGAAAGACACACTTTGCTTCTCTAGCACCCATCTCATCAATTCCCTACCCTGGATTAACCCTATTGATCTTTGTCTCCTTTCTGAGGAATGTCAAATAATACAACCAAACCAGACTGATTAGCTTATCTATGCTTCCCTACTCCTCTGTCCTATCCTCAACTTCTAAACATGCCCTAATAGCTGTTCCAAACATCCTTCACGTTCCTCGCCCTCCCACTTTTTTCTCAATCTTACCAGTCATTCTTGTCTAATATGTCAGAGTCTATCTGTTATGAACTGTCTCATATTCACCAGACTTTGCCTTGAATGATCATGTTCCTTTACCCATTTTCCTTCTTATTTCATTACTGTCTAAGAGGTTAATTCATATGAAGTTTCTTCTGAGGCTAACTTCCTACCTTGATCTCATTCTCTTGAAATTTCTAATATTTCACTCTGTGCTGAGAATTTCAAAAATTCTGTCTTCATTTTGAGCTATAGATATGTTATTTTTAACTGATTATCATATGTCTTTTCTCAGATGTTCCACAAGTACCTCAAAATTATGCTAAACTTACTCATTTGCCAGTGTTGTCTATCCTGATTATTGCTATCAAGCCTCAACCTGGGGTTATCCTAATAACATCTCTTTCCCACATTACTTACATCCAATAAGTCAGCAAGACCCAAATCTATTTCTATTTAACATATTCATCCTTGCTTCCTCCTCTTACTGCTTTATACCTTGTTCTGACCTCAGTAGACTTTCACAACTCCTTCCCAGCCACATCTATCATCTATTGTCCATATTCTCACCAAAGTCTGTGTGTGTGTGTGTGTGTGTGTACAGATAGATGATAGATAGATAGATAGATAGATAGATAGATAGATAGATAGATAGATAGATAGATTGATTCTAGGCTTTCAGTCATCACATGAGATAAATTCTTAGGTGATAATTTGTGACAATGATAATGGATATATATATATAGGGAAGATTCACACATGTTGACACATTGTGGAGCCAGTAGTGGTAGAATTAATGCTTCTCTCAAAAATAGCATTAATATACTGGTTAAGTGGAAAACCAGAGGAGAGAAGGAGCAATTAGGGGGATCATTTTACAAACTATATAAATGTCTGAACAATGTATCGTATACTTGAAACTAATAATTAAAAAAACTAGTTTTCTATTGCTGTGTTAAGGGTTTCCACAAAATTTACAGCTTAAGACAATACTCATTTATTAGCTCATAGTTCTATAGGTTAGAAATATAGGTAAAGATTGTTTAGGTTTTTTGTTCAGAATGTACGAGGCCAATATCAGGGTCATGGCCAGGTTGTTTCCTCATCTGGATTTCAGGTGCTTGAGGAAGAATTTAGTTTCTTTTGATTATAGGACTGAAGTTCCTGTTTCCTTGCTCCAGTTAGTCAGAGGTTGCTCTCAGCTCCTAGAGGTTGCCAATATTCCTTGCCACATGGACTCATTCATCTTCAAACCCAGTATGGAGATACATTCTCACATCAAATCTTTAACACTTTGAATTTTTTTCTTCACAAAGAGGTCAATTCCTTTTATGGACTCACCTGATTAGTATAATCTCCCTATTTTAAGGTCATAGCCCACCTATATTAGCGTTTGATTGAATAACTGAGAGAATGTATATATACACTGCAGGGTGCAATCTTGGGTCCCATCTTAGAATTCTATCTATTATTAACCTGATGAAGTAAAGGAAGGGGAAGAAAGAGTTTAAATAACTTCTAAGTTTTTAGAAGCTTTGCCTTCCAGAAAAGGTAATGGTCTCTTTACTTTAGTCAATACATACAGAATTTGGAGCTGACTGAGCTGGAGGTACTGAGCTTAATTTAGGTCACTTTGAATTTGAGGTTCCAGTGAGATAAGATAGTCAGTAGTTAGTTGCAAGTTTCAAACTAGAGGTTAGGAGATAGGTGATAGATATTCGTGAACCATTAACATTTTTAAATTTATTTATTTATTTGTTTGTTTGTTTATTTATTTATTTATTTATTTTTATTTACTTACTTATTGGTGAATGAGTTTAGCTAAAGAGAGAAGACTTAGTATTTCAAATTGGATGGAATTTAAAAGAATTGTTTAATTTCCAGTGTAAATATAGAAAGAGAAAGCAAAAGAAATAGGAAAGATGATGATAGATAGGTATATTAAGAATCTAAGTTTCTTGAAAGTGCAAAAGCTCCCTGAGAGCAAGAAGAATATCTTGCTCACACTATCTCCTGTATTTGGTGGTGTCCTTAATACTCAGTAAATATCTGTTGAATGACTTGACAAATGAATGAATGAATACACTCATGAAGTCATGAGAGGGAGGTGCCAAGTACTGAGGAGAGGTTAAGTGAAATAAAGACAAAGAAAGCCAGTGGATTTGGCAATTAGGGGATAATTCATGAATTCATAAAATCAGTTTTCATTAGAATGATGAACATGAATATTGGTTATTGAGTAATTCTAAATTATTATGCTGAGAACCAAGAAGTAATAACTAAGCTTATCATTAAATGCAAAAAGAACTTTACAAGGTTGCTTAAATGGGAAAGTATACTCATGAGTAGTGAAGAAATGTGTGCATGTGTGTGTGTGTGTGTGTGTGTGCGTGTGTGTGTGTGTTTAGGATAGAATATATTTGAGTGTGTATTTTGATCAGAAGGACAGAATTTGAAGGAATAGAAGAGATTAAAGAAATTAATAGGAGGAAGAGAGTAATTAATGGCTGCCAAACTATTGATTGGTTTATCTGTTTTCATACTGAGCACTAGTTGAGGTAATTGGAATACACTTAGATCCTTGGAGAGTTTGTATTTTAATGGAAAAATAGAATATAAAATATAATGTAAAAATGAGTATAATGAAGACCTGCTTGCAGAAAGGACATATAAGGCTGCCTAAGAGAATTAAGGAAAGTGAGAGATAATGATCGATCCTTGAAAAACAACATGCAGAGAATATTACTGAAGTGAGTTGATGCCTACACAGGCAGGTAAATATGAAAGTGTGATGCTTATGAGTAATTTGTTATGCTTAAAACATGCTAAGCAAGGGAAGGGCATTAGATGAGAGATGTAGAAAAGAATTAAATCATGAAGTTTTCATTTTATCTTGAAGGTAATGGGTGTTCATGCGAGAGTTTCTACGAATAACATGATCTCTCTCTCTCTCTCTCTCTCTCTCTCTCTCTCTCTCTCTCTTTCTCTCTCTCTCATCTATCTAATCTATCACCTTCCTATGCATCTATTTTATTAAAATACCTGCTTATCTTATAATGTTCCCAGATAATTACAGAAAGTTTAGCCCTGCCTCATTTGTCTAGGAACTTTAAAAACATTTTCATATCATTTTAAGATAAAATATGGCATTTATCCAGATGATCTTATACTATAGCCAACTGTATGTGCCCATTCCTACAGTAATCTCTCAACACGTTGAGGTTCGAGATTATGCACTTGGAGGGGGCCCTCAACAATGTGGCTGAATTAATGTTTTTAACTATAGGATGCCTAGTGCCCCATATTCCACATCATTATCTTGTTCAATATGTCCAGTTCAACATCATAGAAGGAACACATAAATTGGAATTAGGCCTTCTTAAATGGCTGACTTACCTACTTGGTAGTTTTACGATTCAGGGCAGGCCACTTGGCCTTTCTGATCCTTAAGTTTCTCATCACTAGTTAGGGGAAAAAGAAAATACAAACATGAGATACCTTATAGGAAATGACTTTGAAAAATTAAATTAATCAGATTAGATATTACTTGAAAGGAAAATAAGTGTTTTGTGACTTTAAGCCTATAGTTTGGTTTTCCAAGAGAACCGATAAAAGTTGTTGGGCCTCATCAGTAGAGTTAAGATAAAGTGCAATTGAGAGAGATTAGACATTATACAGTAGAAATATTCCCATATATACAGTGCTATCTGTTAATATCTTAAGATAGGAAACCATGTCTAACTCAGAATTAGAGGAGCTTCCACTTCCCACCATTGTCAACTTTACCAAGGCAGCCTGCACTCAAAATATCTGCTACCGAAAAATCTGTATCCTGGTCATCAAGACATTAGCTAGCTAGTCTATCCTTTGGCCTGCAATAAAATCTGAGTACATACATCATATATAGAAAAAATTCTGAGTACATCACATGAAAGAAAAAATAAATGCTAACATTTTCAGATAAAATGACTAATAGGAAGGGAACATACAGTTATTAGAACATTTTGAAATAAAATTAAATTGAAATTCATTTAAAATGTTTCTATAATTGGCATAATAGTATTGTTATGTTGATTCAAATACAAATACAAATGTTGAAAGAGTTTCTCTAAGCCACTCTTTAGAGAAAATAACTTTTCACTGTGCTTAAAGGTTTCATATTTACCAGTGAGTCATCAAGCAGAAGAGATAATTATCATGTATTCTCAAGCCTGAATCAATTGCAGGAACAATGAGGAATTAAATGCCTTCTGTCATTTTATTCTTGTTTAAAAATTGTAGAAAGTTGCCTTTTGTTCCCTTTTATTTGAAAATGTTGAAACATTTTTCCATTAATTCAAAAAAGACTGATAACTTCACAGTCCATTCCAGTTTATCTATAGGGAGTCCACCTCTAAGAAGCAATTTTGCTTTTCTATTATCCAGTCTTCCTCTATTCTTTGGAGAAAAACCTTTGTCTTTTTTAACTATTAATCTGTAGAAATTCTAGGTGCCATCAACTTCAATGAAAATGAAAATCATCGAAAAGACCTAAGTGAAATGTCAAACATTAATATGACCTTAGGCTCCGAGCTACGAGCTCCATAGATATTTCTTTCTTTATAGAAAGAAAAAATTTCTACATCTTGAAATATCTTTACAAATATCTTCAAAATCATCCCAGGAGGTAAAGTAATAAAAAGGTTTTTGCCTAAATATACTTTGCTGGCTGAAGTAAAATATAGACTAGCAAAATGACCTGTGTCATTTGTAATGCTCTATAAAATATAGCGGAAGAGAACTTCTGTACCAATATGAAAGAAGCTACACAAAATTTTAGTTGATTAGTACCTTACCTCAAAATCCCTAGTGCTTAAGTCTTCAGTGTTTCAGTAAAACCATACTTGCCCAGGAAAGGCTATGTTCCTTTGGAAAGCTCCTGGGTTTGTCTAATCCCAACCCTTAATCTAAATCCTGAATTTCATTGTATCCTGAGGAAAGAAATCTCCCCAAATTTCTAGTGAGACATGGTGACCTTACTAAATGTTTCACAAAACAAAAGAGATGGTTGTTTTGTACGTTAAATAGCAGACGACTTAATAAATACTCATCAAATATTTCTCTTCTCCACCAAACTCCTTTATATTTCCCATTTCCTTGATCCTAC
>NW_011888847.1:6668914-6681860 GCF_000151845.1 Pteropus vampyrus | reverse complement strand
CAGTGAGTCATCAAGCAGAAGAGATAATTATCATGTATTCTCAAGCCTGAATCAATTGCAGGAACAATGAGGAATTAAATGCCTTCTGTCATTTTATTCTTGTTTAAAAATTGTAGAAAGTTGCCTTTTGTTCCCTTTTATTTGAAAATGTTGAAACATTTTTCCATTAATTCAAAAAAGACTGATAACTTCACAGTCCATTCCAGTTTATCTATAGGGAGTCCACCTCTAAGAAGCAATTTTGCTTTTCTATTATCCAGTCTTCCTCTATTCTTTGGAGAAAAACCTTTGTCTTTTTTAACTATTAATCTGTAGAAATTCTAGGTGCCATCAACTTCAATGAAAATGAAAATCATCGAAAAGACCTAAGTGAAATGTCAAACATTAATATGACCTTAGGCTCCGAGCTACGAGCTCCATAGATATTTCTTTCTTTATAGAAAGAAAAAATTTCTACATCTTGAAATATCTTTACAAATATCTTCAAAATCATCCCAGGAGGTAAAGTAATAAAAAGGTTTTTGCCTAAATATACTTTGCTGGCTGAAGTAAAATATAGACTAGCAAAATGACCTGTGTCATTTGTAATGCTCTATAAAATATAGCGGAAGAGAACTTCTGTACCAATATGAAAGAAGCTACACAAAATTTTAGTTGATTAGTACCTTACCTCAAAATCCCTAGTGCTTAAGTCTTCAGTGTTTCAGTAAAACCATACTTGCCCAGGAAAGGCTATGTTCCTTTGGAAAGCTCCTGGGTTTGTCTAATCCCAACCCTTAATCTAAATCCTGAATTTCATTGTATCCTGAGGAAAGAAATCTCCCCAAATTTCTAGTGAGACATGGTGACCTTACTAAATGTTTCACAAAACAAAAGAGATGGTTGTTTTGTACGTTAAATAGCAGACGACTTAATAAATACTCATCAAATATTTCTCTTCTCCACCAAACTCCTTTATATTTCCCATTTCCTTGATCCTACGCTAACTGCTCTTATCCTCTGCTAGCCTCTCATTTCTCTTTTCTAAAAGACATTCCTTCTCTTTTCAATGCAGAGCAACTCTACCACATTCTTATAATCCAAGGTTCCAGCAGACTCCATGCTTCTTAGCCACTTGGTAGAATTATCAAAGTGTTCACTGAACAAATTAGGACATCTGTCCAGGCAAGACTGGAATTTTTAAAACAAACTTTTAAAAAATGACTTTCCATATTGATGTATACATTTGGTTTTGCCATTACAGAGCATCTATAAGAAGATCAAATAGAATTATTTTGTTTTACTATATAATCCAAAAAACCATAAACCATCCAAATAACCATAATCCATAAAGTTCAAGTGAATTATTTCATAGCATGATATATAAATAAGAATTTGTCTTGGTTACAGTAAACTTATACACGAGGAAGCCTTGATGTTTTAAAGATACATAACCAACTAAAAGATCTCTCTACATATTTATTTTCTTTAGTGAGAGTTGAACTTTATTTCTTGATAAAGAGAAAGCAAATAATTTTCTATTTATTTTGGTTGACTATGATTACAATAATTCAAACTGATTGTAGAATAAAATAGTAAAGACAAGGTGGGACAGTATCTTTTCAACTTTTTTTCTCAACTCTACCCTCTGTCTTCGATGCTATTTTTACCATTCATCACCAATTTCCTTATTAATCACACACTTTATACTGGGATGACAGATAGTACAGAAGCCATAGTCCTGGTACTCAAAATTTGTTCAGGCTAAAAAGAGAATCAAGCATATACAACTCAGGTCATCTTGCATGTAAATATATGTGAAATCATTTATATAAAACACATTAATTAAAACCACATAGACAAAAATAAATTCTAAGACATCTATTCTTTCTATCTCTACTTTGTACATAGGTAATTTTATCCAGTCCCATGACTTTAGTAAAAGCTATGCACTAATAACTATCACATAGATATTTCTGAAAATCCAGATATTATCTAGTGGTTTATCATGAAAATATCAGTTAATAAGGAAGAACAGAAAAAAATAAGATGTTTGAATCAAAATTTTGAATGGGAAAAATAGATAAAATATAGATAGTTAAAGAATATGCATGAGAGACAACCATTTCAGACCAAGGTGGAGTTAACAGGAATAAGATTTACTTTCTTGCCTGAAATCACCAAAGTCCTGACAAAATATATATTAAAATGAAACACTGGACATTAGATAATGAAGTATAATAATTGTAGATAGATGGTAGGAAACAGAAAAGGTAAGGCTTACAAGGATGCAAGCTTTCTGCTCTAAGGTTCTAGATTACAGTACCTGGAAAAGGTACCCATCAGACACTATGGGTTGAAGAGACAGAGCTGAGAATAAGAGGAGACAAATGTACTAGAATTTGTAAGAGAAAATCAGAGAAGAAAGAGCTACACAAAGAAAGAACACTGGATATCTGCAGAGGCTGACTGCACATGAAAATGAAGAAACAAACCTGAAGCCAAAGAAAGAACATTTGAAAAGATTAGAGGGAAGAGTGTCTGATACTCCATAAAGCTGGGAACATCACCTGCTCCTCCTGCCAGCAAGAAGAGAAAAACCGATTCATGGAGCTCAGATAGAGTACTCAGAAATGTCTTGCTTCATCAATGTGTAGGAATTAGCTCTACATTTGGTTTTGCTTCTCAAGCAGAGATGATTTTGACCTCTGGAGACATCTGAAAATGTTCAGAGAAATTTCTGGTTGTCAAACTAGAGGTGGAGGGTGCTCTAGTGTTAAGTAGATAGAGTCTAGGAATGTTACTAAACATCAGTACAGGACAGCACCCCCCCAACAAGGAATTAACCAGCCCCCAAAATCAAGAATGCCAAAGCTGAACAACCCTGTCCTTAGAATAAGACAGCTCTTGTCTCACTCAATAAAACTTAAAAGTGAGAGTCAAAAGGATCATAGTCTTTCAAGTAGCTTAACCGAGTCACAAAACAAAGTTCAAAATATTTACATGAATACAAAAATATCCAGCACTCACAAGGTAATATTCATAGGCTCTGGAATCAAATAAAAATTACCAGGTATATGAAGAAGGAGGAAACACTGGTAATGAAAACCAATTAAAATCAATTCAAATCTAACAAAGATTAGCATTAACAAACAAAGACTTTAAAATAATTATTATAATTTTATTCTATTTGTTCAAAAAGTAGTTCCTTACTTCTTGTTTTCTGCTACTTATTTCCACTTTCTTCTTCTACTTGAATCTCACTTTTCACAGGGATTCTTTTACAGTTAAATGTTTTAACACTTAACATCTTGATATAAAATCTTATAATAATCTTACCTGTAAAATCATGACTTTTGTTTTTAAAAAGTGAAAAATCATTTTGTGATTCCTCTTATTCAAAAAAGTATTTGATGTCTTACCAGTCTTTTTCTTTCTTTCTTTTAAACTCTGTTGAGAGGTTCTATAGTGTGTATGATTTTCTTCCCTGCTATTACTACAGGACTTTTCCTTTGTCAATATCTCTCAGGTCCCCACTTGCATATAAAAATCATAGGACTAAAAAATTAAAAATGCTCAGCTATGCTAATTGTGCTGGTCATTTTTATAAAATATAGAGTCAGATAACAGAATTAGAGAAACTCAATTTTTTACGTTTTATACTTGGTATAAATCATCTTTGCACATATAGTTGGTACTTAGATGTGAGATTACTACTTAGAAAAACAGTAGTTCATTTGTGTCAGGAACAAAAATTACTGTGTTCATTAACACGTTCCTTTTTAGTTTCTGGCCTTTCACCAGAACTCTGTGGAGAGAATTAAGACATTAGTTCATTAAATATATGTTATCACATCTACAATTTTCTGAGATTAATTTTTCATGTTTTCTTCTTATTGACCTGGAGACTATAAATTGACAAAACAGTTCAAATTAATTTTTAACAAAAATTAGCATGAAAATTTTCTTCTTCATCTTGCTAAAACCGTAACAATCCCTATAGTACACAAAAGAAGTTTATAGAAGAAGGCAAGAAAGGAAAAACAGGAAGTAAAAGACTTCTCTGGTGTATTCAGGCTGTTTTTTTCTCCCCTCACCCTTCTTTGATGCACAAAAGGCCTTGATGTGTCTAGAAGTATATGAGATTGTTAAATGTGCAGTCGCATGGACTGCAGAAGAGTCAGGAAGGAGGGGTTTATTTTTGCTTGCTTTGTCCTGTGTTCATTTTTCCTGTTGCATAAGCTCCTTATCGACATTAATTTTAGCTTCCAAAGATGTTGTACATAACACAGAATTATAATGTAGTGTCTAAAATAGTGCTGCAAACCATAGTTTCAAATACATTAGGAAGATGAATCATTTCCTTAACATGGGCCACTGTGTTATTTGAAATGATTATTTATGAGACAGAAGCAATACATAATTAACCAGTGTGTGACATGCAAAAGAGAAAGAAAAGAAAACAATAAATGCTTCTTCTGTTCTTCATGGAGGACAGGAGAAATCTGCAGCTCCTTCTCATTTCCATTTTGAAATGAAGGGGTGTTGAGTACAAAAACTATGTATTCCAGTATAAGTATAAAAATCTGGGTCACAGAAATGAAAAACGTAGGCTGAGGCCAATTTATATCTCTTTGGATTATAAAATCTTTACAAAATTATAACTGAGTATATATTATTTGTGTTGAATCTATTTTTTTGTTTCTGTTTTACTTCTTTTCTGCGTGTGTGCTTATGTTTTTTGTTACCCCTCTTGAAATAGATTCAAAATCAAAGTTTTGTGCCAACTCTGAACAGGAGGAAGAAAGGGAAGCGGGGCTAGCTTTCTCTAATGTATTCAAGTTTATAAGATTTTCGAATTTTTTCCCCCAGGCTTTCACTCTTTTTAACAGCTACACCAGTACCATCATGAATACTAAATAGAATAGAGGGCACCAATCATCGTCCATGCAGGCCAGAGACATAACGATGTACAAAGTAATAGTCCTTCTGGCTTAATAAAGTCTTCTTTAAAAAAAAAAAATAGAACAACTATTTGCATCCAAATTCAGATGACTTATCAGAAAGCTTGTAAATGAGGAAAAGAGTACTTCTCCTGAGTGATCTCAGAAACTAGACTGTGCAGTTTCTAAGGGCAGACACTGATACAGGGGAACTCTATGGTCTTCTTTTCTTTCCCATACTTCTTGTGCTTCATCAAAGTCTTGGGCACACAGCGCTTATAGAACAATGGTTGAAGAAAAGATCCCAAAAGATAAAGCATTAAACTGCAGGAATAGAAAGTAAAAGATTATAAACAGCTGAACTTAATAAGATTTAGATCAGCAAATATTTTTTTTTCTAGGATCCTCAAGATTTGCTGCTAGCTTGTGGCGTGTAAATTAATATTCCTCAGACTTAAGCTTCATTTTTCCACCTCATAGCCCTTAGAAGGAACCAACCCCGCTGACAACTTCATTATGGACTCATCCTCCAGAACTGTGAAACACTAAATTCCTGTCGGTTAAGCCATTTAGTTTGTGGTTCTTTGTTATGACAGCCAAAACAATAACAAAAATAAGTGCTCATTTTTTTGACCTGGGAGACCCTTGGAATTCAAGAGGTTTATATGAATAGAATTTATTGGCGTATGGTTCCCCAAATGTTGTTTTTAAAAACATGTGTTTTTAACATATATGTTCATTTCCAGCATGGACTGTCCAGAGTTGTCATCAGATTTTTTAAAGGGTCTGTGATTTAACAAATTACCCAAAACTCTAACTTACATCCTCTGTTTCCCAGAATAATGCACTGACAAAGTTAATCAACTGTTCATACAAGACTAAATATAATCCTTAGAAAGATAATATATGTCTATTTATCTTGGGAAATTGCTATTTGCAACTTTTCTATGCTTGGTTATGAATCACCTTTAAAAGTTGCACTTAGACAAAGTCATCACCAATCAAAATGCAAACAGAAAGAGGAGGGCAGAAAAAGTGTGACTATCAGGCCATTTTAACGGACTTGAAGGTCACCACTCATACAAAATATAAACTTCCCTTCTCTGGGACAGAATATTTACCCAACTGTTTGAGTAAGATATGCCTTTGTTCCTGCTGGTTCCGTGAGTAAATAACACCAGCCCACACCTGTGTGACTTTGTTCTTTTCTAAAGTATTTGTGTGCCATTGTGTGGATACATTCTTGCTACTTTGAGTGTCATGACACAATTTGATGTGGCGCTAAGAGCCAAAGAGATTTGGATAATTATTAAAAATGAAAAAACCTTACATTTAATTTAAACATCATTCTCTATTATATTTTCTGAGTTCTAGATATGATTCCTCAGAGAAAATTAAATACCTAAAAAATAAAATATTTATAAGTATTTTCATTATAATCAATTGAGAACTTATCTATAAACAAAATTCAATTTCCATGTATTTATACCTCAAAATAGAATTACAGTCCCTTCATTTTTAGTTTTAAAGTATTAATGGGAAAGCTATTCGCATAGTTTCTTCAGATTGCCAGAATTGCCAATTGCTACTAGATTTCTGGAGTATCTCGTTTTGTTTGCACGGGGAAATTTGGAATTTCCTAACATTGGGGAAAAAAGAAAGTAAATGAAGGTTACTATCAAAGTGATAGTACAGAATTCTAGCATATATCAGAATTTTAGCTTCATCGGAAATGAGTTTTCCCAACATCTATGGAGCTAGAGCAACTGGTTTCTATCAGAGGCACATGAAAAATTAGACTCATCCTTTCTACCAAGAGTACTGGGGATCGGAAGTATGAAAAATGAAAGAAGAAAACAGAGTGGTTGTAAGTAAGCAGATCTGTGAATGAATTTCTTAGACTTAGCTACAATTATATAAAAAGAAAAAAAGTAAAAGCACCTTAAACAATATAGAACTTCATTTCTTTCTCACATGAAATGAGTCCAAAGTATACAGTCTAGGACTGTTATGGACTTCTAGTGTTATTGGGGATTTGGGGGCAATCTAGATCCCATTACAAGTAAAATAGTTAGGTCAAATGTGATGGATGTACACAAAGAACACAGTGCAGAAGTTAGAATAAATGAACTATATGTGTAGACACAACATACTAAAACACGGGGGCGGCGGGGGGAAGAATGATGGGTGAAAATACAACAGGCAGAACAAGACCTGTAGTATGTAAAAATAAATACACAAAAATAAATACACATATTTTCAAGGATACTCATATATTCAAAGGTTTATTAAAGTGGAAACCTATGTGGCAAAAGGAAAAAGTGGGAAATAAGGGTAAAGGAAAAAAATAGATAGATATATAAGAGTGACAGACAGATAGACAGACAGACAGACACCAGATGTACATGAATGGATCATGGCCATAAAATGCAAAGAGGCACTGGGTATGACATGGAAACAAACCTTTGGAAAATATCACATCTTTGCTGCATAAAAGGCACCCAAGAAAAACCAGACTGTTAAATGTTTCAATTCATTTGGAGGATCAGGAAGGCTTTGCAGATCATGAGGTCCTTCACTGTTGCCTTCCCACTGCTGTACCTAAGGGCTGAATCTGTTAACTAGGAAAAGAACTACACTGATCCCAATGTAAGCAAAAATGATGCAGATCCAGATTTCATCAGCCAAGGGATCCAGAAATGAGAATACTCCTGGTTCTGATTTCTGAGGCTTCTTTATCATGATGGTCTCAGAAACTAGACTGTGCAGTTTCTAAGGGCAGACACTGATACAGGGGAACTCTATGGTCTTCTTTTCTTTCCCATACTTCTTGTGCTTCATCAAAGTCTTGGGCACACAGTGCTTATAGAACAATGGTTGAAGAAAAGATCCCAAAAGATAAAGCATTAAACTGCAGGAATAGAAAGTAAAAGATTATAAACAGCTGAACTTAATAAGATTTAGATCAGCAAATATTTTTTTTTCTAGGATCCTCAAGATTTGCTGCTAGCTTGTGGCGTGTAAATTAATATTCCTCAGACTTAAGCTTCATTTTTCCACCTCATAGCCCTTAGAAGGAACCAACCCCGCTGACAACTTCATTATGGACTCATCCTCCAGAACTGTGAAACACTAAATTCCTGTTGGTTAAGCCATTTAGTTTGTGGTTCTTTGTTATGACAGCCAAAACAATAACAAAAATAAGCGCTCATTTTTTTGACCTGGGAGACCCTTGGAATTCAAGAGGTTTATATGAATAGAATTTATTGGCGTATGGTTCCCCAAATGTTGTTTTTAAAAACATGTGTTTTTAACATATATGTTCATTTCCAGCATGGACTGTCCAGAGTTGTCATCAGATTTTTTAAAGGGTCTGTGATTTAAAAAATTACCCAAAACTCTAACTTACATCCTCTGTTTCCCAGAATAATGCACTGACAAAGTTAATCAACTGTTCATACAAGACTAAATATAATCCTTAGAAAGATAATATATGTCTATTTATCTTGGGAAATTGCTATTTGCAACTTTTCTATGCTTGGTTATGAATCACCTTTAAAAGTTGCACTTAGACAAAGCCATCACCAATCAAAATGCAAACAGAAAGAGGAGGGCAGAAAAAGTGTGACTATCAGGCCATTTTAACGGACTTGAAGGACACCACTCATACAAAATATAAACTTCCCTTCTCTGGGACAGAATATTTACCCAACTGTTTGAGTAAGATATGCCTTTGTTCCTGCTGGTTCCGTGAGTAAATAACACCAGCCCACACCTGTGTGACTTTGTTCTTTTCTAAAGTATTTGTGTGCCATTGTGTGGATACATTCTTGCTACTTTGAGTGTCATGACACAATTTGATGTGGCGCTAAGAGCCAAAGAGATTTGGATAATTATTAAAAATGAAAAAACCTTACATTTAATTTAAACATCATTCTCTATTATATTTTCTGAGTTCTAGATATGATTCCTCAGAGAAAATTAAATACCTAAAAAATAAAATATTTATAAGTATTTTCATTATAATCAATTGAGAACTTATCTATAAACAAAATTCAATTTCCATGTATTTATACCTCAAAATAGAATTACAGTCCCTTCATTTTTAGTTTTAAAGTATTAATGGGAAAGCTATTCGCATAGTTTCTTCAGATTGCCAGAATTGCCAATTGCTACTAGATTTCTGGAGTATCTCGTTTTGTTTGCACGGGGAAATTTGGAATTTCCTAACATTGGGGAAAAAAGAAAGTAAATGAAGGTTACTATCAAAGTGATAGTACAGAATTCTAGCATATATCAGAATTTTAGCTTCATCGGAAATGAGTTTTCCCAACATCTATGGAGCTAGAGCAACTGGTTTCTATCAGAGGCACATGAAAAATTAGACTCATCCTTTCTACCAAGAGTACTGGGGATCGGAAGTATGAAAAATGAAAGAAGAAAACAGAGTGGTTGTAAGTAAGCAGATCTGTGAATGAATTTCTTAGACTTAGCTACAATTATATAAAAAGAAAAAAAGTAAAAGCACCTTAAACAATATAGAACTTCATTTCTTTCTCACATGAAATGAGTCCAAAGTATACAGTCTAGGACTGTTATGGACTTCTAGTGTTATTGGGGATTTGGGGGCAATCTAGATCCCATTACAAGTAAAATAGTTAGGTCAAATGTGATGGATGTACACAAAGAACACAGTGCAGAAGTTAGAATAAATGAACTATATGTGTAGACACAACATACTAAAACACGGGGGCGGCGGGGGGAAGAATGATGGGTGAAAATACAACAGGCAGAACAAGACCTGTAGTATGTAAAAATAAATACACAAAAATAAATACACATATTTTCAAGGATACTCATATATTCAAAGGTTTATTAAAGTGGAAACCTATGTGGCAAAAGGAAAAAGTGGGAAATAAGGGTAAAGGAAAAAAATAGATAGATATATAAGAGTGACAGACAGATAGACAGACAGACAGACACCAGATGTACATGAATGGATCATGGCCATAAAATGCAAAGAGGCACTGGGTATGACATGGAAACAAACCTTTGTAAAATATCACATCTTTGCTGCATAAAAGGCACCCAAGAAAAACCAGACTGTTAAATGTTTCAATTCATTTGGAGGATCAGGAAGGCTTTGCAGATCATGAGGTCCTTCACTGTTGCCTTCCCACTGCTGTACCTAAGGGCTGAATCTGTTAACTAGGAAAAGAACTACACTGATCCCAATGTAAGCAAAAATGATGCAGATCCAGATTTCATCAGCCAAGAGATCCAGAAATGAGAATACTCCTGGTTCTGATTTCTGAGGCTTTTTTATCATGATGGAGATGCCCAGGCTCATAAATGACTTTGAGAAATCTATGACAAGCATTATAGTGAGTGGAGCAACAGCTATATCAGCCCTCCTATAGAAAAGTTGCCCAACTATGCCATTCCATATTTTAGTCTTTGGATTACTTGCACTAAGATTCCCATCGTTGACGATGGACAATCTGTATTTGATCCTTACACATTTGGCTATTTCATAGGCTGACTACACAACAGCCTTATATCACTCATTTCCTTCCAGTTGCTCATGGTTCTTCTCATCTATTACATATAGTGATTCCAGAATGGAAGTCACCAGTGTGGTCCGGCTCTCTGAGTATTCACTATTGTTGCTGATCTGCTGATCTGAGAAAGGCACGAACCTTTCATACTCACTCCAGTAGCAAGCTTTTCAAGAACTAGTGATTCATTTCATATACATCAATGGTATAATTAATTTGTCTTACGTCCATAAGTGTCAAAGTGGATGTTTCCAGTCATTCCTTGTACTTGCACCATTTTTAGAGCTCTCTGGATATCAATTCCTTGACTTCAAGGCACAGCTGGATTTGCTAAGCAGTCTCCAGCATTGCCTCTCAAGGATACATCCACTCACTGCCTCCTCAGATACGGAAAGCTTCTGCTTTGACCAGTCATGTGTCATGCGTCAATGCAAATGTATACTTCAGTGGTGTGTTCTTGGCTTCAGGGAATTCCCTTTCATTCAGCCTCACGGAGTCCTGTATGCACTGCTGAATCATAGGATTTTCGTTGTTGACAGTCTGGAATCTCATAATTTTGGCTCCCCCAGGCATGACTCTTTCTAGCAAAATATTAGTAAAATCTGGGTTAACAAGCATGTAATGATAAGCTCTTGAATGTTTCTCCAGAATCAAAACCTGTTCCAAAATTGTGTTAATCCTTTTGACTTTGTAGTCAATCAAGTATTGCTTTTCCTGCCACCGTGTCCATTACTCCAATGATACCCTTGAATTCTCAGACAGCCTTTATGTTTCCCAAAGACCTTGCAGTCACTTGCCAGTTGTTTTACACTGCTGTTTCCATAATTGCTTGGAGGATGGAAAATCCTCTTTCTGTGTCATAGAGGTACACAAACTTCTCCTACTCATAGTGACCCAGAAGACTCAGAATAGCACCCTTCATGGCTGGGCATATCTGGATGACAAACTGCACATCTGCATCAGTGAGGAAGCTGGGCATGACAAAAGACATGTGCAGGGCCCCACAGAATGAGGTCAAAGTGTTCCCTGACATCTGGTCATAGAATCCACAGACAGCATACACCCCTCTTGAGAACTGGGAGCAGAATGCTACAAGCTCCAGCACTGGGGCAGCCGCTCGAAAGATGCCAGGAACACAGGAGGAGGAACTGAATTATCTGGCCTCAGCATGGGGGCTGGAGGGGCTGCCGTGTCCCAGACAGAAGTGCTGGTATAAGCCATTGCTCCCTTATTGAGTCTTCCCCTCATCCAGAAAGCACATGCAGACAGTTATCACAGATGAGTCCCAATACAGTATTTTTATGAAAAATAATGAACACTAATCAGCTATTGATTATTGTGAAGGTAAAAGTTCCCCAAATTTCCTAAATCGAGCATTTATTCCATTGGACTTTGCTAAAGATAATTATTTTGAATAATGGCTGTTTTTAAAAATTTGAAAGTAATTCAGAAATTAATTGTTAAATATAAATATATTTATTAAACATTTACCAAAAGCAGCACAGTGTAACAGAAAGCACATTCAATTGAACTAGGTATCAGCTCCAGTGCTAATTATACAACTATAGTTATGTGATCTTGGAGAAGATATCTAACCCTTTGATCTCAGTTTTATGATCTCTATAAGTTTAGACTAAATTCTCTTCAAGGACTATGTGAACTAAATTTTAATATTTATATCAGAGAAGAACTGGCTAAAAGGTAAGGCATATTGTTAAAAAAAAATGATAAAAAAAGAAAAAAAATGTAAATATTTTAGTGTAGCAGTTTAAAATGTTTATTTGAGCAACTTTTCCAAACTAAAACTACGTAATAATAACTGCATTGAGGAAATTAGATAATTATATATAAGAGCTTTGTATACATAGATGTATACATGTATGCATGTATCTATGTATACATATATGATTTTATGGGATTATTGAAATTGCATTGCACAAAGAACAATAGAGAATGTAGAAACAAGAGGCAGAGAGGAAAGAAGAAAAAGAATAAAAGGAGAAAAACATGACCCTGCTTTGAGAATACCAAAACTCTCAAATCAGAGAAAATCAATTCAGCCAAGCAAGTCAGAAGAAAAATCTAAAAGAGTAATAAGAAAAAAATTAGGATGAAACACTGAATGAAAGGAAGGAAAGATGAGAATATTTCTTAAGAAAAAGAATGAGACATCTGGGAAATATAAACGGCTTGTTGGAATACAAATAATGGTATAGATTATCATTCTCAGGAAAAGTTTTGCCACACTTCAATGGCAATGGGAACCTTACCTATTATAACTCCATCTCTCCTAGGTCAACATTCTAGAAAATTCTGACATCGACAAATTTCTTTGCACAAATAATAACTACCAAAGATCTGTCACCTTGGTGAAAGCGTTCAGTCAAAAATGGTCAATATAAAAATTAAGTGCTTCTAAGCGAGTTGCTTGGAAAAAGTGAATTTTGCAGAAAAATAAACCTCAAT
>NW_011888847.1:6647869-6665134 GCF_000151845.1 Pteropus vampyrus | reverse complement strand
GATGTCAAATGATAATGTACACCTGAAAACCATATGATTGTATTAAACAATGTTACTCCAATAAACTTAATTAAAAAAAAAGTTGTACACTTGACCCAGAATTAATATAGTTATTTTTTATATCTTCTACAGAGACTCCTTGAGTGGTTGTCTAATAAATTATAGATGAAGGACAATAAATTAAAATAAAAGCCTGAATTATCTCTTTATTTTCTAGAAATCTCAAATTCCAAATAGCGATATTTTAAAAATAAAAGTATTAATAAGAACAAAACAATATTAAATATCATTTCTTGAGTGCCTTGTGCTAGACATTGTGATGAACTCTTTATTTACATTGTTTTATTTAATACAACCACCCAGTGAGACAGTTATTCTTTTATCCCCATTTTTACAAATCTGTAACACTGAGGTTTAGAGAGATTAAGCAATATGACCATGATTACACAACAAGACAAAATTTTGATTCATTGAAATTGTCTTAATAGTTTTATTGATTTAAGCCATGTTTAAATAATGTAAACTGTTTCTTTCTTTTACCTATGCTGGATAAATTCCTGTGATAGGGAACTCTATAGAACTGAAAATAGAATTGAATACATATAGTCTAGCTACCTGATATGTAGATGGTAATTTTGATGAATACCAAGAAAAGCAAACTAATTCTTATCTTAATTGAGAACTATCATTCCTTTGCTAGAGTTATGCTACAGAAATGGCAAGATGGTTAATTTGTTGTTTAAATCTTTTAATTAGTATATATCTTTGAATGCTTAAATAAGAATTTGAAACCCAAAATTTCTAAACCATTAAAAATGAAAGAGAAAAGTTTAATTGGAAGGAATCTAATAATGAAAGTTAACAATCTTACATCAACCATAAGAAAAATCGAATATACTTTTGTGCAGAATGCTAATTTAGTGAGACTACCAGATAATTTATATGTGAATATCTGAAAAGATTAATCTATTTTTAAAAATATTTATTATTCTCTAACTGGTCACAAAAATATAGCTATCAATTATATTAATGATATTTAAATATAATGTTTGACAGTTTTAACAGATTCTGAGGCCTTTTCTGAAACATTACAGTAGTAAGAACATAAAATAAGCTTGCCTGCCTTTTTCGATATAACCAAAGAAATACATAAGTAGAAGAAATTGTTTAAGATAGTAGATCGAATCTGGATCTCAAATTGTTCTTCCTACGAAACAAAATGGTTTGAAAAATAATTTGGAGATACAAGTGGGGTCAAAAATTTTAGTAGAATGTACCACACAGAAACCTTCCTTAAAAGTACAAACAAAACAACAACACAACAACAATAACAACAGGTTAATGACAGAATCAACTAAGAAATAAAGAGAAAAAAAAGCAACGATATACAGGACTAAGTATTACACTGAATTCACCTAAATCTGAAATTTGGCTTTAGAAACTGTAAAATAATGGGTCACAGAAGATAAATATCATGAATTCAGTAATAATATAATAAAAATTATTTCAGAAGAAGGGAAAGGAAAAGATAGAGTAGGGACAATACTTTCATTTCCTTAGGATGGCATCAATAGATAAAGATTAATGCAGATACATTAAGAGAGACAGAGTTTGAGGCATATTACAAGAAAGCCACAAGGAGGACAGCAGGAATTAAAAATAAGTATACAACAAATAAAATTCGGAAGACAGAAAGAAGAAAGAAGATATGTGTGCTCATTTCTTCATCTTTCAGAGGGGTGTGAGAGAGCCATAGGAGGGAATGAACTAGCACAATTAGAGGTCCATTTCTCACAGCAAATCAAGTGTTCTAAATTTATAAAATTTCTCTAGCTATTGCACAACTTATTAGGCCACAGGATTATCTGAGTTTGGGGAAACCTCTCTTTGAAAAATGGCTCTAAAATAGTTCTAGGAAATAAAGATAACCTTCCTAATTTCCTTGAATCTTCTTACAAGCTCTATAGAAAGAAATTTTTGTTTTTTATTGTTGTTTGTGAAGGAAATTAGGGATGCAATGTTAATTATAGGTATATCAGTTACATTAGTTACTATAATAACTAAGTACATTAGTTACATTAGTTTCAAATATTAGTTTGTCTACATATGACAACATGCTAGTTACTAATTTTTTCTAACGACAACAAAAAAAACCTCAGAAAATAGGCATTTTCAAAGTCAGTGAAACACTCTAGTCTAGTAAAACCATGAAGAAGTGAGGTTCCTTCCTGCTCTGTCAAACAAAGCATGTGGTTTTCATCCTCATGATCTAAGATGGCAGGTTCACTTCTAGGGAGCTTCGAGAATAAAGACTTAAGCTAAATGAATCTCTGGGAGCTCTTTTTGAATTAGCATTCAGTTGTCATCCTACTTATTCCTAGTTTTGTCAATTTCCCAGGCACCTTAGTCAAACCAGAGGTCAAATTCCCCAGAAAATACATTACCCAGATCCAACATATGTTTAAATTTGACTATATTCCACTTATTTTATATATTTGTTAGGTTCTTTTATAAACCTTTCCTGACAGAATTTAAAAGGAAATCTAAAATACAGCAAAAAAGAACATTAAACAACTATAGGAATTGGTGGGGAGAACAAAATAATAAAAGAATATATTATAGAACTGGAAAGTAGAATAAATTTATTGCATTAATTTAAAGTGATATCCTTACAAGTTAAAAATAATTTCTGAAATAAGGGCTTTAATCAATTTTATTTAACATTCCTTGATGGCAAGAAAATATCATAAACTGAAATATCATAGATTAGATTCACCTTTAGAAGGAAGAACTTACAAAGAATAAGAGTTACCCAAAGAACTTTTGGAATCTCCTTCCTCTGAAGTGTCTGAATTCTGAAAGGACTCTAGTATTATCTTCTTTGAAGTAGATTATTTTAAATCTTATTTTCTTATTTTCTATTCTTTCACTTTATATCGCAGTGGAATTACTTCAAACATAAATCTATCGTTAAATTTGTGTTAGTTAGCTTTTGCCACAAAACTGCAGCACAACAAACAACTTAACACTCAATAAACACCTATTTAACTTGTTCCTCTGCAGATAAGCTCATCTAGATGGGCTAAACTGGGAAGGCTCTGCTCCTGGAGTCTCTCATCCTCCATGAACCAACAGTTTCAAAGAGAACCAACAGTTCTTGTAGCAATGGCAGAAGTGCAAGAAAAAGAGTATAAACCAGCAAGCTTTCTTAAGGCCTGGACTAGAAATTGGCACACTATCATTTCTACTTTATCCTATTGTTCAAAGTGAGCCACTTGGTCCAACCCAAAGGTCAAGAGTCATGGTAAATATTTTGCATCTTAAAGTAAGAGAAATTATGAAGCCACACAGCCAATACAGTACATAAAGAAAGGGTGAAAATTAAATTCATTAATCCAACCAATCTTCCAAAGTAGTCTAAATATAAGGAACATTTTCTCTACACTCAGCATTTTCACCTTCCTCCCCAGGACTCTTTCCTGGGTTGGTATGGAGTGAAGAGGGCTGTTTGGTAAAAAGGTGTAACTTTAGAGAAAACTTTCACTATTATTTAAATATTTAACTGTTTGATGTAATTCTCATTCTTATGTCACTGTAAACAACTTTCAATATTATAATTCCAACAGAAAGAAAGAAAAACACACACAAAGATATGAGGGTTCAGAGAGAAGTTTACCTTTTAGCCTCTTCTATTTTTCATTTCTTTCTCTAGACCCAAGTGGTTTATTTACAGATTTTGCGAGCAGACCATATGTTCCCAATTCCTTAATATTAAAAGCTGTCTCATCTTGCTTTATTTAAAATGATATTTATAGTTCTCTCTGTTCTATATGTGAGTAGTGAAGCATTTATCCATGATCATTAGCATTTATTAAAATATTTTGACCTGGTTTCATATAGCAAATTCTATTTGTGAGTTGTTGTTCCAAGCTTCAGTGTGTTAAAAGCTGATAATTATTTTTTGAGGGAGTGGGGATGGGAAAGGGACTCCTCAGTAATAGTGAGCTTTTTCTACTTTATGTGGTTCTTCATTAAATAATAATATTATTTAGATTTTCAAAATGTGATTATGAATAAAAGAGGACAAAAGGACACAGGAATAGTTTCCTGAGAGACATGGGATATTGGAACAAGACACTTGAGAGTTACCAACTTAATGGAGAGAGGCATAGCAATTACAAAAGGTGGAAACTCCCATCCTAATTTTTTAAACAGAAAAATACATGTTAGCATATATTTTTTTCTTCTACAAGTTAATAGTGAAAAAAATGCTAGTTACTGGGCAGGATGATAACTCTTGGTTGGGGAACGTCGGTTATCCCAAACTTTTGATGTACCAAGCTCTGAGTATTTGTCAAAAATATTCCATTAAATGAATATTTCTTCTATAACAATTCCTTATGCAGTTAATATATTAACTGATTTCTATTTATCAACTCAGAGCCCCACAAAATATAGAACATTTATTTTTAAATTGTCAAAACTGAAATATCTCCCTTAAAATACTTTGGTAACTTTTTTCTGCTTTGCATATGAACCAAAATCCTTTAAGAATCTGGGTCTTAACCTGTCTTCCTGGCAAGCTTCATTTCTCGTCTTTTCCCCTATGCAGCCAGACACTCGACCCTGTTAGTTCTTCATGATTATACTATACCCATTCCCATCATAAGGCCTTCACAAAGGTCATGCCTTCAATCTGCAATGGTGCTTCCCCAGCAGTCTCCCTACTACTTTATCAAGTTAAGTCTTGCGAATCCTTTAGCTCTCAGTAAGTAACATTTCCCCAGGGAAGTCTTTCTTTAATCACTTCAAGTTTCCTTGTAATATTTTTTATATATCTATGTTCCTTTCGGTTTGCAATTATACATAACCAAGGTGACTATTTGGGCAATATCTAGGAAGATAATGTAAGCTCCAGAAGAGCCCAGACATCTATTTTTGGTCCCCAATTTATCCTTAGTACCTAGCACATCTAACATCTAGTAGGTCCTCAGTAACTATTTGATAAATGAATGGGTGTTTTATACACAAAGAGGGTATATAAAAGCTGAGTCACTAAGAGATGGAATGTTTCAGTGGAACATTAAGCTAGATTATCAAATGCAAATCCATTCTTCTATAGTCAGTATTGTGCTGTAGCTAGGATTGGACCCTGCAAATTACAGTTTTCCTTTGTAAACTGGTTTTCTGCCAAAAGCAAGAACTAGAGGAACATTGGAAGCCAGGAAGAGGGAAGAAGGGACTTTTCTTCTTCCTGTTAGCTTTCTGTTCACTGGGCCAATGGAATAGCCATGCATTTAGATGCAGATTTGCTTTCCCTGTCCACTGTTATCATCTGTTAACTTATGGAATGACTACTCTCTGTATATTCCACATGATGTTTCTCAGTACTGAGAAACTCATTGATCTGTAAAACAGGGGCAACAATAGTCATGCTCATGGAGTCATTACCCTGAGAAAACAGTAAAAAAAAAAAGAAAAAAAAAAGCCTATTAGAGACTCAGTTATTTCTAGTTGTGAAATAAACACCATGAAATATTGGAGTGCTATTTTACAGAATATACATTACATATTAAATCACCAACTTATATATAGTGGTTTCTTTCATACTATAATACACAGATACAGGAATCAAGAAGAAATGAAATTGATTCTACTTGTTATTATACCTAATAATCCATTCAGAAATATATTTTCCTGACCAAGAAATTTTGGGTGCTACTAGTTTGAGATCTTAATTATCAGAGGAGAAAGGCTTTTATCAAGAGACATACAATGTCTATATTGATTTCAAAGTTGAGACTGTCACCTGGCCATTTGGGGCTTAACAGGTGAAGAAGAATAGGATAAAAGAGAAAATTGTTCCTGATTATCAAAGATAAAATGGATTTTTGCTATACAATGATGATGGGGATTCTCTGAGATGCTTATTACTTTCATCAAATGATAAAAGTTAATGGAAAGTCAATGTGGCGGGGAGGTCACTGGGGATTCCAAATCTTCAGTTAATCACTAGGTAAAGAATCACAATAATGTAAGACTCTTACTTGAGGGGGGAAAAAACTGCCCAGTGAAATAAGAGAGGTATAAATATCAATTACAACTTCATAGCCATTTACAGGAAAAAGAACCATAGCAGCCATGATTATCATCTCTTTTGCTTGTTACATACATTTATATGTGTATACATTAATTCTCTTTTTACTCCTCTTTTCTCTTATTATTTTATATAAAGATTGTTGGGAATTAATGCTACATTTTATTCTTTAGCTTCTCTTATATTCAGTTAGAACTGTGACTAAATAAGAGGGGTATTATTGTTGCTCAGAGGTACAGAGACTAGTGATGTTCGCATCTACCCTATTGGGAGCGAGGATGAGTGCACATTTGTTTGTATAAAGGATAGTTGACTCTTGTTAGAGCATAAGTTGTTCAAATGAGTACCTAAGCTGAATAAGTAAAAGGGTAAGCTGCATCTGTTTTTAAGCTATTGTCTCTATTTTGTGCTACTGGGCTGGGACCAAGTGGTATTTTACAGCCAACACATATCAGCACACAAGAGTCAGTTGTTAAATTATGAGAAATTTTAAAAGCTCATTGTTAGTCATTATTTAAAATTAAATTGTATAAACTTAATACTAAATAAATTATACTAAATATAAAGGAAATGAATACTCAAAACATCAATTCTTAATTAATTTACTACATTTTACTGTTATCTACTTTGCGGTCATTTACATCAATTGTATCTGTATTTTATCTAAATAATTTCTTTATATTGTTGTATCATGTTAATACCTTGAATTTAACTATAATGAAAGTATTGTGAGAGTAAGAAATGTCGAAACCTGTAAAGAATTTTTATGAGTTTATTTGAGCCAAACTGATGACATATTCAGGGGAACAAGATCTCAAATGCTCCAGAGAATAACAGTTTTGCAGCTTCTTTTATGCATTTGAAATTAAGGAAGAAACTAAAAGACTACATAAAGGTGGGAAAAAGCAAGATGGGGATTGTATTATAGGATACTTAACATGATTATGTGCTCTCCTGATGGTGGTTATGGCTTATTTCGAATGTGTGTTAACCTAGATGCACTGGCAGGGCTTACTTAAGGCAAAGATAAATCTTTTGCTAAAAAAGTTATATGCTTGGGGCATGGCTACCCACCGTGACCTTCCCAGTTAGGCATTTATGATCAGATCACCCGTGAGTTTACTTTCCGTAGAACCCCTTTCTTGTCCACAGTATTTACACCATAAATATAGGCAAGTTCTACAAATTTGGGCTTTCTCTTTCCTCCCAGAATCTACTTGTTAAATATATATCAGCATACCAACTGGTTGGGGCTCTGTAAATTACATTTTTTTTCGTCAATTAACCATCTTAATAAGTTCTGCCAATACTTAGCATCAGCAAGAAGAGACTGGAAAGTAAGAGGAGGAAGAAAGAAATTTCCTTCTTCCTGTCTGATATTATATTGTCAGCATAGTGCCAATAAAAGCACTTCACCCTGGCAGTGGCAGTTGGCTCCAGTCCGGTTTCTCTCAACACCCCCAGCACCACACTGGATTCCAAAGAATAAGAGTTTGAATTCTCATAGATGGGATGAGAAAATGTTTATTCCCATTCAATTTTTCACCTCTGATCCAACCCTTCAAGAAAAGACCTAGCCTATCTTTGACATTTCTTATCTAAATTGGATTCTATTTATTTGTAAATTATATATCTATCATTCATGGTAATATATTTGATATAAGATATTGATGTAAGTTACATGCTAAATATCCTCAGATCATAAATTTCCCAACCCACATGTTCCCCTCCCTTCCCTTCTTTTCCTGAGACTACTTCTTAAAACACAGAATTATCCTATCAGGAGCAAATCACAAATAATGTTATCTCTTGACCTGTTTAGTATTGTCTTCATATTTCAAAGATAGCCTATGGATACCTCTTCTTCATTACTTGAAATAATATTTGAAAAGTTCATTATAGCAGTTTTTCAACATCAAGGGACTTAGGTAAATGTTTAATAACCATTTTTCCATTAGCGAATATTTTAAATTACTGATAATTGGATCATATACCACACGGTGACATAATCATATCATTCTTATTGTGAAGTATAATACTGAATGTTGGGCCAGATGTTTTTTCTTTCTCTTTTTCTTTTTTTTTAAACTAAGATTTATTTTTAGTTAGGAAAGACTTTTTTTGAGCTCTTACATATGATGTCATTTGTTAAACAATAATACAAAGTTGACAATGAACCTTTGTTTTTGCCACATGTAATGCCTTGCTCATATAATAGTGATTTAGAATTTTTCCTGCTATAATGTCTTTCAGTAACAGTGTGTTTGTGTTTACACAGCCAAGGAGTAGAACTTTCTTGGTTTTTATTATATTTATTGATTAGCTATTCAGTTAGAAGTAGTAGTAACAATTGCTAAACTTCAATATTTTATTTTTTATTTTTTAAATGTCAATATTTTTAAAATGACTACTGTCAAATATAATACAAATAAAAGTTTCTAGTTTTTAAATGTAGTGTTCAATATAAATATATTCATTACAAATATAAAGAAATGCCAGCTTTCAGCAATATCTTGGACTTGTAAACACAATATAATTCACTCTTATTTTCCTCATACTCCATTTTGTAGTATTTTTTTCCATCTTCGCAAATGTAGAGCTTTATTAATGTGATGGAAGACTTACTAATATTAAGATAATTTAGCATCCATTCCTCTGTCATCAAAAGGATCTGAAACAAAATTACTCCATATAAATGAAACACTAACGTAGCAAGCACTGAGATTTTAACTCACAAAGTAAAAAATGGCTTGCTATGTGCAGTTCATATAGATCAGGACGGAGCTGGTTAAGTGCTTATAACTGAATTAAGAGGAGACTATAAAAATCAAGAAGTTTTAATAATGTCTCCTCAAGTATTATGTTAAGAATCATGAGGAGTAGCTGGGAAATAGAATTAGAGTAAGCTAATTAAATAATCTAGTGACCCAGTAGGTCTATTTATATTTAGTCAAGATAGCCAGAGATTCCCCAGGCATATCAAGTTAATTTAGCCATAGTTAATATTCATCAGTAAAATCATTTATTCCTAGAATTTTCTTTAAAATATAAGAAAAATTAAGATATTGTGAAGTTATCGGTCTATTTTTTCCCTAATGTTTTAAATATGAAAAATCTACCCCAGAATTCATAAAGTAGTTTGATTTATTATTCCTGGTATTTTAATCATTCACATGCTTTTTGCCTATTGCATGGAGTTTTAAAGGAACATTATGCTTTTAAGGTAAATTATATATTCTATCCATGCAACTTACCATTCAGTAAAATTCACCCTTTTTGCTGTACAGTTCTTCAAGTTTAAACAAATGTGTGGGTGGGTAACACTACATTTAAGATGTTATGTTTCATCACCCCAAAAAATTCTTTCATGTCCCTATATAGACAATCTCCACCTCTCCCCCAGCCTCTTCCCAAACCTCAGCTTCAAGTCATGTTTAATCAGTTATCTGATACAAAAGCTTTTTTTTAATTTCATAATGTCACATAAATGGAATAATACATTACATAAGTATTTGAGTCTGGCTTCTTTTAATTAATGCATTTAAGACTGATCTATGTTGTTACATGTATCAATATTTCATTTCCTTAAATTGATGAACAACTATTTACCATGTAGATGTACTGTAGTTTATTTACCCATTCACCAGCTGAAGGAAATTTGGATTCTTTCCAGTTCGATGC
Organism: Pteropus vampyrus; assembly: GCF_000151845.1. NCBI lineage: Eukaryota > Metazoa > Chordata > Mammalia > Chiroptera > Pteropodidae > Pteropus > Pteropus vampyrus. The sequence goes on along the minus strand of NW_011888847.1, from coordinate 6,655,356 downwards.
AAGTGTTCATAAAGTATCTCTAAACATCTGTGTATAGAATGTTTTGTGTGAAGTATTCATTTCAGTTGGGATAATACTGAGGAACAGAATTGCTGGTTTTATGGTCATTATAGGTTTAACTTTATAAGAAATTGCCAAACTGTTTTCAAGTAGCTGTGGAATATTATGCAGTCATTGAAATATTGACATATAACTGCTAACATCAAGAGATGATCACAGAATTTTTTAATGAAACTTTTTTTGAGATAATTGTAGATCTATATGCAGTTTTACTAAATGTTATAGAGAGATCCCACATACTCTTTACCTAACTTCTACCAGTGGTACCATCTACAAAACTGTAGCCCTATATATTACCCACAATATTGAAATTTATATAGTCAAGACACAGAACAGTTCCATCACCACACAGATCCCTGCTGTTATTGCCCTTTTATAACCACATCCACCTCCTTCCACTCTCAATCCCTGGCAACCACTCATCCATTCTCCATTTCTATATTTATGTCATTTCAAGAGTACTATATACATGGAATCATATAGTATGTAACCTTAGAGATTTTTCTCAGCATACTTCTTTTAGGATTCACTCAAGTTGGTGTGTGTAGTAATAGTAACTTTTAAGTAAAATATCAAGTTATAAAATGTTATGACTAAATTAACCCCATTTTCTATAAATTACAAGTTTTCTACCTAAAACATGTATTATAGAACAAAATAAAAGTACATAGGAGTAATGACAGCAAATAGAAATGGCTGTATTTTTTATTATACTTCTCATATTTATGATTATGTGTATGACTTATACAGTGAAAAAATATATAAATATAAAATGAGGAGGGCTAGGGGAGTTTCAAGGGATATGTTTAACTCCATGCGGTTACTAAATAGTTAACATAGTGAGCTTCATGGTTTTCATTTTTAGATTAAAAAGTACATATTAGTTCTTTTAAACTAGAAAACATCTCTATGTCACTAAGTTCTAAAAGGAGTATGTCATATGAATCCCTATATAAGAGAAACTAAGCTATCAACGTACAATATATTTAACAGAGATTTAGTAAAAGATGCAAAATATTTCTTTACACATTCTTTTTTCAATCGTCTCTGAAACCCCAGGAACTGACATTAAATTCTGTATTGGTACAGTCTTAACTAGATTCTTAGATTTTCTCCCAACTACTGCTTGTCTTTTGGACATTTTCCTATTCCTGCCTTTAATTCATAGGAAGGACAAAAGAATGTGAGCAGTCTAGTCTGAATCTGGAAAATAAGCCAACACATCTGATCAAAGGTTTTCTGTAAAGTAGATTGATTTACAGCATCGAATTTAAATGACACTTTTGACTTCTCCTCCTGCTAATTTGACTTTATAATTGAAATAAATTGTGATACATTTAATCATTTTTTTCTATTTCTTAAATAGTAGAAAATATTATTGTGATTGTATCCTATTCTGCCCACAAATGTTTTTCTTTAAGAAAAATGAAAATACTAAAATTTCCTGCTGATAGTGATCACATTATTTTTCTGGGAAATAATTCACTAACGCTTAAAAACAGGCATCATGAGTTTACTATCTGCATTGTCAATAGCAAGAAAGCTATCTGATGCCCCTCACGGGAATGCCAAGGCTTGCTAGCAACAAGCATCTGAGTGTTGAGCTCTCAACTCTTAGTAATTGTCTAAAGAATAAAGTAATGCTAAGGCTGGATTTGTAATGTCTAAATACCTAAAGTAGCTGCCATTTATAACACCAGAAAGCTGTCTAGTTATTAAGTTTTCAGATTAGCATTTCTAATGAGAAATTATGCAACAATGTTAGGGGGAAAAGTTATATTTGAAAATCTCATCAAAGAGAATTAAAAACATTTTCGGCAAATAACTGCTAAGTAGATTTAGAGCTATGCAGTCTTAGTAGCACTGTATAATTAGCTAACTTTATTAGCCACAAAACACCTACATGTAAAAGAATATGTTAGATAGCAAAACAAACTCATCACATGGACAATTATAAAATTGGTTCTTACAAATGCCACACGTAGATTTAACATTGTTACCCAACAAATGTTTACACTGGACTATATGTTCTGTCTCATTTCTAAAGTCTGTGTTTAAGATAGAGTTGCTTAGGTAAAAATCGAGAACTAGAAACTATGCCTAATGTGGAAAAATATTTTCTTAGATTTAAAACCATGTCCCTCACAGATACAACATACATTGTCACTAACTAAAAATTGTAAGGCCAACTTCGTGTTCTAAGAGAAAAATCTAGTTAAAATAACTTTTATGCCTAATATAAACAGACATTTCAAGCATAACTATTGCTAAGTTGATTTGTACCCAACACTCAATAGCATATTTCCACATACCTTCTACTATTTGCTGAGGAAGCTAGAACTGGCTTATTACTCTTCCAAGGATTCTTCACAGAGTACCTATGAATTGCTCACTGTAAATGGTTAAATCTTCATCTCGACTCCCTCCCTCCATTCCAAATTGAGCAAAATAAAAAAGGAAAAGGGAGGGAGAAGGTGTAGTGGATTGAACAGTGTCCTTCTATAATTCATGTCCATTTGGTGTCTCAGAATGTGACTTTATTTGGATTTAGGAGTTCTGCAGATGTAATTAGTTTAATTAAGATGAAGCGATACTGGATTAGTATGGGTCCTAAATCCAATGACTGCTATTCCAGTAAAAAGAGGAGAAGACACAGAAAGACACACAGAGAACAAGGCCATGTGTTGATGGAGGCAGAGATTAGAGTAATGCAGCTGCAAGCTAGAGAATGCCAAGGCTTGCTAGCAACCAGCAGAAGCTAGGAGAGCGGCATGGAAGATATTCTGTCTCAGTGCCTCCAGAAGGAACTAATCTTACCCAGACCTTGATTTTGGACTTTTAGCCTTCTGAATTGTGAGAGAATAAATGGCTGTTGTTTTAACTACCCAATTTGTGGGAATTATGCCAGTCCTAAGACATATTACAGAAGGTAACAAAAAATACAATCTGAGAGTAAAATTCAGTTTCTCAAATAGTCATGATTCTTTTCTCACCAAGCTCTCACTTCCTGACACCCCTACCTTCTACTTCTTAAGGACCTTATCCTGTCATTCCATCTTTAACTGTTCAGTCCCTCTCTGTGTCTTAAGGGTGGGTATTTAGAGCTCCTAAATATACCCACTCTCTCCCTCACTGTATCAGACCTCTATTCCTTCCATGAAGCACATACATCTTCTTTTTAAATTATATTCATGTTTTACTTATGACAAAATAAAGAAATAAATAATATAACTTCCAGAGGATACATACACCACTCTTTATAAAAAATTTGAATACTGCATATAGAGTTTTATATTCCAATTTTAAGTTAAACTATATAAAATGAACATTCTGTCATTTGACAGGTACTAAAAATACGGTTTGTAACAGCCACATGACATTTCATCTCATAAATGTATCAAAGCTTAACTAATCACTTATTATGGGAATATTAGGTGTGTATCTTTTTGCCCAATGTAAATGTTGATGTAATGACCAACTTCACACATCAATCTTAGACCCCATATCTAATGATTTCTTCACTATACAATCCTAAAAGCCGCATTTCTGGTTCAAAGGGTATGAACATTTTTAAAGCACTTAATCTGTGCTGCCAAACTTGATTCGAGAAACGCTACATCAAGTAGAGTCCCCAATGGCAGTTACATATGCCTCCTCATCACAGTGAATGCAATTTAATGATGTACATCAATATATGAATGACACTTTCCTGGTGCTGACAATTCAGTTTTCTCTTTGTCTTGATCAATCTAGCTAGAACTTTGTCAATTTTAATAATCCTTTTAACAACTAAATTTTACTTTGTTGGTTTTATTTTTCATTTACATTTTCTCTACCATTAATTTCTATTGTAATTTGTATTAATACCTTTATCTACTTACTTGGCTTTATTGTGCCCTTTTTTATTTCTTAAGGTGGAAGCTTAGATCATTAAATGTAAAACTCTTTCCTAATATATGCATTTAAAGATATATATTTTCCTCTAAGCTCTGCTTTAACTGCATCGTGCAAAATTTGCCATGGTGTTATTTTCATTATCATTTAGGTTAAAATATTTTCTAAATTCCCTTGTAATTTCTTTTCAACCCAGAGATTATTTACAAGTGTACTGTCTAATTTACAAATATTTGAGACTCTCTAGTCATCTTATTTTACTCAGTCTAATTTAACACTGCTATGATTACAGAATATACTCTTCATGGTTCTGATCCTTTGAAATTTCTTGAGAATTATTTTGTTGTCCAGCATAAGTTCTAGCTTATGTTGCATGTGCAATATCTCCATTCTCCACTGCTACAATAAGAAAGAAACCATTTATCTGTCATAACTATCATAGAGCTTTCTAGTTCCCTGAATCCCAGACTCAAAATATTTTCAGTATTCTAAATGAACATTTTACATACTATAAGAAGACTGAACAAAATATAATTTAACACTTAAAGTAGTTTTTATTTTTGTTTTTCAAATACACACATACATATACACACATACACGCACGTGCACACACACACACATGTATGTGTGTATTTTTTTTTTTTTTTTTTTTGGCTAAAACACCTCTGTTGAGACCTTGCATCTTTTACGTTTTGTTTTTTTTTTTAAAGATACATATGGATTTTTTTATTGCAAGTTTCTAATTGGTTTAGTTGCCCCCAAAAAAGCAAAGCAGAGTATTTGGTATTTTAAGTCTGAGATAGTTCTTTGAGATCATGTTTATAGCAGAAAAGATTACTTAAGAATTATTCTCATACTAACTCAATTTTGTTTACTGTTATTATTGCAAAATTATGGTATTTGGACCTGACATATTTTTACTGAAATTGATGAATGTCAAATTGGCCTGTTTTCCTTTTACATTTTGTAAATATGCATCTTGGTAGGCCAAGTCCTGCATATGAGTCTTTTATTTTATAAAGAGTAAGGCTGAGTGTCTTCCTGTTTTACTACAAGATAAGATGGCTGGTTTCTTGCACATTATGAAGATATATAAATATATTAATTATATATTATAATTACATAAAAATTTTATGTTATAATTATATAATATATAAGATATATGCATAAACATATATCTTGAGATATATAAAATATTTATATATTTGAGAGAGAAAACTAGTTCATGACAATAACATAAAATGGATAATAATATAAACTGTATTCTTAGAATATCAAATTATGTAGTTGTGGTTGGTAGATAAGGCAACTAGTTGCATATTGAATGGCAGACAGACTGGGGACAGAAGTCTTTACATTTACTAGTTGATGACATACCTGAACGGAAAAGATTACCTGTGTCAATTTTATAGGCTCCATCTTGTCTGATAAAAAGGATTAAGAAATATATCTCTACCAGGGGATTCAGGTTATGTGAATAATATGCCTCTAAGCCTCAAAACGAAACTCTGAGGCAGCAACAATTATAAATTATTTGCACCATGTAGATACTATTTTTGCAGAAAATTTAAGAGTTCTGTTCTATTTCCCCCCCCCAAAATCCTTCTCATAGGAAATACATTTTGTTCTTAATTTCTAATTCATTTTTCCTAATTACCCTGAAAGGAAATTAAAGTCACTATTTTATTTTTATAAATGGTGTGGAAAATAATTGACCAGATTAACTGATTTCTTAAGGGTCCAGAAATAGATCCAATGGGAATGGATGAATGGGAGTTAAAAGGAGAAGTCACAGGGTACCAGCATTCGAAAACTGCTAAATGAGACACAAGGGAGGAACAGATTAAGAACCATGAAAAGGCTTTCAGTTCAGTCTCTGCATGAATGAGTTTTATTCCCTTCTTTGTGCTTTGTTTCCTTCTATGCCTATAGTCTGTACCTTAATTTTAGCTAATCATTCCTAAATCCATTGGGGAAGTCAAAGGAGACAGAGTAAAATAGCTACAAAGTAACTCAATATACAGTACTTTGCCAATAGCATATCCTTATGGAGAAGAGAGAAAAAAGTGAAGTAATATTACCTCACTGGACTTAGAGATCAACAATTCTGCCTATAGCTCAAACCTCAGTTCTTCTATTTACAGGTGTACTACAGGCAATATTTCATCCTTATCTCTAAAACAATACCTATTTCAAAGACTTTGTATGAAAAATTAATAATAATTTAAGTAAATCTCACAAATTTCATGGAACAGAATAAATACCAAGTCATTTCCATTATTTTGGCTTTTAAGGCCATCAATCAACTCCACAGGCGTATAGGATGCCTCCTATCTGAAACACTTATCTTCTGTTGTCATTATCAGTATACCAAAGAGGGAAAAATGCAAGCTTTTGCACACTACTGAATTTCTCGATCCTGCTACTTCTCAAGCCCCAGAACCTCACTGACAATAAGAATAATACCCAAGAAAAACAACCTGGCCAATCCAACTCTGCCACCAACCATCCAAGAACTTATTCGAGCCTCGCTATGTGTTCTATATCACCTGTGACTTATAGAAAAGAGTAACCACAACACATGACTATCATTTTGCATGGGGTAATTATGACAATTCATTCATCTGTGCTATATCCTCTGCATTCATTACATTTCTGTCACTGTTGTGTCCAAACTCCACAATGTTTATTGTTAGTGGGGAATGGCAGCTTTAACTCAATTAGATTTACCCTCAAATGTACCTGCGAGATTCAGTTTGTCAACTGTGCTCTCAAAAATATGTATAATCTCTACAGCATAATGTCAGGATTTTCTTGTTTTGGTAACATATATAACAGTTTGGGCTTTTGATTCTTTCCCACATGCTCTCTGATTTCAACGTGAGTATTTGTGATGAATAATTAAAATGAAATTGCCATTTAATGTCCCATAACTGCCTTCTGTATGCGGAACTGCATTACCAAATAATAAATGATATCCTTTGACATACAGGTGTTTGTTTTTATTAAATACACAGAATAAGAAACAGATGACATAAAATTTAAAAATTTAAAAAAAAAAAATACACGGGACGAGATACCACCAAATAGCTTTCAATAATGATTCCTAAACCAATTTCACATTCAAATTTTACCTTCTTTATAGACTTCACCATCCAGGAAAATGACCTACAAATGCCCAAGTCAGCACATTTCTCTCTGGGAAATCTCATTTACATCCTTTTTATTGGCTCTTGGGCACATGTTAGTACTTGTGAAGGTTTATTTCCTTGCTTTAATTATTTTTTATTAGACCATTTTGATGTAATGTGCTTTGGACTGTTTGTATGTTGCAAGATGTTTATTTGCAATGTAATTAAACTCATATTTTTCTCTGTCCCCTGAGTAAAGGTTAGATTTAAAAATTTTTATTTATTTATTTTAGTTTTGATAATATCTTTTATTTACCCAATATATCTAAGTTATTATCATTTCAACATGCAATCAGGATTAAAAATTATTGAGATGTTTTACTTTTTTAAAGTTAATTAATT
>NW_011888847.1:6645239-6647043 GCF_000151845.1 Pteropus vampyrus | reverse complement strand
AAAAAAAAAAACCTTCATGCATACATGGAACATCTTCAGATTCCAGTTCAGTAAAACTAGGACAGAGCACATGATTCAGGACAACTCAAAGTATGAACCAGGATCCAGGCGTGTCCTTAAACATTGTCCCCAGTCCATGGCAATGAGACAAAGAGCTTATACTACAATGTGAATCAACACAATGTTTCCTTCATAGAGGAAATCTACTTATGAAAAATGTTAGCTGTACAAAACAGAGCATTAAGTAACGCAGTTAATTCCCATCTGGCTGAAACTCCTTATCTCAGCATGAACTGGGAAACAATCAGTTTCATGAGGCACTCTGAGTAGCACTGTTTTAGACTGATGGGGGAAAAGGATTTAAAACGTCACTTTATTTTTCATATGTTATAAAATTAGTATCCATATGAAGTCCCTAAAGCAATGGTGCTTGGAGGGAAAATGCCATTATCTAATGGTTAATCAGTGAAATGTTGGACTCTAATAGAGCTGAGTCAAATTTCCTGTTCTGCCACTTACCTGCATTATGACTTTCAGGCGAATTATTGAACCTCTCTAAACTTCAGTTTTCTCAACTAAGAAATGTGAATAATGATATCTACCTCACTAACTGACTCATTTGACAGATATGTACTGAGTCCTGGATGATGGCATAGAAGTGAAAAAGGCAAAGTTCTACTCATACCTGATGCCATGGTCAAATGACACAATAAATTAAAAAAAAGAACTTGGCAGTAACTTTTCCTTTCCTATCTCAATGTTTCTCTGTCTAAAGTCATACAACCAAACTCCTAATTGAATATAGACATGGTGAATTATGCTTGATTTTAATGCTCTTATGCTAACAAAATCTGAGATAATAAAACATCTCATAGGTACTATTGTATTAAAGGCATATTCCTTGAGGTCAAGCTGATCAGAATTTAAAGCTCAGTTTTAATAGCTTCTAAACTATGAAATATCATGCAAGTTATTTGACTTCACCACGCTTCAATTTCCTCCTCTATACCACATGGATGATAAGTCCTATTTCACAATAATGTTAAGGAAATTAACTGATATGCAAAGACCTTGGTGCATGGAAAGCCCCCCAAAATTGTAACTCTTTCATTATTAAGGGCCCAATTCTGTATTACACCATTTAGAGATGGTTGGCATGAATGCTGCCATCCTGATATTTTGCTCTCCAATGAAAAGGACTTTACATAATTTCCAACATATTTCTATGCATACTTGGAACATGACATTTATAGTTTTTCAACATTAAAGAAAAAGAAGGGAAGGAGCAGAGGAAGATAGAAAAAAGAGAGAGAAAGAAAATGCAGGATGACAGAGGCTTCAGTTCATGAACATTTCACATGATATCATCAATATGATCGGGCTGACATTAGGTCATTGTACTGCAATTACCATGGTCAATACAAGTGTACCTTTCTTTCCACTAATCTAGACTAATATGAGGGATGACTGATAGACCAGTAGTACATGTGTGCCTAGGTATATGGGTTATTCTATCACTAGTATTATTTTTCTCTGTCATCTCTATATTAAGGAATTGTAATGACACTAAACAATCCAAAGAACGGTTTGCGATTCCTTTCTTTGAAGCATCTTGAGTTTAAAAAACTGAAACTTCTCCCAATATCCCATTTTGATGTGTACTCGTAAAGAGTTTTTCTCATGACGGACCAACATATTCATTCCTTAAAGTACAATAAGCCTATTTTCCCACTATCTGGTCTGTTCTTCTGTCGGTACAGAAAGCAGGTAAGCCTCCTCTTTATTAGGGCCAGTCAAAGCTGAA
>NW_011888847.1:6632945-6644871 GCF_000151845.1 Pteropus vampyrus | reverse complement strand
CATATCAGATAAGGGAGCAGGAAAAAAGCAGTGAGGAAAAAGATTAAAACTCACTTTAAGTCACTGAACCCCAATGCGAAATTTGAGAAAGTGTAGTTTAGCCCTACATTACTTATTTATAAAGTTAGATATATTTAGAAGAGAATGGGGGAAACACAGTGGATGCTATTGCTGTGAGCATTGATTGTATCTGTCTTCTACCCACTGCAGGCAAAATTATAGCTCTTGGAAACCTGATTGTCCTCTGTTAAACACTATAATTTCTAATATAATTGGCCAATAAATAACAACATGAATTAATTGTTGTATTTAAATACTAATGAGATTCATTTCTATCGAGCTTTGGCATATTTCACATAGGCATTAATGGCTTCAAATCAAGGAAATAATTTAAATCACAGCAACCTTGGGGACATTTTTAGCTTGTAAAGAGCACATCTTTGTGGTGATATTTAAATAAGCCTACTTCACATGGAAATTTCGGTATGTTCAAGCTACTTAGTATAGTTTTATTCAGTAAGATTTTTTTATAGCCGAGTTGCTCATTAGGCTGTGATTAATGTCATGCTTATTTTCATATGCAGTTAGAAAACTAATATTTACATGAAGTAAAAAAAAACAAAGAGCAACTGTAAAGGAGATAGAAAAAGCTAACACTGCAAAACTAACAATGAAGTCATCAGTGCAGAAGAGCTTTAAGCTCCTCGAACAGGGAGAACAAAAAATTATTCAACAATCATATTTATGACTGAGAAAACAAAAAGCAGTCCTGCCAATTCCAAATATAGTGACTCTGGTAAACTCCAAGGTTTGTATACGGAATGTGAGTATTAATCTGGTTATTTTATACTATTTCTATTATAATATTTTACTCTTTCTAAAAAAATAAAAAATCAGAAAATAAGAACTCATCACTGCATGTAATTTGATCTGTAGCTCCACTTAAACAATAATTGTCAAAAGGATATAGCTTACAAAATTTTAATTCTTCTTTTCCAAAAGTAAGCCAAAGAGAGTACTTAGGATACATTAAAAGGAATTCAATTATAAGAAACACTTCGGTCTAATAATGGATTTCCATGCCTTCTATTTCATATTCAGCTATATCCTCAATTGTTAAGTATTTTCATACTTGTTTTAGTTACAAAATGTTTACTGACACTTCTATTTACTTCAAGTATAACATAAGAAGCAGAGGCCCAAAATGTATCTTTTCAAGATCAAACACTAAGTTACGAAGTATTGAGGCAAGATAAAATGTATTTTTGTCTAAGTAACCTATTGTAATTTATTCATTAATTTATTAGAAAGGTATTTATGATAATAGCCATGAAGGACTCAGATCTTATATTTGCAGGAAATGCTGGTGTTCTCTTGTAGTCTAACCCTTTCACTTTGAGGTTCCTTTCCTTTGAGTAACTGATAAATTGCTTGAACATTCCCAATGAAAGAAAACAAGAAACTCACCAAAGAGTAACAATAAATCACCAAAGGGTAAATTTCTACCTATTAATCCATTTTTCCTTTTTGGGAAAAAAATTGCAAACAAAAGAAAAAGTTTATTACTTCAAGATAATAAATCTTCAACTATGTAAAGACTCCTTGATAAAATCTTAAAGAATGATATTTTCAAATTCAAGATAATATTTGTTGAGATTACATATCCAGGTCCTATTGAGGTATTTATTAAGATTGGCAATGAAAAAGAATGTTATTATTGAAGTTGATTCCAGGCCTTCACAATTAACCTATTTCATAAATGTTAGCAATATGCCAGATTTTGCTTAAGCCATGAGTACCCAGAGTAAATAACATGTGCTCTTTGCCCTCACTGACCTTTTCACAGGAAAGGCAGATATTTAACAGATAATTACATGTTGGCTACATAAAATCAAGAAATAGTAGTTTTACCAGCCTTCTCACTAACAAAATCCAAATTCCTTCCCGTGCATGACAAGCCTCATCTTGTATCATGTTCCACACTCTAGCAGCAATGGCCTCTTTTTATTACTTGAGTATGCAAAGCACTTTCCCACTTGATGAGTTTTGTACAAGTTGCTTCACCTTTTTAGAATGTTCTGTCCCATAATATTCATATGATATTAATATGGCTGTGTCTTTTTCATGGCTCAAGTCTCAGCTGAAAAGATGTTCTCTCTCCACCTGTCTAAAAGTAAGCTACTTCTTTAGTTACAGTTTTAACGGGCATCCTTGCTGATTTCCTTCATACTACTTACCAGAAATCTAAAACTATTATTATTTTGAAAATGATTCTTACTTATATTCCCCAAATTATAATTTATTGTTTCATTGAAAAAATATTTGTAAAGGGTCTACCATGTTCCAAGCACTGTTCTGGACTTGGGATATAGCAATGAACAAAACAGACTTAAGTTTCCAGCACTCTTGGTATTTATATTTTAGAAGAAGTAGTTAGCAAACAAATTTTAAAAAGTCAATGTACAATATGCCAAGAAAGTAGAGAAAGAGAAATACAGAGAAGTGCAATGCTATTCTAGACAGAGTACCCAGGGAAGACCTCTTTGGTGAGATGACTTTTGCATCTATGTGGCTAATGAAAGCAAAACCCTATCTGTGCACTGCAACCCCGGTGTCTGTCACAGTTGCTGTTCTATAGGAGGTACTCGACAAATATTTGATAATTGAATGAATGAGTGAATCTACTCAAAAATTACATTCTTCAGCACATAGTGAACAATATCTTTATATGAATCTCCCACCAGAGATAAATGAAAGAGACAGGACTAGAGACAGGAAAACCTGATAAGCAGTTGTTGCAGTAATACCAACAAGAGATGATTATGACCTATATACATGACCTATGGAATAGCAATAGAGATGGGAGGTAAAAATGATAGAACATAGAGTAAATGCTGAGAGAGAAAATGAGAGAGAAGAGGAAATAATGACACCAGACTTCTCACTTAAAATAATGTGTGGATGGTAGTACTGTTCACTTATTTAAGAGATACAGAAGAAGTATATGTAGGAAAAGATAGTGATTTTATTTATAGACATATTAATTTAAAAATATCTATAATATCTAAGTAAATGTATTCGTTTGATTATAGGACCAAAGTTCAGATAAGAAATTTACACTTTAACATCATCAGCATATAAATGATAATAAAGTTATAAAAGTGGATGAGACCACCAATCCAGTGAGAGAAGAATCATAAAAAATTCTAAGGAACACCAACATTTAAGGGTTGACTAGAAGAGAAACTGACTATTGAGGCCTAAAAAAAGAGCTGTCAGAGAAGTAATAAGAGAATTGGAAAATTATCATGTCGAGAAATGCAATAAAAAATTATTTCAAAGATGGAAAGTGAATGACAGTGTTAAATGTTGCTGAGAGGTTAAAATAAATATTGGAAGATTGACAGTAATCCAGAATAGTGACGTCTGAATGTTTGCTAATCTGTTCAACAGAAGTTCCGGTGCAGTGGTGAGATCAGAATCAGAATCAGAGGTGAGTAAATGGAGAAAACCACTATAACTAATTATACTTCAGAAAGTTTCACTGTGATACAGAGAAAAAAGAGACAAGGGAAGGTTTGAAACCATGCTGGGGGAGGGAAGGAAAACGGAAGGAAGAAGGTGGAGGAGAAGGAGGAGACAGGAGAGAGGGACTGGCAGGGCAAGGTGAGGTGAGGCAGAGACTGGGGCAGAAGGCAAGGAAAGCAAAGTGAGGTGAAAGATGAGGGGGCAAGGGAGGGAAAAGAAAGGGACAAGTAATTCGAAATATCAAAAAAATTGGAAAATGTGGCTTCAAAGACTTTGTTTAAACTATAATTAATGAATAAAATCAGTAGAGTTTCATTTTGCCCCTTTAAGGATTTCCTTCTTTGCAACCTCATAACAATAATAATTCCTTTCTAGACTTCCAGCTTTAACTCCAGGATATAGTGAGCTGGAAGGAGGGTCTCTACCACTTTTATAATAAAAAAGAGCTAGACTACCTTTAAATTCATGACCTATTTTCAGATTAACCATTTTATTTTGAGACATTGTAGATTCATATGTAGTTGTAAGACATAATACAGAGAGATCCAATATATCATTTACCAGTTTCACCCAATGATCCCATCTTCCAAATATCACCTTCTGTGTTCTTTCATTCTTCCTCATGTGCAAAGGTTTCTTATTTTATTATTTTCTTTCTGTTTAGAAAACTTTAAGACTTTTTTTTAAGTTAAGTCTGCAGGCAACAAATTCTCTGAATTTCCTTCACCTAATAATGCCTTGATTTACCCTTTATTTCTAAGGATACTTTTGCTGAATATAGGATTCTAGGTTGCCAGTACCTTTATTTCAGCATTTGAAAACATTGTGTCCATTCCTTTTGACCTCCATGGTTTCTGATGAGAAATCTTCTGTCTCTTGAATGGTTTTTCCTCTGTATATAGGGTGTCCTTTATTTCTGGCTGTTTTAAAAAATTGGGGGGAGGAGGTCTGTTTTAAACAGAACTTGAATTGTATTGTGTTTGCATATGATTTGTTTATCCTATTTGAGGTTCACTCAGCTTCTTGATACATAGACATATCTCTTGCCAAATTTGGGTAGTTTTCAGCCATTATTCCTTCTAAAGTATTTCAGTTCTGTTGACTTTCTGGTCTCTTTCAGGGCTGTAATGATATGCAAGTTAGATTTTCTGTTAGGGTCCCACAGGACCCTGAGGCTCTATTTATTTGTTTTAGTCTATTTTGTATAGTTGTTCAAATTAGATTAAAAGGGGCAATAAAAAGTAAACACAAAAGATAAACATAAATAATAAAATGTTCAATTAATCCCAAAAAAGAAGGAAAACAGCCAACAAGATGGCAGATCCAATTCAACTATATAAATATTTATATTAAATTTAAATAGATTAATCACACTGATTAAAAGATGGAAATTATGAGATTGCAGATAACAGCAAGATCTAACTGTATGGTGTCTATAAGAAACCAGCTTTATGAGCAAAAACAGAGATAATAAAAAAAAGCAAAAGAATGGATAATAATAATATCATAAAAATATAAATGGAAAGAAAGCTGGAACAGCTATATTAATAATAGACAAAGTAGGCCTAAGAATAAGGAATGTTATCCAGGATAAAGAAGAACATAACATAATAATAAAGGGGCCAATTCTGCAAAAGGACATGAGTTCTAAATATGTATTCTCCTAATTATAGAGCTTCAAATACATGAGGCAAAATTTGATAGAACTAAGAAACAGACAAATTCACAATGAGAGCTAGAAACTTTAAGACATCTCTCCCAGTAATTACTAGAACAAGTAGACAGAAAATAAAAATGTAGAAGACCTGAACAAAACTCCCAACAATTAGATCTAATTGACGTTCACAGGGCATTTCACTCACCAATAGTAGAATATATTGCTCCAGGCCCCACAGCCATTAAAGAAATAAGTTAATGCAACAAACAGGTTTATACCCAAATATTCCACGACTTAGAATAAATGGAACAATTCCTTGACAGACAAAGCTACCAAAAGACTAGCAATGAGGTAACTTGAACAATTCTATGTCTATCTATTAAAAGAAATTTAATTCAAAATTTAAACTTTCTAAGTAGAACACACAGACACACACATGTAACACATCAAACCTCCTAGTTAACATGATTTTACTGATGAATTCTATCAAACATTTAAGAAAGAAATATTTCTACAAGCAAGAATGCCTCTATCATCATTTCTATTCAACATCATACTTAGCTAGTACAAGAAAGCCAGAAAAAGTAATAGATGGTATATAGATAAAAATAAAGAAATAAAATTGTCCCTATTTGCCGTCAACGTAGTCCACATAAAGACTAAATAATTTACAATAGAGCTCCTAGCACTTATCAATGACTGTTAATGAACACAGTGAGAGAGTGAGAGCAAGAGACACAGACAGACAGAGACAAAGAGACAAAGAGACAGAGACATGCACAGTGGTAGCATGAACTAACTCCCAATGGCCAAAGTTAGAACAGCTTAAGCAATAATGAATGAGAGTACTGAATTGTAATCCAAAGAATAAAATAAATATCTATCAGTTCAAATGATAGAAATAAAAAACTGAATAAATAAATTAATGTGGGAGAAGGGATATTCTTCTTTACAGAAACAAAAAGTAAATAAATAAATATTACCATAAAGTTTTTCTACCACCCTAGCAGAAAGTATCTAAACTAATATTTCCTCTTCAATTCCTATACTTAAAGATTTTGTTGGCTGTAATAACACAATTATATTTTCATAATCTTATAAATTAAAGCTCGATGATACATTCTAAATATTTTCAAAAGAAAATTTTTAATTGCCTCCTTCCCTCATAGTATTTTTATTTTTAACATTTGTTCACACACCTGCTACTACACAAAATCCCTTGAGGAAAAAAAATTACTATATTTTGGCTCGGAAATGTGACAGTGGAGCAAAGCAAATGGCTTTCAAGATAACAACATCATCTCTCAATTTCTATTTGCTTTCTGCTCCCCTTACTTTCACTATAATTTCAACATCTACCCTAGAGTAGAATCATGGGAGGATCTTTCAGCAAGTATCATCTAAGTGTATTTGCTCTCTCAAAATACTTCAATCTGGTTACTTCGACTGGTTTCTGGAAACACACTATTTTGTCTGCAAATGACTATTTCTTTTACATCTTCCTATGTTAATATTGTTATCTGCAAAGTACATTATTAGGACTCTGGTTCAAGCAGCCTTTTAATTTATAATAACAAACATCTTATATAAAAACCTATTCTAAAATCTTTTTTATGCCTTATAGTTTGTTCCTAGCTGAAGAAGATTGATAAAAGGGGCCCACAATCTTTCTGCTCCTGGATTACAATTCCATTGCATTACATGATACTGTCATTACTTTCTGAACGCACAACTGTAGGATGAAAATAAAACTTCATATGCTTATAATGCATAATCATTCAAAATCTTCACCATATTTGTTCAATTGTCAATGAAATTTCATGACACTTCTTATTTTCCCTTCTATAAATATTTCTTCAGTTTAATTCACTATGTTGTTAGCTGTTTGAGACCAAGAAATCTCTCAGCAAGCCAGTGAAGTAGAGGTAAGACTGAATTCATCATTACCCACTGAGCTGTCAGATTTAAAGATAATTTACTGTTTTGACATGTTCAGATGTGCAGGGTACAAGAAACAGAAATACTTAAATTACTAATATTGCTAATCTTCAGGTTTACAGCAGAACATAATTCAGAAAGAAGTTTGTCACTCACTGTACCTAGAATTCATATCATGAACAGATCTAAAAAATCCTTCATGTATATTTAAAATTGTTGGTAGCTGTGGTAATTATTTCAACATGTTTCATTTAAATTTTAGCCACTATACAAGTAAAACTCTAAGAAATTATCTTCTTAAAGCATTCTTGTAAACTCTATTATCTTGAAGTTTGATTGATGACAAGAAAATTGTTTTTGAATACTTTTTTTTCCCCCAAAATCTACTTTTCTTCACTTTTCTTTAAAGTCTTTATTATTCTTGGATTGAAGATGACTAAACATGAAATTTTTAATGAATGTTATTCCAGAGAACTTTTTTCTCCTTATGAAATTTTGAGCCAGACTATTCTGCTTCTATTTCATCATTAAATGATAGAAGAATTCCAAAAGAATAATATTTTTCTTCTCAGAAGCCTCATTGTATAATTGGAAAATAATAAAAATTAAGTACAGTCTATATGGCTTACTTTTAATATTATTAATTATAAAACTGAAGACAATTTTGTAAGACCGAAATTAAGATAAAATATAATCTCTAGTATTCTGCTTTTTATAATTTTATAATATCAATATTTTTGGTTCAAAAGATATGTATGCTTTGAAATGTTATCTATCAATCTTTTACTGATTGATCATGCAAAACCCTAATTGTTTTTGTACAAAAAAAATTAATGACATCATTATTAATCAGTTTATTCTTGCAATATTATACTCTTATACTTTAACTGATTGAATTTCAGCATAAAAAACATATAAGAAAAATTTCAGCTAAAATTGCTTATACCTGAAAGTAGATGTTCAGATATTAAACTTATATCTTAATTTCTTTCTGTCAGTTGTTCGTTTTACTAATATATATTATAGATAGCAGCCTTTTATTATTGTTTAGCTGCTAATTAGTTAGGATATACATAGCAAGGGTCAGCAAATTATACTTCATGGGCCAGATATGGCCCATCTTCTGATTTTGTATTTCCCATCGAGTAAAAAGAGTTTTTATAATTTTAATTAAAATTTGAAATAGTTATAAAAGTATAACCATGATGCATGAAAGAAGCATATCACTCCATTATTTTAGCTCTTTAAAGTTTCTGTCAGCAGCATTTTATAAAGTTCTGTGTATATGTATTATGTACCTTCTATAAAATTTGTCTCTAAGTATTTCTTAGTATTATTTTTAATATTTTAAAATTTCAATTTAAATTTTTTTATGCAAATATATAGAAATACAATTGATTTTTTATGTGAATCAGTATTGTAATACATCAAAAAAACTCACTTCTGCTAGCTTTTTTGTATATAAGGTAGAATATTCTACAGAGACCACCATTTTTTCTTTGAATAATAACTATTTCTCTTTGTCTCTCGACATCAATCTCCAGGAATTACATCAAGAAAGGAAATAGAAAGCAAGAAGGAAAAAAAATTTCCCCAGTGATTCAAAAATAGGGAACAATATCTCACTTCTCTAACTTCCTTTCATTTCAACTGTCATCATTATTCTGTGAATCAGGCCTCATTTAGCTCAATGGCATGCGATAAAGTTTGTTGAAAGCATTTACTGATATCAATTAATATAACGCATAAGAAAGCATTTTTCAATACATAATAAAAGTAAGTTATTAAGATTATTTAGGATTGAGATTCTTTGTCATTATTCTGTTTACTTAGTGTTATATTTTCATATTTTTTCTGAAGTTGCAAATTTGGTGTATTTCTTTACCTGGAATCTTTATTAATCATGTTTCATATCATGATCTTTAACAAGTTAATTATAAAAAATGTGCCACAGCATTTCGTTATGTTTATTTCCTTAAAAGAGAAAGCAATAAAGATTTTAAATGCGTTAAAAGTTTAAAATCATCTTTCACCTCCTTATGAAGTACAATATTTTCAAAACAAAAAAATGGGACTGTTGAATCAAAAGAGCAATTCTTGAAAAATTTTAGTACTTAAAAATGCCTAACCTGGTCTACTGATCCCTAATACTGATAACCTACGGAAACTTCCAAGCAATAGTAAACCACAGGAATCTTTTCCCTTGCTCAGGCAAGGTCCAACCACAAGACGGGCTTCAGGTAAAGAACGCATAAGAACTCTCACCAACAAAGGCTGCATCTTTAATATAATTTGGTCACTTCTCAAACAGGAAGGTAAAAATTATTTAAAGAAACAAAGGTAATGGATAGAAGGAGAAAAGAATACAGAGAGAGTGAGGCCAGAGAAATTGAGTTTT
Organism: Pteropus vampyrus; assembly: GCF_000151845.1. NCBI lineage: Eukaryota > Metazoa > Chordata > Mammalia > Chiroptera > Pteropodidae > Pteropus > Pteropus vampyrus. Next base: position 6,635,350 of record NW_011888847.1, on the reverse strand, counting down.
AATAGTAAGTTTTATATGTGGTTATATGTATACCTTTAACTAGTTTTGCCTCTTTTAGAACTTCATTTGTGTAAAGGCAGGAAGCATGTCCGACTATAAGCATGGTTTTATTGGTTTTGGCAAAATAATAATTGGTGAGAGTGAAGGAGATTACTTTTCAGCAAAATACACTCTTCTCAAAACAACACCGAATTCATTGTGATGGTACAATCAATATGAGTTGCCTTCAAAGAAGTTCATTTTATATAGTGATTAAAAGATATACAAAACTCCTTCTTGCCATTGGCTTTAATAAGATATTCCAATCTTTGTTAACTTAAGTGGATATTTTGGTTTTCAGCTGTGTTGAAGCAATTTATATTTATAGTTAATGAAAGAATGAACAATCCCTCAGAGTCAAAGGCTGGGTGCCTCTCCCTTTGCTGATTGAGTTAATTTACTGTTCCAGGCCTCCTGCGCCTACTCACCACGACCCCCAAGCACTTTCTAAAGCAATTATGCTTCCATTTAAAGACTGTACTGGAACAAACTTTGATGATAAAAATAATAATTTCCTTCAGTTCAGTATCCTGAGTTGTTTTAATGGTCAGCAAACAACTCTCCGGAGCCACTTTCACTCTCTAATTTGTTCTGTTTCATTCTGACTGAAAAGCACAGGACAGAGGCATTTTGAGAGTTTGTTCTAAAGCTTCTAAGTAAAGATCTCCTTTTGATGGGATTGATTTGGAAACCACTCCAACTCACTAGGGAGGCTCTTACTGCATTCACTTGGAACCGTTTCTAATGACCTTAAAAATAATTCTTTATATTTTCCACAGGAGGAAAACAAATATAAATTTTCCAAATATCATTTTTTTCCCATTTTTGGTAAAGAAAAACTAGCTTTCTTTTCAACTCTTCATTCTTGTTAGAGTTTTTCATATTGTCAAAAAAACATAATTGCTATATAAGTCTATAATTTTAAAAGAAAATTTAAAATCCACTTTGTATGAACAGCTTACAAAGGAAAAAAAAAGTCTCAAGTTTGGAAAATAGCCAGAAGAATGTAGTTAGAATTCGAGAAAACATTTTAGGAAGGTTTATTTTTTCAGAAAGTAATATATTTGAAAATTGGAATATATAGCCTAATTAACATTTAATGCTGACAGACAAATGTAAAGAGGAAAGTAGCCAAGCTTCAAAGACCACTTCCTTAAAGAGAAATAGAAATTCCATCATCAATCAACATAAAGCATTTACTGTGCAATCTATTACATGTCCATCATTATTCTATGTGTTATGGGGAATACAAAAAGATGAAAAACCAGAAGCTTTGCCTCACTGTACAACATCAAATAATTCAGATAGCTAACTTATTTTCACTCTAGCGTCTACTGACCTCGACTTGCTCTGAACCTAAGATTTTATTAAGAGATACTTCAATGAAAAGATAGAATTTAATCTGACCCTTGAATGATGACTATGGTCTGAACAGATGAGGAGGGAACATGAGGAGAGAATTCAGGGAGAGGGAACAACAGGCTTACTTTTAGGGCCATTATTTCAGCTTCACTAGAGTTCTGCATGCTAGTCATACACTAATGGGAAGTTTGGTTGTGTCTGCTACATTGTTGAATCCATAAGACATGTAGAGATGATGTGCTAAGAATCAGAGAGTTACTTAATTTTCTGAGCAGGAAAATGGGCAATAAAATTTGCATTTAAGGACAATTATAACAAATAATGATTGGCAACAGAGAACAAGGGAAAATCTTTGTAGTAGTCCAGGCATGAGGAAATATAAGCCTAACCAGGGCTTAAGCTTCAAGAACAAATAGAAAAGGATAGAAATGGGAGATATTTTGAAGGAGATAACTGTTGGTCCACTGGATATAAAGAATGAAACAAAAGAATTACTTCAAGATTTCATATAATCCAGCCCAGATAACAGAGGAATGGATAATTCTTTTGGCAGAACCAGGAAAGTCTAAAAGTTGTTTTAACAAGGGCATGTGTGTGTGTGTATGTGTGTGTGTGTGTGTGTGTGTGTGTGTGGGTGGGTGTGAGAGAGAGAGAGCGAGAGAGAGAGCGAGAGAGAGTGAGCGAGAGAGAGAGAGAGAGAGAGAGAGAGAGAGAAGGTGGGAGGAACAGTGAAGGAGGGAGGGGTGGTAGGAGAGAGAGGATAGACAACACAATGGGTTTTCACTTGTAACATTGAGCTTGGGGTGATGGCACACTATTTCTAAGGTGACAGCTGACAGAGATACAAGATAGGAGTGGTAAACAATTTGGGAAGCATGACACCAACCAGTTACCATTAAGCAGATTTCCCTAAAAAGAACAACATTTATTTTTTCCGCCTATTTGATCCTTTATCAGTTATTCTTACCACTATAATTTCTTCCATGCCTATCACATAGGGTTGG
>NW_011888847.1:6616273-6632055 GCF_000151845.1 Pteropus vampyrus | reverse complement strand
AAACTTCAATATAAATTTTCTAACTAAAAGATTCTATTCAAGAGTAGACTTCTTGTCAGAACATAAATGTTGGGGATTTAAAGCCAAACAGGATATTTTGGAAATATGCTCTGGAAAAATGAAACAGTTTCTTAAATGTGCTAAAGTAGTTGTTCTAAAATGACATCTGTTCTAGAATTTGGTTTTATGACCTACCAGATCTTTATTAAAATAATATTTATATTTGAAATGCCATTATGAAATTATTCTATGATGTTTATGAAATGGGATGGAAAAGGCATTTTTAAAACCTAATACTTGAAATATAACTAAAGTTTCACTATTTTCTGTCTTCCTGCTGCATCAAGAGAATCCACTTGTGCTTAATTTATTATTCAGAAGAGCTATGATTTTAGTTAATAAAAATGATTTATCTATGAATAATATCTTGGACTTACTCCAAATAAATAGCCTCTCTAGAAATTATTATTTCTCCTCCAATTACTATCTTATTCTTTTGTTTCGACTTAGAATATAAATAACTCATTAATGATAACGAATTTTCACTTGAAATTTCCAGTCTGAATTTTAGATATTGAACTCTCAAGTTCTGGCTAAGAAAATGGAAATAATTACAAAACTTGGATGGGTATATTTTTAGCCTGTTGAAGTTTGCAACTAAGGCTAGGTGCCTGTAAATTAAGTGTCTGTGGCTCCAATCCCAAACCACTATAAGTAGAGGTTTCATTGAGTTTGAAGTGAAAATTAAGCCATATGCAAAGTTTTCATTACAAAGGGAACAGATCTTTCGCTGTTGAGTCAGAAGCCGGAGGGTGAGGAGCCATGGGGAACTAGACATTGTTAAAAGTAAAGAAAGCCCTGTACCCTGGGCTCATCAGGGAAGCTTTGTTTCCAAGTCCCTTTGGGAATTTCTCATTCTTCACATTTTAGATTAATAAAACTATAAGCAATTTTAGTGATTATTTGTTCTGTTTTCTTAACTTTACAGATGATAAAATTCAAAGATCAGATGTTCTGTCTAAGAGGCACAGGGAGCTAGGATGAGAATTGTAGTCTCCCAACTCCTAGTTCAGTGTGTTCTCTTTCAATATCGTTTTTATAATTGTATTTGGAAGAAGATATCCCATAATAGACTGAACCAGAGATTCAGACTGTGTGTTAGCATATTAAAAACTTGAAGAAGTCCTTTAGTTAATAGTATAACTTTGTTTAAAATCAAATTTTCCAAGATTATTGAACATCATGCAACATCTTTTTTGAAGTATTACCTTTTACTACTTTGAACATCATTAAAGAAAAATCTGTCCTACATTGTTCGATCATGAAAAAACCCAACTAGTGAAAATTATTGCCATTATGATAGAAATACCTAATCTTGCCCTCTTTAAAACATCTCCTATTTCTTTGAATTTCAATGGCTACATGTCAAATCGGCTAATTGGGATTTTCAATTTTTAAACCTCAATGAAATCTGAAAAGGACTGAGTATTATGTTCCATGAGAGGGAGAGTGGCACTAAACACTGAATCAATGGGGGGGGGGGAATCAGTAAAACATCTATAATGTATAAAATATTTTTCTACACTCACATTTTTTTCTTAATTTCTTAAGTGAAGATCACTGTGACTGAAAGTTACTAAGGTCAACAACTGCTCTTGAAAGAAATTTCAGGAATGACACATTTTTATGCATTCCAGTAAACTGTTTAATAAAATATAAAAGCAATAATCCATTAGTGAGTGTCAACGAACATTATTTTAAAATAACTAGAATAAGATAAAATAGAATAGGCTAGGAAATTTTGGAGTATATCATTGCACAGTAATTGTAAATATATATGCATGTTTTGGTGTTAAATTTCTTATTGTTTGTTAAGTTAGAAAAATGTTTGTAAAACATTGATCTCGAACATGATTCAGATATGAAATGTAAATACTTTAAAACATTTGTACAGTTGAAATTATCTAAAAGCATAAACACTGAACTCTTTCTATGGAGAATAGTACCCTATGGACTAAGAAAGAGAATTTGAAGACTAACACATATTGCTCAATATTACATCTGAGTGGGTTATCCACTCTTCATATCGCATGCAACAAAAACAAGAATCGATAGAATGTAGAGCGTGTTCGATTGTATGCGAGAGAAAGCAATAGAATAGAGAACCAGGACAGCAACAGGGAGTAGCTTGAACACCAAAATCTGCAGCTGGGGCTGGGTGAGCTAAAACGGATGTCATCATGAAGACAGAAGTTAGACTGAAGCAGAGAATTCAGCAAGTGTCAGGAAAAGATCTTCTTTCTTTTGTTTGGACAAGTTCAAGAACTAACGACCAAGATTTGAATTAAGGAGAAATTCTATGAGAACGGAGAACTGAAGTAACAAAAACAAAGGGAATCTTGTACTATGCCAGTGTGATTCCGAATGTAAACAGATGTTAGGGAAGCCAAAATTGCAAAGAGAATATGTGGAACTAAAGAGAAATCAAACCAAAACATGAAAACCAAGTGACTTAAACAAAGTACAAGCTTGGTGTTATTCAGCAACCAAAAAAAATGGGTCCACAGCAAGTCAGGAGATAAATGGCATCTAAAAGTAAACAGGGAAATTCCATTCATATGTTAATACATTTGTTTCTTTATATGCTAACTCACAAATTTAAAAAAAATATTAACTCTTAGTGTGTGCCAGGCACAGGTTCAAGACCAGGATTCTAAAACAAAATTTCCATTCTTAAAGCAGGCATTATAAAATCAGTGTAAGTTTTAGGACAAATTGTCACTAACACTGTCACATATAAGATTAAAAGCAAAAAAAGAATGTGATACTTCTTGATAAAGGCATAGTGACATTAAGAAAAGGGTACAACCAATAGCTTGAAATTGAGGTAGAAAGCAAACGATATAGAGAATAGATAAATAACTAAAATACTCTTAGGAGTTGTACCCTTAGGACCAAGCTACCATTATATGAAGTAGCCAAGCAGTCACATAAAAAGGTCATGTCTAGGTTTCCTAAGCACAGCCCAAGCCAACAGTCACCAACAATCATCAAACTTGTAAGTGAGCCTTCAGATTATTCCAGCTGAGTAGAGCAGAGACAAGCTATAACCACAGAGTTCTGCAGATTCATGCGAAATTAATGTCCTCATTGCTTTAAGTCAGTAAGTTTGGGAATTTTTTTTCAGTAATTGGTAACCAGAACAATAAATACCAAGTTGTCTTAGCAAAGTAACAGGTTACAAGGTCAACATACAAAAATCAATCAGATTTTTATATATACTAGCAGTAAATTAGAAAAATTTTAAATTATTAATTTATAATAGTGTCCAAAAAGAAACAAACAAAAATCCTTATGAATAAATTTAACAATACATAAGAATGTTCATAGTTGCTTTATTAATAAATCCCCCAAACTGGAGAAAGCCCAAGAGTCTGTCATCAGAGACTGGCTAAAGCTATTGCTATATAGTCATACAATGATCATTGCTTGGCCATTAAAAGGAACAAACTACCAATACACATACCATGACTAAATCTCAAAACCAGTTTCCAAACTGAATTTATACTATATGAATCAATTTATATAAAGTTCTAAAATAGGTAAAATTAATGCATACTGGAGAATAAGAGCAGGATTTGCCTTGAGACTGGCCAGGACAGGGATTACTTAGAAAGGGGCATGAAGGCACTTTTGCGGGTAATGGTAATGTTCTATATGATGCTAGGAGTTTGGGGTACATAAGTACATATATATATTTTCAAGACTTATTGAATAATTTAACAGTGTTTTATACATTTCATCATGTGTACATTAGTCGCTATTCAAAACATTAAAATATATATTTGATTTTATACACAGATACACATATACACTCAGGTACATGCAAATATTGAACTCTAGTGATGTGCATGCTGAAATTGTTTAAGGGTTAGTGTACTTATGTCTGCACCTAATTTTGAATTGCATTAAAAAACATGGGTTGATGAACAGAGAGATTGATTAAAGTAACCCCTGTCCTTGCCAGTCCCAAGGCAAGCGCTGTTCTTATTCCTTTCCAGTATGCATTAATTTTACCTATTTTAGAACTTTATATAAATTGATTCATATAGCATAAATTCAGTAAGGAAACTGATTTTGAGATTTAATCATGGGATGAATAGAGAGGAAAATAGAAGGACTGATGTGTGAATAAGCAAATATAGCAAAATGTTAATTGTAGAATCTTATTTTTGAGCATACGTGTGTCCACTTTCAACTTTTCTATATGTTTAAAAGTTTTCATAATAAAATTTTGGGAAAGATTAAATTTTGTAAGGGCTTGAAAAAGAAAATATACTATGTTATGAAAGTAAATAATAATGAGATTTGATGGAGTAAAGAAGAATTATTTTTTTTGTGAGAGTAGTGAAGTTTTCCATTTTTCTTACATAATCTACTGAGGACTACAAAATGAGTAGCTTCTAGAAGTGGTTCTACTCTAACTACATTTGAAGATGTTTATATCCTAAGGTCTTTCCAATGTCTATAAAACAATACTTCTATCAATTTCCAGTAGTCTACTCAATTCCCAGGCATAGGTTTAGATGCTGTGCTCTCAGAGTAGCCCTCTATACTAAATTAGAAATGCTGGCTGTCCTGTTCCCTCCCAGCACTCACCGTCATTTGTTTTGTTTCCTCGTTCAATGTCCGTCTTCCTAGCTAGCCTAAAAGAGGTGTAAGGGCAGTGATTATGTATGTATTGTTCATTGTAGAATTCCCAACTCCCACAACAGTTCTTGGTACATACCAGGCACCAAACAAATGTATACTGAATGAAATCTGTTACATTAAATATCAAAAGGAAGTTGTAGATTATGCAGAAAAGTGGATACTACACACAGCAAGGCTTTAATTTCATCTCAGAAAACTACTGGGCTGTTTAAGATAAGATCACCCAAACTAATTGGTATCAAGGTTCTATAAAATAATTGGAAGACTTCTCCTATGAGAACATTTTCCCAACAATAAAAAGTTAGGTGCTCAAAATGGATAATATCTAACTTAAACAAAAAATCCAAGACTGATCATTGTTTTCAACTCACTCCTTACTCTTTCCTCAATTTATTTTTTGACTTCTCCCTGTAATGTCAAGGCAGATCACAACCTTTGGACATAAATTTCAGCATGATGTTAATAAAATTCTTTCTCATGGAAAAAAAAAAAAAAGGCCCAAGGAGCATGAACAAATAAAACCGACAATAACTATGTGGTAGCAATTAATATCAATAAACTTAAAAAAAAATCAGTATACAAGATAGAAAAAGAAATTGTATTACTTTGGATCATACAGGACCAGGTGAAAAAGACAATTGTAAGATGTCTACCTTGGGAAACTTAAGAACAGAAATGCCTTGCAAGGTGAGATGGTGGTTGTAAAACCAAATAAATTCTTTTTGCAATAATCACATAAAAAGATTGATGCTGGAAGCAGACATATGGCTCACAGGGGAAGGGTAATGAGATAAAGGCACATGCTGCTAGAGCAGGTGATCTACTAATTAGATTTCAGCAACATGGTTCATATGATGTTTAGATGGAAATTACCTTAAAATATACAAAAGAAATGAAACAGAGAAGCACGGGAAATGGTTAAGAGCAATGATCATAATGAAATCAGGATTATGGAACTGAAATAGGTTTTTATAAGACTTTGGTCAGCAAATGAAAGCAATTTGTCATGTAATATCAAAATCTTAATAGGACTTAGAGCAATTCAAGAACCAGAAATACTGACAGTATGATCATCACTTCATCATATACTGTTCTCATATACTTTTATAAAGGTTGATATAATTCTTGAGGACCTACTATAATAAGTATTCATATATGTAATCTATGTTATTTTCTTTAACAATTTTCTGAGATAACTATAACCTAGAAAATAGAGCTCAGAGAGGCCAAATGACATGCCCAAGGACACATCTATAAGCAGCAGAACTGGGATCCAAACTTAGGGTGTCTAATTACAAAAATAAGGTCCCTAATCCTGGAAAACGTGTTTCATGTTGTTCCATAGCACTAAACAGTCATATTCAACTTGGAAATAAAAATCAATGCATGTAAGTGTTTCGTAACACTTGCTTACTTCTCCATGTTACAGAGTTTTGGGTAATAGTCTTGACCATCAAGAAAAGCACTTGTTCAGGGCTAGTTACTTGGAGTGAGACCTTGTATTACATTTTAAACATTAAAATATTACACTCAAGGATATTTTTCTCTTCTTATCCATTTTATGATGTTTCCATAACTACTACAGCTTTTAAAATTTTAAACTAAACTGATATTGGCTCTTACAACAGTGAGATACAATGGAAATGTTAGAGGTTTGAGGAAGTGGTAAAACTCTCAAATTACGTCTGAATAGCCCTTTAAATTTTTAAATGTCAAGGCATTTATAAAGCATACAGACAAGCATTATTTCTTGGGAACCACTTTAAAATAATCGGGGTGGCTGAAAAAGATGCGTATCTGAATGAAATAATTCACTAAATAGTTGTTGTGATAATAAAACACTACAATCGAGTGTTCTAAATTACAATGACCATTCCTTGTGTTCTAGCTAGTCAATGGGTATAAAATTTTACTTCCACCTAAGACTAAACATTCGTTATGCAAAGCAAAATTAATGAACTTATTTAGCAATAACTAGAATTTTATAAAGTACTCTGTTGCTTAAAAAATTAACTTACATGATTTCAAGGATTAAAGAAAATAAGTTCTTTGTCAGTATACTTACATGGAAATTTTGGCAAAAGACTTTTGCTAGAATTTATTAACTTTAAGTGTGATAGCAACATGCCTAAGTCAAAAACATGTGGCAAAGACCAGTTCTACTAGCTCTTAACAGGAACAAACATTTGTAATAACAATTATAAATTCAGTGCCAACTATGTATCAAGAGCTATCTCACTTTTCATGTGGTATTTCATTTGAAAAATAAAAGAGACATTATAAAAAATAGTTGGATCCAGGATGAGTTAAATGGCAAAAGGTCTCTGAAAGCAGAGGTACACATAGCAGAAAGTTCAATCTTTAAGCCATCTCTGTGAGTAACTAGAAGTCTGGGGGTAGAGATAATGGAGAGAGGAACTCTTTGAGAGTGGTCTCAAGCACAGCTGAGGGGAAGATCTATGGTCTCTGTTGACAACGGAAATAATGAAGTCAAGTACTTCTTGTTACAAGGTGAACTTGAGACCCAGAGAGTAATGAATACACTAAAAACTAAGTTATCTAGAAATAAGTTCACTACTCGGACTAGTATTTAGGAAAACTTGTTCAGTAAGTTGAAATATGTTCTGTAAACAAATTTGAATTTTATAAGAATTGATGAACTGATACTATACTGAAGTAGAACAATACTTAATTAATGTAATCAATCGATAAAGTTACCTAGGCTTTAAATATGTGATTCAGTCAATTTTTCTTCTAGGGATGAGGAAAGTTATTCTTATACTTATTTCTATTTCAAAAGGTGTTTATCATCTCCACAAATCCTATATTCCCAACATTTCAAAACCACTTTCCCTTTTGATTAAATTAAAAAAACACCTCTAGCCTCTGAGCTGCTAAAATGGTCTTCCTTTCTCTGGATCCCATATAATAGTGATACTTACCAATTTATTCATCCAATTAAAATTTCTTAAAGACCTAGAGTATGCTAGGCACTACACCGAATGCAGAGAAAATGAGTTTGCTTGGCAAATCAGCTTCCAATAACCTTCTTCTAACTTTTTTCTTATTCTCTGTGATATTAGATATTGGTCTAGCTATTCTAAGTGGAAAATATAAACAGAACAGACCTGTGGCAGTAAATCCACTTAAAAAGCCCAAAACATGCAGGCATTTAGCTACTAAATGCTTTGAGTTACAAGACAAGGTCAAACTAGTTGTCCTTGAGCTAAGAAAAGCAGTTGCCCAAACTGACTTTGACTTGGAGAAGATGTTTCCATTAATGTATTTACTTCTTGGCAACCATTTACGGAGAAGCTACTATGTTCAAGACAGCAAAAAAAGTGCTGAGATTATGGTGAAAATGTGGATAGAATACAGACTTCCTCTTTCAAGAAGACATAGCATACACCTATAAATGATTATGATACAAAGTAAAAAGTAGCAAATGTCTTAAGGGATGAATACAGGATTAACTCAAATGCATACACACAAAATTTCAATATATATTTATTTCCATACGAGTATTCCCTCCCCCTGCTTTTTTTTCTTTTTGTTTTTTTTTGGGGGGAAGGGGGGATGTAACTATGTTAAACCAGCATTCCTCTGTAAATTATTGCTCTCATTTCAATAATGAGTTGCAACAATCTGATATCTAGAAGTAGAATGTAAATAAATTTTCAATGTATTTTCCTAGCCATAATGCAAATTAGTGGATAATCTGCAAATAAAAAAGTCCTTGTATTTGCCAAAAGCCGTCTTCTGCCTGAGTACATTTTGATGTGATAAAAATGCAGAGCGTGAGGCTTCAAGTAATCCTCGGAATGTCTCTCCTGGATGCCAGTCCAAACAGGGGTGATATACAGAATCCAAACTGATGGTGAATTGGAACAATCTGGTTACTGCCAAAGCAAAGACACCAAGGCAGCGGGAAAACCAACCTGACAGTGGGAGAGTACAGCAACAAGAGAAATCTAAAAGTGCATAGATATCCGAGGGGCCATTATTTCTTTTTTTGTAACATTCCCCACATGTATCTGAACTTTAGCTGAACTGGGAATGATTAGGGCAGTGCCATTCCTCAGTGACTCAAAAATAATGCCAGGCCAGTGCCACCCTTCCAGCTCTGAAAGATACAAGATGGAATTGCTATCAACTCATAGACTTCACTAAGAGCTACAGGCCATTCCAGAGGAACATGAAGTGGTACCCTAGATGAAAAGTTAGATTTTAAACTAGTCCAGATTTCATGCCTTAGCATGAATGATCTTTCCTCTGCTTCATTCTGCTAGAGGCAGAGAAATTTTATGACCTGGTATTGATATGGGTAGCTTAGGAAGAGGCATTTCTTTTGATGGTCCTAGTGGAGCATCTCGTTTATCTTCATTCATCTAGAGAAATTCTGTAATTATTGTGATTCCAGTTTTTAAAGATAAGCATTTTCAGTATAATTTGGTAACTATACTTTTAGCGAGGCAAGTACAATGAAAGACACAGACATATGTTTCAGAGTTGGAGGAACAAATATCTGTTGGATTTAGTGAGATAGTATGTCTCCCTGCACACTGCATTTTACAGGACTGTCTACCCTAATTTCCCATGAGATGCAGTTCCACCATGTTTTACTTTTCTGTCCAATGAGGGATTCATTGATTTCCTCATTCAAAAATATACACTGGGTGCCAGGCACTTAGACAATGGGCATAGAACAAGTAACAAAAGAGATAAAATCCCTATTTTCATGGAATTTACATACTGAAGTCAGAAGAGAGACAATAAGCAAATATAAAAAATAACTGACCAGTCAGAAAGTGATAAATACTTTAGATAAAAACAAAACTGAGAGGTGGGCAGAGAAGCATTTGTGAGTTTCCTAGGGCTGGTTTTGAAGTCCCCACACTGTTTCTACTGCTATTCTACATAACTGTTGGGAAAGTTTAAGTGATTAGATTTGGGGTTTTATTTAGATATTGCACAAAGCAAGAGATATTACTGGAGGGATTTTAAAGAGAAGCGAGATTAATTATCAAAGTGGTATATTCTTCCAAAATCCCAGCCAGGTAGTTCACTGCCCAGCCACGGTGTAGCAGAAAGAGCATGGAATTTGTGGTCAAACTAAACTGGTCTTGAATTTTGATTCAGTCAAATCATCTCTAAGTGACTTTAGGAATATTATTTTAATTCTTCTGAGCTTTACTTGCTTTTTTCTTTTTTTTTTTTTTTCTCTTTTTGTTCTATGGGTATAGTAACTTATTCCATGCCTAATGGGGCTTTTGTGAAGATTAAATATAATAATAATCTAGCACTCGATGGATGCTCCCGACGCTACAGTCATTGTCTCCCAAAATGAACTGACCAAGACTGAAGTAAGAGAACTCATGATTATAAAGGTTAATAATTGACTCAATTAACTCCAACAGAAAGATTGAAGGTCTCAGAAAAAATGGATGCCTCCACATATTTCTGGACGTAGGACAAAATCAGAGGTGACAATCTAGATTTCTGTCCTCTGCATTCTTGCAGAGCAAAGGAAAACAAGAGTTATGGTGCCACCGAGGTTAAGTCCTTAATAACGTATCTCATACTTTATAGTCTGTGTGATGCTGAGAAACCCTAAGCTGAGAAATAAATGAGCATTCATAATCCAGATCCGCTTTGGGCCCTGAGAGAATTTGTTCCAACCTGAAGGATGTAAGAAGGCATTTCCATTAAGTTTTTATTTCTAAAGCAAAAGCATACAAGGAGGAGGAAAACTGAGTTTCAGTGGCTATAGAAAGGGGAATTTTGATTATTTTCTCTTAAGGAAAAGCTAATACAGTTCTCATTTCTTATCTTTTTAGCAAATGTTATTTTATAATTGGATAGCTAAATGCACTCAAATATTCAAACAAGTGACTCCAGGCCAAAGCTATAATGTAAAGAATTGTGGCTTCAGTTAAGCAACTGAATTAAGGAGCATGAAGCCAGCTGCTCACAAAGGTCCTGTGTGCTCCTTCCAAAGGTAAGATGGAGAAAGGGCCATATATTTAAAAAAGAGACAATGGAAATACTTTTGGAAATAAAGAAAACATTCAGGCCTTTATTAGAAAAGGACTGGCTATTAACAGGTAGGGGTGACAAACCATCCAGGTGTGCCAGGACTGAGACATTTCCTGATATGAAGGCCTGTCGGTGCTAAAATCAGACACTCTCTGGCAAACCAAGATGACTGGTCACACTATAACATGTTTCACTGATTATGTTTGGAGGATGGGATGTGACATGGTAGGAGCAGCACAGCAGGCAGATGCTTTGAAAAGGAGACAGGCATCTATTTGAGTTTCATTGGGTGGGAATTTTATTTTTACATGATTTTCTTGACTTTACAGTTTTTTGGTTTTTATTGAAATATAACTGACGTACTCCAAAGTTACCATTTAAAGCACAAAATTGAGTGGCTTTTAGTAACTCACAGGTTATGCAACTATCATCTCTAATTTCAGCACTTTTTCAGCACCCCCAAAAAGAAACCCTGTATCCATTCGCAGTCCCCTCCATTTCTCCTTCTCCTCATCCTTTAGTAGTTAAAAAAAGGTGGGGGTAGGACTTGAATTTTCTGTACTTAGGAGGAAAAAGTAATGAGACACGTACAGAGCCTTCAGTATACTGGGGCTTAAGTAAGCTTTTGGTGTGTCTGATGTAGCCACAGGATAAAAGGGAAATATCAATCCAAATCCTTTAAGGGGCAATCTCTTTACACTCAGTTTCCCAAAATCTGCTGTTGGTTAGGAAGTAACCTGGTGGGAACATCAATGTTATGAAACAGTTGGGAAAAGTATAGTCATGATTATGTAATCAGTTTTTGGTAGCTCTTCTTTAGAAGATCTCAGTATTTTCTAGGAGTTTACCATCATTCTTTATCTCAATTCATTTCCTTAGAAACAACTTAAAATCAGAAATTAGAATGCTTAGATTGGTTCATAGCCTTACTTTACGTGGTCTCTTTTTTGATTAATTAAGGAGTATGCATTTTATTCACTTTTTTCATCAGAAATGACTGCTTATCATTTAAAAAAAATTAATGGGAATATTTTATTCTAAAGAAAAGCTACCAGGAAATTTTTTAATTACTTACGTTTCCCTCCACATTGATGACTTATATCTATTTGTTCTTGGATTGGAAACTGGTAGTTTAAATTTGAATCTACCTTAACCAAATTTTACTGAATATTACCAAACCTTCATTACTGGCTGGACTTCTAGATTCTGGCAGTCATACAGAAATATAAATGGGAGAAAGTTATCAGAAAACATTGGACAGTTTATCTGTTTCTCATCAACCACTGGCTTCAAAAGCAAGGCACTATTTTCCAGACCATAAATTTAGAGTTTGTTAGTTTGAGTATAAGATAGTACCATCAACCACCTATTGGCAGGAATTTCACTTGTTAATAACAGCTAATAAGAATAAATATTCACTCAGCCATTTATGTTCTCACTAAATCCTGCTTGTAACTCACAGCTCACATGTGAAAGACATCTGACCTGTGTTGGTTTGAAAAGCTAAGGCATCTAGACTGTACGTGGGTTGGATATGTGATCTCATCCACATTAGAACCAGGTTCTAAAGAAATGAGCTAATCAGACACACACTAAACTGGCAAGAAATAAAATGTGAGCCTTGGACTAGAATAGGAGTTTTTACCCTGGGATTCATAGGCCCCTCATGATTTAGGGATCTACTGACAGGCTTCAGGAGATCTGTGAACATCATAAAGTAGTATATAAAACACTGTACTTTTTTTTTTTTTTTTTTTGAGTTTTTTTTTCTTGAGCAAAGAGCCACAGTTTCTTATCAGATTCCCAAAGTGGTGCATTATCCAAAATAAGTTCAAAAAGACTGCTCTTGAAGAATGTAATTAACATAGTTGATTCTATTTTATAAGAAATGATCTGCCTCCATAAATAAGGCTTAATATTTTCCTACTTGGAATTATGTCCCAAATCAGATTCAGTGGTAAGTACATTTCTGTGCCTATCGATTTACATAGGAATTTATATATCCATCTTTATAACACACACACTGTTATCAGTCAGAATTTGGTCGAAGAAGCAGAAAAATTGTAGGTGATGTGAAATAAGAAATTTATTTTGGGGACTTTTGTGCAGTTGTGAAAACTGGTGTAGAAGTCCATGTAAAGCTATTACTTCTGTGTCTGGTGTTGAGTCTGAAGTTGCCAGGCTGACAGATGTGAAGAAAATCTAGAAGTAAAAATATAACGGAGCTATAAGCATCTAAAACTCACATCTGTCCAAAATTGCTTTTACCCTTGATAATGCGAGTGGTCCGCAGGTGAAGCTAGAATCCTTCACCACAGAGCTATCCATAAATTACCATGAGGTTGAAAAAGAAAATCCATTGGGAGATACAGCACTGTGGAGAAGCTGCAGAATAAGATGCTGTGGGATCTGGAGGACTTGGGGACACAGATGTGAGTCACAGCAAAGTGAGCCAGCAGATCAGCAACAATCATATGACCTGTGGCAGTTTCTGGCACCTAACACTAACCTTTAGAAGATAGAAGTGACTGTGGTTTTCATATCTACCCTCCGAACCTCAAAAACGCACAAAAATTCTTCCCGTGGACAACCTTAACCTAAAGAGAAGGGAATTCTGAAAAAGTTAGTTCCATTTTGGTTTAGTTGACACAGTCTAAAAACATCACATACACAGTATTCTTCTTCATACAGGCATGGGGAAAAATGTTTTTATTTCTCATATCTACAAAATGAAGGTGACAAGTTAATCATACTCTATTCCCTTGAGTTACTATAAACCATGAATTGCTTATATTGGAGGATGTATTTATTTGAACTTTTTAAGCTATAAATGTCTCATTAAGCAAAGGCCCATGGAACCCCCAAATACAGTATATAGATATGGAAGAATGAGACAGAGGTAGTATCTAAGATTAGCAAGTAATTAATATCTAGAATATACAAAGCTGCCCAGGAAATCAACAACGACAACAACAGAACAATAAATAATAGTTGGGTAAGAGGATGTTAAAGGGCAACCCACAGAACGAAAGGCATAATGGTTAATACCTGAGTATTAAGAAATTCTCAAATGCATTAGTAATCAGGAGAACGCAAATCAGAACAGTGAAATACTACTGTTACCTTATGGATTAGCAAATGTTAGAATGCCATATGCTGGTGAGAACATGAAGCAAGAGCATTCATGCACTGTTGGTGGGGGGTAGACTGATTCAAACATACTGAGAATCTCCCTGGGAGCACTAACTCCAGTCATGATCGTTGATCCAGCAATGTTACTCTGAAGTTTATATCGAATAAGAAATACAAAAATCCATAATCACTAGATTATCAAAGGCATTCGCTGTTGCGTTTACACAAGAAGCTAGCTGAAGACAATACATGACCCATATCTAGGCAAAAAAATAAGAAAAATATAGTGGACATACACTGTAAAATGCTACTTATCAGTAAGAAGCAAGATATTTTCTATAACATAGATAACTATTTTCTGTAACACAGATAGCTATTAAAAAGCCAATGTTTAGAGATAAAGTAAAAATATAGCATTTATGTAAATTATAAAGCTTATATACAAAAATATACTAAATTGTGAAGATAATTTTAAAAGGAATAAAAAACTCAAAAGTCCAAATTGGACATACTAGAATCATAGGCTGTGGGACGAAGAAAGTGGAAATGAGGAATCAGCATAATAATGAATCAATCAATAAATAAGGGATAAACTTTGCACAGAAAGGTGACAACAGTGCACTGTAGAATAACAACCCTCCTCATTTATGACATAAACATAATTTATAAACAAACAAATAAATAAAATTAGGCTTAAATTTTTTTAGAATACCTAGGCATACATAGAATGTTAGCTGCTTCAATGATTTCTGCGAGCTCTAGTAAGTCCTTTACTACAATATAGTCATTTACTACGATGAGATTTTCTGGTTTCGTGGTTACTCAGCCTCAGACACAAACAGTTTTCATGTAACAGAGAGATTCTGGTTAGATTCTAACATAGGCATATTGGAAAATGAAGTATATAATTTCAATTTTAAAAAGAAAAGATAAATTAGATAAAGTAACATTGAATAGAAAATATTAGTGCTATATAATTTTAATTTTGAAATCTTATGGTTTATAATTTTTAAATTATGATATAAAACTACAGGTAAGAAATCTCTAAGAAATAGAAAACGGCGGAAAGCAAGAGTGAGAGGAATGAGAACATCTTTGGCGTTATTCCCTTAAACACAGAAAGAGCCCTTTTGTTGAGTAGACCAAATATGATGACATTCCATGTTTCATTTCTTACAAAACAACTCCAGTCTGAGGTATTTGAGCTCCTTCACAGAGCAAAGTTACTATTCTTGAAAAGATTTCGTATCCTATGACATCGTATCCTCTAAAGCTCTTTACTATATTGAAAATATTGTAATGGAAAAGGTGGATAATTGGATGAAGTTTTAGATGAAACGTTTATGACATTTATCATTTGAATAACAATGTATCAGACAGATCTTATTCATATGTGTATTAACTTATCAAATGTTAATTGAACATCTACAATATTTCATATATTCAACTAGCCCCAGATTTTATTTAAAAACAGACATAGTGCCTGTGGTATTCAGAATATAAGCCTCCTCTGTACCCACCTCTGTCTACCTCCCATACCACCCACAACTTCCCCTTTCAAAAATGTCTGCATCCTATTCCTTCACCTTGCCTGGCGTATGGACTTTGCATATGTGATTAAATTAGGGATTTTGAAATGGGAAGATTATTTTGGATTATCTAGGTGGATCCAAGGTACCTTTATGGGAAGAGGAAGGCAGGACAGTCAGAATCACACAAAGAAATGACAACAAAAGCAGTGTGAGAGAGAAATCTGAGGATGCTACTGGCTTTGAAAACTGAAGAAGAGACAATGAGCAAGGAATTCAGGCAGCCTGTAGAAGCTAGAAGTGCAAGGTTATGGATTCTTCCCTAAAGCCTCCAAAAGGAATACAGCAGAAGCAATACCTTGAATGTGGCCT
>NW_011888847.1:6609980-6616223 GCF_000151845.1 Pteropus vampyrus | reverse complement strand
AAGTATATAATTTCAATTTTAAAAAGAAAAGATAAATTAGATAAAGTAACATTGAATAGAAAATATTAGTGCTATATAATTTTAATTTTGAAATCTTATGGTTTATAATTTTTAAATTATGATATAAAACTACAGGTAAGAAATCTCTAAGAAATAGAAAACGGCGGAAAGCAAGAGTGAGAGGAATGAGAACATCTTTGGCGTTATTCCCTTAAACACAGAAAGAGCCCTTTTGTTGAGTAGACCAAATATGATGACATTCCATGTTTCATTTCTTACAAAACAACTCCAGTCTGAGGTATTTGAGCTCCTTCACAGAGCAAAGTTACTATTCTTGAAAAGATTTTGTATCCTATGACATCGTATCCTCTAAAGCTCTTTACTATATTGAAAATATTGTAATGGAAAAGGTGGATAATTGGATGAAGTTTTAGATGAAACGTTTATGACATTTATCATTTGAATAACAATGTATCAGACAGATCTTATTCATATGTGTATTAACTTATCAAATGTTAATTGAACATCTACAATATTTCATATATTCAACTAGCCCCAGATTTTATTTAAAAACAGACATAGTGCCTGTGGTATTCAGAATATAAGCCTCCTCTGTACCCACCTCTGTCTACCTCCCATACCACCCACAACTTCCCCTTTCAAAAATGTCTGCATCCTATTCCTTCACCTTACCTGGCGTATGGACTTTGCATATGTGATTAAATTAGGGATTTTGAAATGGGAAGATTATTTTGGATTATCTAGGTGGATCCAAGGTACCTTTATGGGAAGAGGAAGGCAGGACAGTCAGAATCACACAAAGAAATGACAACAAAAGCAGTGTGAGAGAGAAATCTGAGGATGCTACTGGCTTTGAAAACTGAAGAAGAGACAATGAGCAAGGAATTCAGGCAGCCTGTAGAAGCTAGAAGTGCAAGGTTATGGATTCTTCCCTAAAGCCTCCAAAAGGAATACAGCAGAAGCAATACCTTGAATGTGGCCTGATGCAACCCATTTCTGAATGCTTGTTCCCAGAATTCTAAGATAAAAAGTTTTTTAAGCCACTGAATCTGTGGTAATTTGTTATAGTAGTGATAGCAAATTAACATGGTCCCTTAGTTTGAGAAATTTCTGATGTACTGACAGAGATTATTAAGTAATATGCAGAATATCCAGTATTAAGTTCACTGATAGTTGTGCACAGATACTATATTTAACTCTGAGTGGACAGTCTTAGAAAGCTCCTCTGAAAAGACACCTAGGCTGAGACCTGAAGAAGAGAGAACTGGCTGGTTGAAAGAAAAGAAGGGAGGGAGGGAGGGAGAGAATCAGTCAGGAGTAGGACATTTGAGTCAGCAACAGAACAAAATAGGATATTTCTAAAACAGCAAAAATCTCTGGAGTGGTGGGCCCTTAACCATTCTCATGTCTATCATAACTCTCCCCCACATCTACCCCACTCTCTGAGGCATGCAGTTATTTTTTTTCTCTGGATGTTAGTGCTAATAACTCTCCCCATTATGGGCAAAGATCAGCTAAAAGGCAGTAACAACTACATGAGCACTATCTAATTATTAAGGAAGAAGCATCCCTACTTTGAGGCTGACACAGTGTCTTATATAAGTTACTATCTAAAAACCATGAAATCTGCCTTCTGATAATAAGTAGATAATAGGGTGACTTTTGAATGGATCTGTGCAGAGATATGGGTAAACTTTCTATTGCCCTCATGCCATAGCAGAAATAAACACAGCCCCATCATGTGGATTCCTAAAGGGAAAGCCCTTTAGGAGAAAGAAGTGGCGGCATCTCTCCATCATGACACCAGTTCTCAAACACAGCGTGGCAACAACATGGTCCTGGCATATATTGTAAGGAATTTTATTAGCAATAAAGTACTGAAAAGATATTAGTTCTTCTGGCTGACAGTTTTTTCATTTATGGTGACTCTACTCTGTGACCTTTAAAGAAATATTGAGATTGCTCAGGACCCGTACCATCATATGGAATTTCAGTAAAGGGTCACCTAGAAATAAGTTCTAAAATCAGCTCAAAAGGTGGAAATCATGCATGGTCAAATTGAGCCTTGACAATCACTCAGTCAAGCATCTTGAGGGAGACACATATCTCTAGTTAAGTCTGACATAGCCATGTTTGCTCATGCATTGGTCAGAGATGGCTTTTTTTTTTCTTCAAATGGACAATAGACTAGATGATTGGCTTGCACTTAGAATCTGTCTGATAATATATATATATATATTTGAATATATATATATTGAATATATATATATTGAAAGACAAGAGTCACTCTTAGCCTGACAAGATTCCATACTTTGAGAAAGAACTAAGGCCAACAGAAGGAAAGTTGGATTTCCCATGCCAGTTATCCCCAGGACAGCATATTATTTAAGTAGACTAGTTGAGTGAATCTACTATGGTATTTAACTTATTCTTCCCTCTGTGTGTTTTGCCCCTTAATTTAATTTCTCTTAAGGTAAACACCCTGTGATGTAACGCTATTTCTGATTGCCAATACAGATCATTTTTCTCCCTGTGTTCAAAACACAAGAGGCGACTCCTCTTATGCTTGTATCAGGATCGCTTCTGAAAACAATACACATAAGGCATTTGCCTAAGGATTAAGTGCATTCTTTAGAGATCTTCAAAAGGTGAACGTTGTCAAGATACATCAGTGTATACACCTTGAACTACAGTGATACCATGTCCTTCCTTGTAATGATAAGTCTTTTTATGTCACTGGTGATGAAGTAAGTTCAATTTATACTTACAAATGGCACATTTCACACTCCATTGCACAAAGTAGTCTTGGTAAAATCATAAAATTATGTCTATCTCTATCTCTGTCATTTCTCTATCTTTAATCACCTCTTCAGTTAGAAAAGAAAGGGAAAATATATAATTAGATTTCGGAGGCATTTCCCAGATATTGCTGCTAAGAAATGTTATAGCAAATTTGCAATATTGTAATATTGGTTGCTCAGTATTTCAACAAACTTATTTTTCCTATTTACTTTTTAACCTTTTCACTTCCTAAAGTTCTCAAGGCCAAAGTTATTGGTCTTACCTCTGTATTATACTGTTAATGCACTATCCATTGCCTTTGTAATCAAGGGGACACCTTTCTTTTCAAACAGCACCTTGCATTTCATTTTTTGTATTTACTTCTAGGGATAAAGAATATTGTCTAAATTAGAGGTCCATAATTAAAAACTTAAATGAAGAATGAATGAATTTCTTTTCCTATTAGACACAGTAAGAGTGTCAACAAGAATGAAGACTTTATGTACCCAGCAACTCAAAAAGAGACTGCATAAGAAGGAATAGATATTAATAGGACACAAATTAAGGTAGAAATAATATACATTAGTACTTCTTTCATAAAGTGAAATGATAAGCTCTATAAAGCTCTATAAAGAAATGTTTTTCCCCGCCCTGAGCACTGCATTTCTGAAATGCTTCATTTAAAAGTTGTTTTACCAGAAACTGGCCCAAGAAGAACTGATGAAACATGACTGATAGAGTACCATATTTGTCCTTGGTAAAAGTAATGTCATTGCAAAAGCAATGAGCTGACTTAATAGGTAAGCAGTTTTCTTTTCAACTACTTTTAACTTTTATTTATGCGATGGTTAAAGCTTGCATTTTCTTTATAGACTTCCTGTATTTTGAACCACGTGAGCTGAAGCTGTAAAGCCACTGGTAATTAATAGCTTGGTGACAAGCAAGTCAATGTATTGCAAAGCTATTTGGGACTGTTTTAATAAATTAGAACTAATAAATTTTACAAAAAAAAATTATTTTGTGCCTTTTTTTTTAATATTGTGCCTTTTAAAAGTGTAGACAACATAAATCATATCACGATAGAAGAGGATCAACTCAGTGAGAACTGCAGTAAGTTTATAGCCACATAGATTAAATTCAGTCCTTTTACAAAGTTTGGTCCTAATTTCAATGTTCTCTTTACCAATTTCCACATATAACAAAGGTGTTTACATGTTATAGTAATAATTAAGAAAGACAAATGTTCAATTTAAGTTTATGAAATCAGTGTTGTACTTGCTATTGCTTAGAAATATTAAAATGTAAACCTCTATTTGTAGTGTTGTAAAAACCAACTGTAATTCACCCGATCGCAGATTAAAGGTACATAAATATTTCAAAAGACTGCCATCGAGCTTAAATTTTTGTCCATCTACAGTCTCCAAATGAAATCATATGGGAATTAATAAAAGCATTATTTCTGAATCAACACCATTTCTTCATAGTAGTAATGTAAGTATATAAAATGCTGATAGAGAATTCTCAGAAAATCTCTAAATTATATTAATCTGGCACACGCTATCAGTGAAAAAAAAAAAAAAACAGAATTCTTAAGTCCTAAAAGTAGGGAACCTTTTCTTTCTAAACCTGATAATTTAGACACATGTCAATCTCTAGATTTTTGTGGACTATGGAATTCTTTTTTTTAATTTTTTGTTTTTCTTCAAAAACTTGACTTTCCCTGTCATTCCTGACAACATATAAGTTTTTTGGTTTTTGATTGGTTTGTCTGTTTGCTTTTCCCCATGACAGGTTTCCAAATACCTAGACCCCTGGGTATTGCCACACATTTCTTCACAAGAGAAAGGGTAAAAAGGCTCAGCATCATTATTACTAAAACCTTTATTTCTTCAGTCAAAATATATCATTTATCTCAGTTGTGGCAATCTGTCAGCTAGATGCAGTGAACTCCTCTAAGGGCCACCCTAGGGTACCTGGATTCCTGAATAAACTTGATAGTCTCAAAACTTTCAACAGCTATTATTTTAACACAGTCTATGAAGATCAAGAGTCACAGACTCTAGGATGTAAGTATAAGAACTATATTTGCTAGTATTGTGCGAGATTCAAATCAGGTAAGCATATTGCTTTGAGTCATTTTATATTCAACTTTTGACTTTATGGGTAAACTCCTATTTCCCTTTACAGAAAAGGATCAAGGACTTTCAATCATGATTAAATTTAATGTAGTCATGTCTTAAACCTCATGACAATCTTTAGGCAAAGTTTTATTGCCTTTCTTTGTGCCTGTACCTCTGAACAAAAATTAGAATATCATTTGTTCACAAAGAAAAATTCCTTTAAGGTTTGATAACTTAAACCACAACATTGACATTAAATATAATAGAATTATACATAATTTTAAGAATTACTCGTGTCATAATTAATTATGTTTTTTTCTATTCAATATTTGCCCATTTTATTCCACAATTGCAAAAAAAATATTCTGGGTGAGTCTGATCTGTTTGTAATAATTTTTAAATAATTGTGGTATTTGGGGAAAAGAGCACTTTCTGATATATGATTAAAAAGGAAACATCAACTTTAGTAGTATCATTGCAATATATCAGGAGGAAAATAAAAGCTCATGACCTAAATGCCTGAAATGTGCTTTTAATTTGAAATAAGATGGATAATTAGCGCAAATGATAAGGCATGTCACTTCTGTTAAAAAAAAGACACTTTCCTTTCAGTGGGCGAGATATTTCTTGTGTTCTGTTTATATTCAAATACTAAACAAGAACAACATTTTTTATCACAGGTGTGAATTTGAATAAACTATGAGATCAAATACCAAAATCATTTTATAAAGTGAAAAGACATACTAGAATTAAGTTTGAGTATATAATTATCATGTTTATCATATTTTTGATGACATGAAGCAAACAACTATGTTTAGATGTACATCTGTTTCAAGTAACACAAAACAGTGCTATTGCTAAAAATATTCTATAAGAGTATATCAAATTCTGAAGAACATAACTGTTTCTTTGATTTCTCAATTCAGCCAATTATCTTGGGGACTATGATCTGCCATTCTGACTTAAACTAAATAACCTTAAATCCAACATATCTTGTTTTGCTTAGGATTGACCTACTCCTACTGTGGGCAGGGGGTACTTTTTTATTTTATTGTTATGCTTTCCAGAGCATGATAACTAATGACGTAATTTGTTTTTATTAATTATTATTATTATTTCATCTATAAGGAAAATAAAAAATTATTACATTTCCAATTGTTTTATTTCATCATTAGAGTAGTTCCCAACCTTCTTTTATGATTTTGTGGTTTGACTGTCAATCAGAAACTTACCTATGACATGGACTCCAGAGGAATAAGATTATTCCAAATTCCAAGCTATCACATCTGTGACCAGACTCACTTTAGGGTTAGGTGCCACC
>NW_011888847.1:6598342-6609930 GCF_000151845.1 Pteropus vampyrus | reverse complement strand
GCAAATGATAAGGCATGTCACTTCTGTTAAAAAAAAGACACTTTCCTTTCAGTGGGCGAGATATTTCTTGTGTTCTGTTTATATTCAAATACTAAACAAGAACAACATTTTTTATCACAGGTGTGAATTTGAATAAACTATGAGATCAAATACCAAAATCATTTTATAAAGTGAAAAGACATACTAGAATTAAGTTTGAGTATATAATTATCATGTTTATCATATTTTTGATGACATGAAGCAAACAACTATGTTTAGATGTACATCTGTTTCAAGTAACACAAAACAGTGCTATTGCTAAAAATATTCTATAAGAGTATATCAAATTCTGAAGAACATAACTGTTTCTTTGATTTCTCAATTCAGCCAATTATCTTGGGGACTATGATCTGCCATTCTGACTTAAACTAAATAACCTTAAATCCAACATATCTTGTTTTGCTTAGGATTGACCTACTCCTACTGTGGGCAGGGGGTACTTTTTTATTTTATTGTTATGCTTTCCAGAGCATGATAACTAATGACGTAATTTGTTTTTATTAATTATTATTATTATTTCATCTATAAGGAAAATAAAAAATTATTACATTTCCAATTGTTTTATTTCATCATTAGAGTAGTTCCCAACCTTCTTTTATGATTTTGTGGTTTGACTGTCAATCAGAAACTTACCTATGACATGGACTCCAGAGGAATAAGATTATTCCAAATTCCAAGCTATCACATCTGTGACCAGACTCACTTTAGGGTTAGGTGCCACCTGCCTTAACCTAGCAAAGTTTTTACTAGTTATTCACATGTAGATTTGGCATTCTTTTCATTCTGAAGGGTCTTCTTGAAAGTATGCACCTTTGTGATTTTCTGTATCTTTCAAAGTAAGTAGAGATTATATCAATTTTATTTTTTTAAAAATTAGTGGAATTGTAACCTCAGTTTACAAATGAAATATAATCCAGCACTATAGTAAGAAACTTATTTTGAACCTAGTTTTTAAAAGTTCTCCAAAATTCTTTAAAAGATACCAAGCTTTCCTAATGTGTATATTTTTAGAAGCCAAAAAAGCCATAAACCAACCTTAGATGAAAAGTTCATGTTTACATAAAAGTAAAAATGATCAGCCATACTTCTATTCATTGGATAATTTTTTCATATTTATCATATTCTCTCTTTAAATCACATTATTTTTCATTTTCCAAATAATTTGATGAACTTCAACTCTTCAAGTTAAGAAAACCATCTATGTATCTCTTAGGTCATACCATCTACTATACCTGTAGCATAAAGGAGGTTAGAGGTGTGGAACAAGGCCCCTTACATGTCCTCATGAAAAATATTAATTAGACTTTTCTTTAAAAGGCATACAAATGAGAACCACATTGTTATTGTTAAATATTGATTAAATTCAAATCATAGCTATAAAATATGTGTAAGGGAAAAAGAATAACACTGCGATGAACAGCTCTGTACCCACAACACTATAAGTAGAGGGTATTGCCTTCATCTTGGAAGAGCTTTGCATACCCATCCGCCTTCTTTCTTTCCCTGCCCAGATGTAACCACTATTATAAATTTCTTTACCACTCCCTTGCTTTTAAAAATAGCTTTGCCACATTTTTTGAATATTTAAACAAAGTATTATTTAATTTTTGAATATTTTATGTATGACATAATTATATTTTTATTGTATTTTCTGCAATTTATTCTTCTAGTATTTTGTTCCTATGAATTATCCATGCTGTTAAAAAATGTACCTCGTTTTTTTCACTACAATATAGTATTCTATGTACAAATAAACCACAGTTTTTTAATGTATTCCACAACTGATGAGATTTTTAATTGCTTCCAGCTCTTACTATTATAAACCATGTTGTTATGAACATTCTAGCACAAATTTCTGGTGCACATATACCTGGATTCTTAAACTATTTCATGTTAAGTCCTTTGGCAATTCATAGAAATCTGTAACACCTTTTTCATAACAATGTCATAAAGAATCAAACTTTATGCATTTTAAATAAATAAAATACATAGGGTTAAAATAACCAATTACTTAGAAATACATTAAAATATTTTTCTTAAATGTGATATAGTAATAAATGTTCTCATTTACTAATCCATTATGTAATAAAATCTAGCAATGGTATACAATTACTGCCATGATGTCAAAGAAATGATTAGCATAAATTATATTTGGTAATATTGCAATAACTGTGATACGAATGACTATATAATTTCTGTAGTGAAAAATCTCTAGGTATTGCTAATACCACTGCAGATTGTTCCCTTTATTTGTAATTGAAAAAAGTGCTAAATTTCAGTTGAAGGTTAATGAAAATAAAAATGAAATGTTTTTTCTCCATCTAAGAGCAAGATCCTCTGAAAACTCTTCATGTATCATTTGAGGCTCTTGGATCTCAGTGAAAAATGTCTGGCTAAGAAAAGAATTTTACGAAATAATTCTAAATTATTTTTCAAATTATTTTTTCAATTTATACTCTTACAATTACTATTTAATGAGTTTTCACTGTTTTGTGTCTTATCAACACTTGATACTGTACATCTTGTCGAAGTAAAATAGCATTTTGTCATGGCTTTAATTTGCTTTTCTGTGATTTTCATAATATTAAAATATTATTACATGTCCATTAGCCATTTATGTTTCTCCTTCTGTGAAATACCTGTCCATGTTTTTGTCCATACTTCTTATTAAGGTGTAAGAATTCTTATAGTCCCTAGAAAAAAATTTATTGTTCACATCTCTTGAAAAAGTTTTGTCTTCATTATTGTGGTGCTTTTTGATAAATAAAAATTACTCTCTTTAAAGTAACCAAAATTATCAATTTTTTATTGTTCTTATTTTTTAGTCTTAAGATAGTCATTGCAATTTCCAAGACATAAATATAAATCTGTGTTATCTTCTATAAGTTTTTCCTTTCATATTTAAGCCTTTAATCACTGGTATGCTTGAGACTGCTTCATGTGGCTTGCAAGAGCTGAATACTACATTCTCAGAAATTTGGAAGCTGGTTGATGGCACATTGGTAGCTTGAAACTGACCATGATAGGCATATTTATATCACAGAACTTGCAAACACTAAAAATCAGAGTTTCTTTGGTTTTTCTCAGGGTACGTTTCTCAGGGTACATTTGGTTTTCAAACATTTATCACCATATGTCTGTCCTTATTTTACCTGGAATTGATTTCTTTATATAGCCATCATTTGTTGAAGAATTCATCCTTTCCCTTATTCATCAGGAATACCAATTCTGTCAGAAATCAATATTTCATACATATGTGTGTCTGTTATTGAGATCTCTAATTCTTCTATTGATGTTTTAGAGACAGAGAGAGACAGAGAGAGAGACAGAAAGAGAGAGAGATCTACATAGACATATATGTGCATCATACCATGCTGACTTTGTAATAATTCTGCGTATTCGATAAGGTAATAATCCCAGATTATCTTCTTTCTTAAGAGTGTTTTGTCTATTTTACCTTTGATCTTAAACATAATGTTGAAAATCATCTCTCAAGTTTCACAGAATACTCTACTAGAATTTCTATGGAATTATATTAACTCTCTATACCAATCTGGGGATAACTGAATAGTTACCATATTAAGTTTTCCTACCATTAGCATAATATCATTAATGCTATTTTTTTTAAACAGCTTATAGTTTTAAAACAGCTTATAGTTTTTTTAAAACAGCTTATAGTTTTATAATTTGTTCATAAAGAACTTTTATATGTTCTTATATGAATTAATGGTAATTTATTTTTAATGTTATGGTGTTTATTAAATTATAGTTACTAATAATTTTTACTACTGTATATATAAAAGCAATTAATTTTTATATTTTGATTTTGTATCTAAACTTCCTACGCTCTCTAATTAAATCTAATACATTATCTGGGTTCCCTTTGAGGTTTTCTATTTAATAATCGTTATCTGAAATAATAAAGTTGGAAATCTTCTTTTCCAGCTGTTATACTTTTTATTTCTTTTTCTTTTCTTATTGTTTAGGAAAGGACTGTATTTTAAAAAAATGATAGCTGGCACCCTATGTCTTACACAAACATTAAAGAGTATGATGTTTTCCATAGGTAAATAGTTCATATCTTTTAATGGATTGATAAAGGTACTTTTTGTTACTAATGTGTTGAGGAATGAAGACTTTATTTTATCATACTGAATATATTGAAATTACCATATGATTTATTCTCATTTAATTTTTTTAAAATTTGGTAAATGACATTAGATAATTTTCTAATGTCAAAAAACCTTCCATTGCTGATATAAACTGATCTTAGTAATGATATTCAGTAAGTCCTCACTTAATGTCATTGATAGGTTCTTGGAACTTCAGCCAAATAGCATATAATAAAACCAATTTTAGTTAATTGATATAAACAAGAGACATCACTATGATTTTTTTTAGCAATGTAAACTTACTGATTGTCAGTGTGGAAAATTAAATTCTATCATTATTATATGCAAGCAATCTTTATACCTGCCCCTTAAAAAATTGGATGTGACACCCTCCATAATCTCACCATTGTTAATATCATTACTTGTATAACGAAACTGCTTATTGTCTCTTTAAAACAATTTCTTCCAAGAACCAAAGGCGGAAAAAATCTGGGAACCTCACATATCTCAAACTTTCTCATTTAACACAGAAAACATTTTCTGTGTTAAATGTATGGCATGTTGTTGGAGATCAAAAAATGTTCATTGAATAAATATTAATGAATGCATAACTACATTATACCTCTACTCATGTAATGTCTACTTTCTGTAATCATTTTCCTGTGTATTTCTCTAATTCCTTTTTAAATCTAGCATTAGTCTTTATTTCCTGAATAATATTCAATGAGAAATTGTTTTGCTCCCTAAAGGTTACTTTTGCTTAAAATTTTAATGGAATCATGTATGTGAGATTTCACTGAATAGAAAATAAAGAATGAATTCGAGGTCAGTGGTCTGACAGTGTGGTATTTCAAAAATGACAGGTAAGCATGCTAAATACTACAGGATTAAGTTTTGTATTGTAGTGTTTTAGAGCAGAGTAAAAAATATTACTAAGCAAAAGCTTAGGTTTCAAATACCAACATTTCCCCATATTATAACAGCATTGGATTTGTCCCTGATAGTTCTTTTTGCCATTCATCATTACCCCCAAATGTAAAGCTTTTTTCCTCTATAGTGATTAGTTTGGTATTTTATAAGACTATAGATAGAAATAGGGTGACTTAAATTATTTCAAATACTATTGTCACAGATGAAGTCTTCTGATGTCATCGCCATATGTTATACTATTTTACAAATTCTAAAATGAGCTATTTAGGTTAATGTTGACAGAATTATTCTATGTGTAGCATAATCTGCCCTCAAACGTTCTCTAGCTATGAGATTTCTGGAGCGATATATTCTTGCTAAAAAAAGCAATGTCCTTGCATAAGGTTAATACAAACATTCTGACAATATATATCACGTAGGATCCTTTTCTTGTACACTACTCTAAGTAGTCTCATTTTGCTTTGTGTAAAATGTAGTAAGGAAAGATATTCTTTAAGCAGAACACCTGGCAATAGTTGAGGTATTTAAAATTACCTTCGGTACTTGAATTGCATTAAATCTAATAAAACTTATGACTTGCTGTATCTGTTCATCATTCTATTTCTTGTTATATTTTATATTGATTTTCCTACTCTAAAATAAGATTAAAAAATTCTTAAGAACATTTCATTTTTCAAAGATAACTGTTGACACTGTATACACCAGAAATGAAGAATTACCCTAGTTTAAACCTTTATTTGTGTGCAGCCCTTTTATTGTGCTCATTGGGTCATTTACCTTTATCAGCACCACTACATCAGCATTTTTACTAATAGCAACACGGCAGAATGTGAATATTCACTGAAGCCTTCTGCTTTTCAGAAGTTATCTCATAAAATACTCCCGAGTCTTTTTTCACAGCTAAATGAAGGAATTATGATTCAAGACCAGTTTTCTTAGACTCCAGAGAGAGAGCTCCTCACTACAAGACAACCACTAACTGTGTATATTGCATTAATTTAGGGTTTTAATAAGGGTTTTACACAAATGATCAATTTCATTAATAGCACCTACAATTTAAACCACTTATCAAGCCTAAATAAGAGAAAATTATTATTCAGACTTCAGAAATTAAGATATTAGCAATAAAAGAAGTTTAAAATCACATAGGTAGGGGAATTGGACTGTAATCCTATCCTGTTCAAAACTCCGGCTTTCAACTGGGAGTTTTATCTTCTCTCAGCTGTAGGCTTTCTCAGTATTAATTCTGTTTAATGGATGATGGTATAATGGGAATAGATTTGAGGGGCCAGCCCCTAATCTCATTAGACCTCAGTTCCCGGACTGTAAACTGGGGGTGAACTAAAAACCTCAGCCATTAAAAAAAAATGAAATCCTACCATTTGCAATGAAATAAGTCAGACAGAGAAAGATAAGTACCATATAATTTCACTTACATGCGGAATCTAAGGAACAAAAAGAACAAGCTAATCAAAAACGGACTCACAAATATAGAGGACAATCTGCAGACAGCTGGCCAGAAGGGAGGGGTTGGGGGGACTGGGAAAAAGGGGTGAAATGTTAAAGTACAAATTAGTAGTTCGTAGATGGTCACAGGATGGGGAGCGTGGCATAGGGAATACAGTCAGCAGTAAGGTAATGGTTAGGTGGAGAGCCAGAGGAGAAAAAGAGCAAACAGGGGGATTGTTTTATAAACTACATAAATGTCTAACCAATGTATGTATACTTGAAACTAATAATAAAATAAAAATGTTTCAAATCTCTAAACATTATTCTAACACTGTAATTTATAGATCACTCTTTTCAAAAATTTAAACATGCCATTAACAGGGTTTATGTATTTGTTTTCAAATGCCATTGCATTGTAGGAAAGAGTTTGTTTCACTTTTAATTTTCTTTTGTTTCTGTTACAATGATTTTTTCAGATGATACAATGAAGTTTTTGACCATATTTAAAATATTCAAAATTAAATAATCATATCTGGATTACAAAAGGCTAGACAGGAATTGTAGTAACAGAAGATACTTCGTTATTACAAGTATTGCACATACCCTTTAAAATTGATAAAACTAATCATTTTTACTTCCATTTCAAATTCTAGCTTAAATTCATGTCTATAAAATTATGTAATTCATACTGTTTAATTCTTTAAAACATGAATTGAGTCTTTAGTGCCTTTCTAATAGAGACAAAAGGAATTTGTGATTAACACTTGTTAAGAATCTATGCTATATTTCCAAACATTATATGTAAGACATAACTAGATAAAAATATCTCTTGTTCTAAGTCATCAAATTTGTGGCAATTTGTTATAGGGTGCCCCAGGAAACTGATATTGCTTGATAAGGAATTATTTCCTTTTCTCCATACTGGTAGTCATATGTATTTTCCCAAGAATACGAACAAAATTAAAAAATGAAACAAAAATAAAAATAACTCTGCCCTAAATGCAATATAGCATATTGGGTTAGATTCTGGAATAAAAAAAAAAAAAAAAAAAAAAGGAAAAACTGGAAAAACAAAAAACCCAAATAAAATCTGTAGTTTAGTTAACAGTAGGCAAACCAGTGTTAATTTTTAGTTTTGTAAATGCATCACAGTTATGCAAGATGTCTTAACATTAGGGAAAGGTGGAAGAAGAATATACAGAAAATCTCTGTATAATCTCTGTAATTTTTCTATAAACCTAAAATTATTCTAAAATAATAAGAACATTGGACTTTTGAACCAGAATGGAACCTTACCTACTTCAGTGTCAATGAGACAAAAATTTTTATTTTTCCTGTGAATTAATCATCCTAAATTTGCAAAAGAAATCTTAAAGTGGTGTATAATTTATAAAACACAAGTTTTATATCCAAAATACACAATCACAAACCACAAGTAGAACATACCTACAGATTGGGAATATCACCAACTTCTCTCCATAGGCCAGAGTGGCCTCAGGTATGAACTCCACACACAGTTACAGTCTAAATTGACTTATTCTGATACAGCAATCAATTTATTTCAAATGAAGTAAGCCTTAAGATTGAATTTAGGAAAATCATGAGATTATTGGTAATCTCACACCTTTACTAACACTAATATTTATTGAGAATTTCTTATATACCTTTCTTAATTTACATGGATGGAGCGCCTACACCATTAATCCTCCCAACACCACATATCACATTTTACCTCTTAGAAACTAAGACTCAGAGAGGTTTAGTGAGTGTCCAAGATGATATACTTAGTGACAGAGCCAGGAATATGAATTCAAAACTTTCTAATCCACCAATACGTACTGATTTTTCTTCATAGAATAAAAGTAGAGATGATCCAGTTATTTTGTCATATCCACAGGCAGAACACTTTTCCTTCTGTGGTTTGCATGGCACTTTTATCCTTTATATTTTGGCCTTGCTGAACTTAACTTTACTAACATACAAATGTATTGGTTAACCACAATTTGAAAAAATCCAATGTACATTCATCTCAGGAAAAGAGTAACACAAGAGTGCTCATCTCCCATTGCCCCACCAGATAAACTGTCAGCACTTCCCCACTCTATTCTGTCTCATGAGGCTGACCTCAGTGTACTGCATCCCCTCGTTTCTGATTGCTTTTAGCCAGTGGAAGACACAAGCATAAGATAGAGTTTGGATTATATTTCTCTATTGCTCCCTCTCTGTTAGGCCACTGATTTGGTCTGATGAGTCTGAACAGTATCTTTGGTCACTACTCCTACAGAGTAGTAGCCACTGTCCTATAAACAAAACTTTCACCAAGTTTTGGTAACAGCTTCTTCCTCTGCAAATAGATATTTTATTCATTCTTTTCAGTGTCTTTTGTTTACTGTGCTATTTCATGAGGTGATTATGAAGATATCCAACATAAAGTTAATAACAATTGTTTTATGATTTTCCTCAGTGTTAATCTCTCTGAATTTTAAAATTGCACTCTTCTTTAATATGAGAAATCTCTTTATATTGCCTATGCAGTTAAGACTCAAAATAAGTTTCATTTAAATTTAAATTCATTCATTTGGGATATCAAGGTTTTTTTCATAAAATAGCTTCATTTAACACTGAAAGAATTGTAAATCATATTTGACAACTGATGTGTTCTTTACTCGACACTAATTTGGCCATTTTTTAAATTAAATTTATTGAGGTGATATTGAGTAATAAAATTATATAGGTTTCAAGTGTACAATTCGATAATACATCATCTATATATTGAATTGTGCGTTCACCACCCAAAGTCAAATCTCCTTCCGTCACCATACATTTGACCCTCTTTACCTTATCTACTTCCCCTCTCCTCCCTTTTCCTTCTGGTAACCACTAAACTGTTTGTGTCTATGAGTTTTTGTTTGTCTTGTTTGTTTGTTGCTTTTAGTTTTCTATCCCATATATGAGTGAAATCATTTATACAATGGAATATTACACAGCCATAAAAAAGATGAAATACTGTCATTTCCAACAACATCATTTTGTCATTTTTTTATCTCAGCAAAAAGCCTCCCTAAAAATGGATTGAATGCATATTACTTTCAATTCTCTAGGTTTCCCAAAAAGCCGAATTATGTCAAGAAAATGAAGAATGCAAGACATATTTGGAAAAATATGTTGCCAAATCAATGCTAATCAGATAAACATCTCTCTTCCAGATGGTTCCAACACTGTATTAAATTGCTTATATTATATCTAGGCAATCATGTGGATTTCTATTACCTTCTTGAAGATTGGAATAATCTTAAGGATTCTAACACTGAAGTATATTTTATTGCTCTTCTAAAGGTTAAAAAAAAAAAAAGGTCGTATAGAACCCTGATCAAATTAGAAAAGAGAAAATTCCATTGACATTGAGGATCTGTTATTTTTTGAACCAGCTAAGGAGGTTCATTTAACAATGGACTATTTCTTTTTAGGTGTTTCTTATTTCCAAATAAGATAGTTAATAAAAGCATTGTCATGGTCATCAAGTGAAGTTCATAGTTTTCTGAGAATTATAGTGAAACTATTCTGCTTACCTTCTACTAATGATAACAAAAAGCCATAATGATTATCAATATATTTAAAATGTAAGCATCTAGTTTTAAAGAAAAAAGAAAACTATTTTTTCCCATCAGTATTTAGTGTAATGTGATGATTCTGAAGTTAATTGAATTTCATAAACTATTTTTCTGAAATTCCTTATTAATACAAAAATCTATATGTCATTGAGGAAACACTTATTCTTGCTACATTAAAATCGTGTCAAATCATAAGTGGAGAAAATGATCATAGTATAAATACCTTCTCTTTCAGCAAATATTCTTAGAAGATTCAAGTAAATATAAAGATAAGAAAAAAGTATTTGGAAAAAGTTATGCTGTACAAGAGTTTTGTTACATAATTAGATGAAAGTGCTGATATTATTAACAAGGCTTAGTTTATAATATTTGCTACATTCTCTTTCAATGACAAAAGACAGGAATTATTTGTTTTGTAAAGTATGGAATAGCATATTAATATATATTGGGGAAAATGTATTGCTCATTGTAAATACTTATTTAATGAGCATAGTGTTTTATTGAGAAAAATAAAAACATGGGAAAACACAATAGAGAAGTTGTTTAGAACCCTATATAGCACTTATAGCATACATATAGCACTTAATGTAAAATTCATTCACTGAATTATTCATATCCAAGTATTATAGCAAATAATCTGAAGGCAGGAACATATAAAACTCTATAAGAGACTACTGATGTGGCTAATTTTATCTTAGAAAACAAACAAATAAGATCTTTCAAATAAAGTACAACATATTACTACAATATTATAGGAAAGATTATGAAATTTTTTATATCACAGATATATACTGATTATATGGTAGAATACTAAAAGGTATTTATTAAACCTGAAGAGGTCATTGATAATAGACTTTTATGAAAAAGAATTACAAATTTTCTGATTTGTCTGTTATCTGAATTAGCTATGTTATGCTATCCAGCAGATAAATTGGATACAATAAATATACTTACTCTGTCCTTCAATGTAATAGAAACATTTTAATAATTTAAAAAAATTATTATCTCCACCTCTGATAAGAATGGAGTAAAATCCTACCAGAATAATTCTCATAAAACAACTATGAAATGTGGACATAATACAAAAATCAGCAACCTGAAGAAATTGTATTGGGGAGGAATACTGTATAAAGTAAATTTTATGGTCAAACTACTGAACATAAAAGATAAAGACAAAGCTTAAAAGAAGGAATAAACACATACATATGTGCATGCCCACATATGTACACACAATCACATGCTGGCAAAAAATAGGTTTGATCAAAGGCCACATTCTCATCAGAAACTTGGTGGTCAGTAGAGAGGGAACATCTTTAAAATTCTAAAGAACTTTTTTTTTTTTTTTTTTAATTTAAGGTTGGATGCAGCCATTTAGCATTATAACATCTTTAAAGTCTTAAAACAATTTTTTAAAAAATCAGTGCTGGATGTTGCTGCTTGACTTTGG
>NW_011888847.1:6589238-6598292 GCF_000151845.1 Pteropus vampyrus | reverse complement strand
TGTTTTGTAAAGTATGGAATAGCATATTAATATATATTGGGGAAAATGTATTGCTCATTGTAAATACTTATTTAATGAGCATAGTGTTTTATTGAGAAAAATAAAAACATGGGAAAACACAATAGAGAAGTTGTTTAGAACCCTATATAGCACTTATAGCATACATATAGCACTTAATGTAAAATTCATTCACTGAATTATTCATATCCAAGTATTATAGCAAATAATCTGAAGGCAGGAACATATAAAACTCTATAAGAGACTACTGATGTGGCTAATTTTATCTTAGAAAACAAACAAATAAGATCTTTCAAATAAAGTACAACATATTACTACAATATTATAGGAAAGATTATGAAATTTTTTATATCACAGATATATACTGATTATATGGTAGAATACTAAAAGGTATTTATTAAACCTGAAGAGGTCATTGATAATAGACTTTTATGAAAAAGAATTACAAATTTTCTGATTTGTCTGTTATCTGAATTAGCTATGTTATGCTATCCAGCAGATAAATTGGATACAATAAATATACTTACTCTGTCCTTCAATGTAATAGAAACATTTTAATAATTTAAAAAAATTATTATCTCCACCTCTGATAAGAATGGAGTAAAATCCTACCAGAATAATTCTCATAAAACAACTATGAAATGTGGACATAATACAAAAATCAGCAACCTGAAGAAATTGTATTGGGGAGGAATACTGTATAAAGTAAATTTTATGGTCAAACTACTGAACATAAAAGATAAAGACAAAGCTTAAAAGAAGGAATAAACACATACATATGTGCATGCCCACATATGTACACACAATCACATGCTGGCAAAAAATAGGTTTGATCAAAGGCCACATTCTCATCAGAAACTTGGTGGTCAGTAGAGAGGGAACATCTTTAAAATTCTAAAGAACTTTTTTTTTTTTTTTTTTAATTTAAGGTTGGATGCAGCCATTTAGCATTATAACATCTTTAAAGTCTTAAAACAATTTTTTAAAAAATCAGTGCTGGATGTTGCTGCTTGACTTTGGGAACAGAAAGACATTGCTGCATTTCAGCTCTATCTCTATGTATGAAAAAGCATGAATACAATACATAGAGATTGTATTACTAATGAATTCAGAAATTTAGTCAATATTAAAGTTTTTCCATTATTTTCTGCTCACTCACTTTCTCTCAGCCTCAGGAATGCCCCAAAAAACAGATATTTACATCTTGGTCTCATTGAATATAAGAAATTATATAGCTGATCCCAGAGTTATTGTCTTTAAAACCTGTATTTCTATGTATGGAATACCTTATTTTAGCCCCTGGGATAGGCATTTTAGGCCTATAGAGAGAATAGAATTGAGAATAGAAAATGGTATTTTCTTGAGCCGCTGAAATCACAGTACATAGGCCATTGCATTTTCCACATATATAATTACTGTGTTCAAAAATATTGAGAGAATGATGTATATTGAAATACTAGAATGTGTTTTAAAGAGCACATTTAACTACTAGTATTATCTATCATTAACTAGCCTAGTGAATTAATAGTGTAGTGTCTCATACATACACTTACACACAGCCTTACACATACACATTTGTTCCAGAAGTGTCAGCACTTGAATATCATGCAAGTCAAACCAATACATATTCTGGAGGAAAATTTTTGTTTGAATCTCAGGTGAGTGCTGCCGGTATTTAAAAAGTAGTTGTATAATGGCCTTAAACTTGTGGCAGACATAATGCTAAATACACATTTGACTGCTTAAGCTCTTTTTTTATTTGTTTCCAAATACCCGAAGGCCAGCACTGTGGGAAGCAGCCAAGGAGAGCAGAATGCCTGCGTCAAAGAAGAGTGTCTTCCGAGGAGATAAATTTGGAGACAGTATAGGTCGGTACAGAACATTCCCTTCTGATAGTCCTTTTAATTTTCTTTCTGCTGATTTGCAAAGGCTCTCTGCTTTACATTTGAAAGATTTCTAAGACTATTTCGGCTACCAAGAAAAACAAAAAAGAAGGAAGTATTCTCTTTGTTGTTACACATGATGCAGGCCACATCTAACTATCAGTTTCTATATTCTCTTTAGAAATCTTTGGATAATTGTTGAATTTTCTCATTTTCTTAGAGTTGCAGAAATATCATTTTGACATATTTTAGAATGGCTAAAGGAATTTCCTCCTTTTGTGAGAGGATTCCAAAATTGTCTTTCCTAAAAGAGCCAATTATACTAAATACTGATATTAAGAACTAAAGAGGCCAAAGGTCTCAGGTAAACATTTTTAGCTCTTGACATTTCTATTTTACTTCTGGAACAGAGCTACACTACCTACATTTCAGCTCAAACTCATCCTTGATGTGGCTATACCTATATCATGTCAGTCCTCACCTAACAATAAATTACACATAAAGAAGCATAGAAATTTCCACAAGAGTAGAATATTCAGGAATATCAGGATGAGAGGTATAACCAGGAAATTTAGCGATCACATTTCAGATTACCAGCATTTTAAAATCAATTCTAGAAAGAAATTTTTCTTTTCTTCTTACGGTTTATAACCTATATACAACATAATTTCATTCTGTATCATTTGTCGTGCTGTCTTTTGTAGTAGATTCTTGGAACTTTGAATTTATCCAATGTAGCATTATGTTTTTGTATATTATTTATGACGACATATGCTGGTATAGCTTAAAAATAAAGGTCACAAAAGGGCTTTACAGCATATAAATAAAAGATTTTCACATCCTTTGCCCATTAAATTTTGCAAAAGCCCTATGATAAATACAAGACAAATACTATTAACACCATTTCACTGATGAAAAAGCTTAGACTCAAAGAAGTGTCCACTGACTCATGGTCTCTAACCTAACAGGAGGTGAAGCAAGAACTAAAATTCATTTGGTTCTTCTGATTCAAATTCCAGGCATATTAGGAAAAATTTACCTCTAAAGCTGGATTCTGTTGAAAATTTATATTTAGTATGTACTATCTGAGAATAAATCTACTATTTACTATTTGAGAGAAAGTTATCGACCTCTCTCTTTGAAGGTCAAACTTACCATCTACATAATGGGTATTAAAAAATATTTTCCTTGCAGAATTGTTCAGAGAGGTCGATGAGGATTCAATATGCAAATCAAGTGAAAATATTTACTCAATGAGCATAGTTATCTTCATTGTCCTGATCATTGTTGTGTCATCTCTTTAAAATACATCGACCTAACAAATAACCAAATCTTTCATTCTTTCTGGCTGGAAATATTCTCCTATTGAGGCATGAACCCCTAGGTAAAACAGTCTTCAAGCCTTTTTTGAACTCCCTAGCATTTAGCATAGTATATAACAATATTTAATGTTTTATAAAAAAATAAATACTTCTCAAGAAAAAAATAGCTGATAAAGTAGTGAGTATATTGTTTATGTTTTTCTCTCTAAAATGTATTAAAACAGGATTAAATTTCTGTAGTTCTCACATAATTTTAACTTATTTTTCTTGGTATTTTCAACTGACAGTTTTAGGAATAAGTATCTTTGAAGTTCCAATGATTTGAGGTTAAGTCTAACTTACCTCTGGAAGTTAACATTTAATGAGGAATCTCCAGACATTTTCATTGTACTTATGACAATAAAGATTTGTCATCTTAATTGGAATTTCTTTTCCTTTAGTATTTCATCACAAATTACGAGTACCCAAATATAAAATTCTTCAAATGTAAATAGTCACTCTTATTATAAATTCTCCACTAAAGTCTTTAGTCCACTAAGGTCCTCCTGGCCTTTTTTTTCTCTTTTTACCAAATCCTTCACAACTCAACCACAAGTTTTTAAACATTTCAAAACAATAAAAAGTTTCAGAACTGAGAACACAAATGATGGAATGAGACACAAACACAAACACTTCCTCCACGAAAATGAAAGATGGGCTAAAAAGAAAACAAAAGGCAAGGAGAGTACAATTAAATTTTTAGTAGGGTGAGAGTCAAAAACTTATGGCCTATTTACTCTAGGAGGCCTGATATCTCAATCTAAACAAAAGTTTTAAACAGTGAAGTTTTGAAATGATGAGATCATCAGGGAGCTTCCCTAGAATTCATAGAAAGTATGAGGTGGATTTCAGGTCACATGAAGTTATAAACTAGGTATGTACAAAGTATCATAAGCACAGTTATATTTGTTTGTATCTGAGCACTTGGTAGTGTAAGCATATATGTAAGTATATGAATATGTATGTTTTTTATTTGTTTATTATTTGTTCTTTCTTACTCTCAGTGTCTTTTCATTTTTCCAGGTTTATTGATACATAATTGACATTGTGTAAGTTTAAGGTATACAATGTTTTGTTTTTCTCAAGATTGCTTTGACTATTTTTTGAGGCTCCACACAAATTTTAGGATTGTTTGTTCTATTTCTGTGAAAAAATGCCATTGGAATTTTGATGGGAATTGTATTGAACCTGTAGATGGCTTTGGGTAATATGGATATTTTAACAATATTAATTCTTCCAATCCATGAACATGGGATAACTTTCCATTTGTTTGTGTCTTCATTTTCTTTCATCAAAGTCTTGTAGTTTTCAGTGTAAAGACTTTCATTTCCTTTGTTAAATTTATTCCCAAATATTTCATTGTTTTTGATGTTATTGTGAATGGAATTGTTATTTATTTCTTTTTCAGATATTTTATTGTTAGTGTATAGAAATGCAACTGATTTCTGTCTGTTGATTTTGGATCCTGCAATTTTAATGAATTCATTCATTACATCTAACAGTTTTTTGGTGGAGACTTTAGGATTTATATATATATAAGATCATATCATCTTCAAACGAAGACAATTTCACTTCTTCCTTTCTAATGTGATGTCTTTTATTTCTATTCTTGCCTGATTGCTTTGGCTAGAACTTCCAGGATTATGTTGAGTAGGAGTGGTAAGAGTGGGCAAACTCATCTTGTTCCTGATCTTAGAGGAAAAGCTTTCACAAATGTGCTGCTGAGTATGATGTTAGCTTTCGGTTTGTCATACAAGGCCTTTACTATGTTGAGGTATGTTCCTCTATTCCCACTTTGCTGAGAGTTTTTATCGTAAATGGATGCTGGATTTCGTCAAACGTTTTTCTGCATTCATTGAGATAATTATATGATTCTGATCCTTCATTCTTTTAATGTGGTATGTCACATTTATTGATTTGCATATGTTATACCATCCTTGCATCCCAGGGATAAATACCACTTGACCATGGTGTAAAATCCTTGTAATGCTGTGTTGAATTCTGTAAGCTAAAATTGTATTGAGAATGTCTGCATTTGTATTCATCAGGGATATTGGTCTATAGCTTTCTTTTCCTGACTGTCCTTATCTAACTTTGGTATCAAGGTAATGTTGGCCTCATAAAATGAGTTTGGGAGCGTTCCACCCTCTTAGGTTTTTT
This sequence comes from Pteropus vampyrus, assembly GCF_000151845.1. Classification (NCBI taxonomy): domain Eukaryota; kingdom Metazoa; phylum Chordata; class Mammalia; order Chiroptera; family Pteropodidae; genus Pteropus; species Pteropus vampyrus. The sequence continues at coordinate 6,592,870 of NW_011888847.1, read as the reverse complement.
GGAAAAGTCTGAGGAGGACTGGCACTAATTCTTTAAATGTTTGGTAGAAATCACCACTAAAACCATTTGGTCCTGTGCTTTTCTCTGTTGGTAGGTATTTAATTACTGATTCAATCTCTTTACTCATTATTGGTTTGTTCAGATTTTCTACTCCTTTCTGGTTTAGTCTTTGTAGGTTGTATGTTTCTAGGAATTTATCCATTTATTCTAATTTATCCAATTTGTTGGTGTATAATTATTCATAGTAGTTTTTTATGATCCTCTGTAGAATAATTTAGCAGTTGTAATGTCTCCTCTTTCATTTCTAATTTTATTTACTTGAGTCCTCTTTCTCTGTTTAATCAAGCAAAAGGTTCATCAATTTTATGTTTTCAAAAACCCAGCTTTTGGTTTCATTGATCTTTTTTCTATTGCTTTTCTAGTATTTATTTCCTTTATATCTGCTCTGATCTTTTGTTATTTCCTTCCTTCTGCTAAGCTTAGTTTGGGCTTAGTTTTTCTTCTTTTTCTAGTTCCTTGAAGTACCTGAAAATCTCCATATGGTTCGTATGAGATTATTATGATCCTTTGGTGTTGTCATGTGTCCTTAATCTTTCATGTTCCTGGAGTTTTGTGTTACTGTCTTCACACACGAAGTAGTAGTCACCTACCCCCTCCAGCCTCTACTAACTGCCTAGTCCAATGCACCCAAACTCTTTTTTTTTTTTTTGCCCAAATAGAATGCTAGAAACTTCTCTGCTGGAAATCTGTACTACCACAAAGGCTCTCTCATCTGTGAATGATTTTCTAAGTCATAGTTCTCCAAAGACTTCCGGACATTGACCAAGAGGAGCTGAAGCTGATTTGTGAGCTACTGCATGGTCCAAACCAGAATTGAGGTCTATCTGCCTGCTATCTAATGTACAGATAGGTGAGATTCCTCCCAGATGCCTTGGGTTGTGATGCTGGATCTCACTACCCTTCCAAAGTCATTCTTGCTCTTGGATGGATGCCGAATTTTTGTTTTGGAGGATGGGGACAAAAACAAGGGAATTCTTATGCCAATATGATGCTAATGTTATTCCTCTAATAGTCTCTAATTGACTAAATTAGTTATAGGGTACTCTTTAGGATATGCGTAATGCCTCAGGATTCATAATATAGTAGTGGTTCTCAAAGTGTAGTACCTGAAACAATATCAATGAGCACTAGAATTTGATATAAATAGAACTTTCAGGCCCCATCCCAGATTTACTTAATCAGAAACTCTAGGAGTAGGGTTCAGTACCCTGTTTTCACAAGTCCTCCATGTGATGCCCGAGTATGGATAGTTTGAATAAAACAAAATTGGGTGCTCTAGGCACTAATATTGAAAGGGGACATGGAGTTTGAAGGCACAGACAAGTGAACAAATGAGATGGTGAGTCTTGAGTGCCTTGGCTGGAAAGTGAAGAACAAAAAGTGAGAGAAACTGAAGAACAGAAGTCAGCATGGGACAGAAACACAGGTCTCTTGTAGTGAAAAGTGAGACACCACTCGCCATTCTTCATTTGTGAGAGTTCAAGTCCACGTTTCTCCTGGTGTATGGATTTCAGCATCAAAGCTTTAGTTAGAACTAAAGGTGATTTTGCAAACAACATCAAATTCCTGTGAATGGGACTGAAAGCAAAACTGCCTGCCATGCATTCTACCCATTCTTCCCTTTTCTTCAGCAAGATATGAAGATATAAACATATTTCAACCATAGTAGGTTTACTAGGGATATCTATAACTTCACTTTTATCAAATTTTAACCACTGGTTATAATTAACTAAAACTGAGCTGTTTGCTAAGTAAATATTTAATAAGAATATTTACAACAGTCATAATGATGAATTAGACTTCCCATAGTGTTAAATCAAACGAGGCACTGGTCCATATCAAATGATGATTAAACAGTAGGTTAAAAGAAACTGTCATTATTCTGTTTTCTTCAGTCCTACGCAATAAGGCACACATTTCAATGTCATTATTTCATATAATTTGTTTCATCAGAAGATATTCATAAATGAGACTGAGCAGTCATTTGATAACTAACCAATTCGAATTTGATCCAAGAGACCACAACAATTCAGTTTTCAAGCTGAAAGATAAAGTAAACAATAAGATATTTGTAACCCAGCTTCACCTGAGAGAAAATAATTTAAAATAACTTTGTAAAAATGTTGACAGCTTATATGAAACTATGCTAAAATTGCATGCTACCATTGCTAAATTTATCTTTAAATTATTTTTCACAAAAAGGTAACATTAGAGATGCTAAACAGTTATCAGTGGCAGAAAATGTTATCTTTAAATGTTTTTCACACTTTAATGTCCTTGGGTAACGTGAACTCTGGGTCATCTACTATTTCTGAAAAGACCTGGTCAAACTAAAAGAAACATTTTCTGGAATCCAGTAGAGAAAAGTAAACCATTTATCTAAACTATGTCTGGTTAGTAAAAACAGAATTCCAAATGTCAAGAGATACCCATTAGGGAAGACATTTTTAAGTGAGCTAATAGCTAAACACTGGGGATTTTGCACTTTATTTATAGGAGCTACTCCTGGAAGGGAGTAGATCTCATCAGGGAATGGGTAGTGAGGATTACGGAAGGTTTCAGGTTAGACTGCTGACTTGACTGAGTCTGTTAAAACCTGGCACAAAGCCATCCTTGGGAGTCGGCAATGCAGAATCATCATCTCGTATATTATAGATATTCATTTTAGAGAAGAGCACATTTGTCACATTTCATGTAAAGCAGTCTTAAAGTCTGATTCATTTTGTTATAACTTTATAATCTTAATCAGTCTTAAACTCAGTGAAGTAAAAACTAATTCTTCTCCCTTACATTGCTTTAAAAAAAAAAAAAAAACCTGATTCTTCCTTTCCCATCTTAGAAACACGGCTAGAAAAAATTATCCAAAACTTGAAAAAAAGGAAGACAGCATATCCCTTCAAGGCTGTATGGTGACAAAAGCCACCTAGGGATTACATGGTAGTGTAATCTTTCTTTCTTCATTTTACTTAATTCATGACTGATTAATGTTGCAAGACATAATGAAGTTACTAATGAACTTATAGATTTTTACACAGAAGCAATGTAAATAATTCTTCTTTAACTAAACATATAATCTTAAACATAGATAGCCCTGTTAGACATTGATCGGTTTTGTATCTAACTCAGCAACATTATCTTCTTGGAAAATACTCTAGCTTGTAAAATGTTCTTTGAACCAGTTACAATACCTTACTTATTTTCTCATTCATTAATAAATTATTCAAAAATGTCCACATTACACATTTGCATAGTTATGATTTTACCTTTTTTTCATCTTTATTGACATACAATAGACAATTAGTTGCTTGTATTTACACTGCACAAGTCAATGAGTTTTTTTTTTTCAATTATAGTTGGCATACAATAATATACCCATTTCAGTAGTATAGCACAGTGATTTTATCTTTTTGATAGTTATATTTTAATGGGTGGAATTCATAGCTCTCTGGTCACTACCAGGCAGAAAAAATTTCAATCCAATGTAGATCAAACTATAATCTCTTATCTAATTGAAATTTCCTCACCCTCTTTATCACTATTCAGGCCACGTCTAAGACTTAAAGCAGGGAGAG
>NW_011888847.1:6586718-6589188 GCF_000151845.1 Pteropus vampyrus | reverse complement strand
ATTTTCTCATTCATTAATAAATTATTCAAAAATGTCCACATTACACATTTGCATAGTTATGATTTTACCTTTTTTTCATCTTTATTGACATACAATAGACAATTAGTTGCTTGTATTTACACTGCACAAGTCAATGAGTTTTTTTTTTTCAATTATAGTTGGCATACAATAATATACCAATTTCAGTTGTATAGCACAGTGATTTTATCTTTTTGATAGTTATATTTTAATGGGTGGAATTCATAGCTCTCTGGTCACTACCAGGCAGAAAAAATTTCAATCCAATGTAGATCAAACTATAATCTCTTATCTAATTGAAATTTCCTCACCCTCTTTATCACTATTCAGGCCACGTCTAAGACTTAAAGCAGGGAGAGAGTTGGTTTCTTGTTTACTCTCTCTACTTTTCCATGAATGTATTGTTTTGTCCTCAATAGGTTCAAAAGTGAAAGGAAGAATAGGAAATCATGATCCTTGGTCTCTACTTATCTGTCCCTGCTATAGTCTTTGGGGTAGTATGTTGTGTGACATAGTATGTTGTAGGGCTGTATGTTCCTACCCCATTCCTGAACATTATACCTGCAATCTACATCTTGCTTTATTCTTATGCAGAGCATCCTTGAGCAGAGTACCAAAAAGATGGTTCAAACTCTTTCAGCCATGGGAAACTCATGCATCTGTGTCAGTCCACTTGTTCTATTTTCCATTAATCAGATAGGTGCAGGGCAGACTAGACTGATTTAATATATCTATAAGTAGCATGGCTGTGCCAGCCTCTCCTTTCACTGACTCCCCAATTTTGAAAAGTGATTCTTTTAGAACCCTGTTCTTTTAATTTGTATGGTAGGGAGAATGATGTGTCCCCCAAAGATGTCCACATCTCAATCCCAAGAACCTGTGACTTATTGCAATACACGATGAAGAGGAATTAAGGTTGCAGATGCAATTAAAGTTGCTAATCAGCTGACCTTAAAATATGGAGATTATCCTGGATTATAGATATATAGATAATCCAAATGTAATCTCAAGGGTCCCTGAAAGTAGAAGAGGGAGGAAGAAGAGTCAGAGTCAAGGTGTCTGATATGAGAAGGTTTCAACCCACATTATTGGCTTCAAAGATGAGGAAGGGGACTATTAACTATGGAATGTGGGAAGCTTCTGACAACTGAAAAAGGCAAGGATGGACTCTCTCCTGGAGCCTTGGCCAGTGATGCCCATTTTAAACTTCTGAAGTATAGAACTATAAGATAATAAATTTGTATTGTTTTAAGCACTAAGTTTATGACAATTTGTTATGGACCTGGTAGAAAACTCATCCAGTTTAAGTAGGCTTGAAGAACCCTCTCTCCATTCTTCCTTCCTATCCTCAGTCTGATTATTCGAAGAGTCTAAAATTCCTAGTCTTCTGCTTTACACAGGCAGTGAGAGAGAGGGTAACTGATGATTATAGGATTCCTCAATCTGTAGAAAGTGACAGATATGTCAAGCATCTTCATCTCTCTTTTTAATATGGTACTGTTGTTTCAACTTTGGGTATTTAGCTTTAATCTCAAGATGATTAAAAAAAAAAGATTGATGTAGCTAGATTAAATATGGGAGAAAGAGGAATTGGGTTTAAAAATCTGTTGCTACAAGTTCTTAGATATCAAAAGCACATCTTGAGTACTTGTCTAAAATAATGTTTAATGAATCTTGTTCCAAACATTCCTAACTGATACTTCTGGGGACAGAGGCCACGAGTTTGTGTTTTACACCTTCTAACACATTAAAACATTAAACTCTGCTATACAAAAAATACGTTTTTATGTCTATTTTAGAACCCTTAAACCCTAAATGAAAAAGCAAAGCTTTTGTTTTTTAAAGCCAGAAGCTATCTGCTCCCTTACTTGACAGATCAAGGATCCAAAACCCAGAAGGGATAAGTGATTTGACTAAAGACATAACATTTTGACTGACAAAGTAGGGGCTAGACAATAGATCTGTTGCCTTCTATTCCCAAACTCCTTACTATTATTTGAAGTAATCGTTTCTGGAATCAAAAGGGAAGACAGCTTTTAGAAGCAAACACATTTATTGTAGGTTTGTTTCCAGCTCCTTTTTGCTTGGTAATTACTGGTGTTTCAATAAATGACTGGAAACCATTTTGTGCCATTATATTCCCATACCAACTGTGAGATTTGTAAGTGCTTATTCCTCAATATTTTCTAGCCAATTACATATGCTCTCTTCTCTCTCTGGGTGTGAGGCTTTTGATTCTGGGTTAATGGAGAGCATACTGAATTGTCCTCCATATAAGATACTTGCTAATATTCAACTATATCTCAGATTTCTATTTCTGCCATGGAGAGTGGTTTACATGTCAACAGTCACCACTGAATTTACTGTTAAAAGAAGTTAAGGGGTTTCCTTTGATCCTGGAAGCCTGTCATTAAAACTCTTGCCAAATGGCAAAAACTTGAAAGGTTTGCTT
>NW_011888847.1:6584381-6586668 GCF_000151845.1 Pteropus vampyrus | reverse complement strand
GAAGACAGCTTTTAGAAGCAAACACATTTATTGTAGGTTTGTTTCCAGCTCCTTTTTGCTTGGTAATTACTGGTGTTTCAATAAATGACTGGAAACCATTTTGTGCCATTATATTCCCATACCAACTGTGAGATTTGTAAGTGCTTATTCCTCAATATTTTCTAGCCAATTACATATGCTCTCTTCTCTCTCTGGGTGTGAGGCTTTTGATTTTGGGTTAATGGAGAGCATACTGAATTGTCCTCCATATAAGATACTTGCTAATATTCAACTATATCTCAGATTTCTATTTCTGCCATGGAGAGTGGTTTACATGTCAACAGTCACCACTGAATTTACTGTTAAAAGAAGTTAAGGGGTTTCCTTTGATCCTGGAAGCCTGTCATTAAAACTCTTGCCAAATGGCAAAAACTTGAAAGGTTTGCTTCGCAGCACTGAGTACTAGGAAAGTTTGGTCAATTATCCTTGGCTTGAGTTTTCTCCTCAGGATGCGTTTTCTTCTTTAAAAGCCTCCCCAGAAGAATGAATAAGACATCAAGAAAAGGAAAATTCAGGTCCGACGTGAAAATGGACAAATGTACATGAAAGGGGCATAAGGCCTCCCTTAGCTTTGCAGCTCAAGACACCAAGCCTGACTTTCCAAGAAGAGCAAGGTCTTTGGCACTTAAATAGACCTAACTGCTAAAACCATTTCAACGCATTTCCTTTCCCTTTGCCCTATTCCCTTGCATGTGGTGTGCAAACCAAATGTGAGTCTTATTTCTACTAACTTTAATAATCACTGAAAAGAACACCATCCCATTATGCCTCCCTGTGTGGTACCACTCCCAGAAATCAAATGTCCATTTCCATTGCCAGGGGCTCTTGTGACTCTGTGTTAATCCTAAACAGGACTGAGATTTGCAGGAAACATACAGCCTTAGTTTAGGGCCCTTTATGTTTTCATAGCCCCTCTTTCCTGGAATAAATCTTTTTAAAAAATATTTAAAGATAAATCATCAAAGAGATTCTCTGTTGTAGGAACTAGAAACTTTTCTAAGATGTAGAAATCAGTGACTAGGAAAATGGAATCATTAATTGCATATTTTATGTTTTATATATATTTCTATGTAATGCATTATCATAAGTTGCATATGTTATAATAATATTATAAATAAGCCTAAACATGGTTTCATTTTTTTTCTAGTTTACTCTAACATAGTTATTTTGGTGAATCCCCCAAAATAAAGCTAAAAAGGCATAATCAAAATGTAATACCTTTTCCCCAATATGCTCTATGCGTACATGAGTTCAATCACTTTTCTTCATCTACTATATCTAACCAGTCACCAAATTCCCGTTTCAACCTAGTATGATGTCTCAAGTTTGCTCCCTTTCTCTTTGATTCTGTTACACGACCACACACTAACAAAGACACCTGGATGGCAATAGTCTTCTCAAAATTTATCTCCTTTATTTTGAACCTCTGTCTTCATCTTCACATCACTGCCAGAGGAATATATTTAAGATACTAGATATAAATTAGTATCCCATCTCTGTCAATGCCATACCAAAATGCTTCAACATTTGACACTGTCTGACCCAATGTAGCTAAATTGTCCTTCTATCTCATTCTACTGGTGCTCAGATCTTTCATGTATACTTCTCAGTGTGCCCTGGTTCAAGCTCTTTGCTGAAAACCTTAAACAAGTCATCATTAGCTTAAAGTACAAGAGATTCTATGAAATGTTCTGTAAACATTTCTCATCTATTTCTCTCTTTTCTGAAATCCAATTTTAGTTACAATAAATAAGTTCTATTAACATTGTATTTTCTCTTATTTGTTGTTTTATTTATATTTTTGGACCCTAATTACTTAGAACTTTACTTGGGAACTTCACACTTTAAGTTGTTGAATTTATCCTACCATCTCAAACGACTAAAAATGCTGGGAAAAATATTGGAAACAACAATTCTCAGGCATTGGGCAATAAAAATCACAGAATTGTGATACCTGAAAAAAGGAAAACAAATGAGGTATTTTCTAGGATTGCCCCAATTTACCACCTAGAAAAAGTCTGTAGGGTGGAGGAAGCCAAACAGAGCTTGGCAATCTCCCTGAGTTGAGGGAACAGAATAGAGAATTTAGGGAGGGCAAGGCAGCTAGGAAGAATAGATAGACTATCAGACAGAAATGAGCTGCATAGAAAAATGCTGGAGATCTTCAGAAAGTTCTTTCTGAGTCTTCAGTTGAGCCCATGTTTGTGAAGAAACTACTCAAAGTCAGAGAAAGGACCACTACATAGGA
>NW_011888847.1:6582336-6584331 GCF_000151845.1 Pteropus vampyrus | reverse complement strand
TGAATTTATCCTACCATCTCAAACGACTAAAAATGCTGGGAAAAATATTGGAAACAACAATTCTCAGGCATTGGGCAATAAAAATCACAGAATTGTGATACCTGAAAAAAGGAAAACAAATGAGGTATTTTCTAGGATTGCCCCAATTTACCACCTAGAAAAAGTCTGTAGGGTGGAGGAAGCCAAACAGAGCTTGGCAATCTCCCTGAGTTGAGGGAACAGAATAGAGAATTTAGGGAGGGCAAGGCAGCTAGGAAAAATAGATAGACTATCAGACAGAAATGAGCTGCATAGAAAAATGCTGGAGATCTTCAGAAAGTTCTTTCTGAGTCTTCAGTTGAGCCCATGTTTGTGAAGAAACTACTCAAAGTCAGAGAAAGGACCACTACATAGGAACTGATAGAACACTGCTCAGGAAAGGAATTCAAAAAAATCTCACAGACTTAAAATGTAAGAGCCCAAACTGCAAGACTTCTGGAAGAAAACTTTAGAAGATCTAAGTGCTCTTAAATTAGGCAAAGAATTCTTTAAAAACACACAGAAACTACAAACTGTAAGGAAAAAAGATCAACAAACGGGGCTTGATCAAATTTATAGACCTTTACATTTCAAAACACACTATTGCAAAATGAAAAAGCAAGTCACATGCTAGAAGAATCCATAGAATATATGTTGGACTATGTAAGAATACATGTTGGAAAACATATACTTATTGAAAGGTTTAAATGCAAAATCTATAGAGTTCTTTAATTCTTAATAAGTAAATCAACCAACATTTTTTAATGGCAAACAAATTTGAAAAAACACTTCGCTAAAATGATATGAGTGGGAAATTAACTTATGGGAAAATTCCCGCATAATTTGTGATTAAAAAATTCAAATTAAAACCATAATAAAATACCATTAAACAAGCACTAGAGTGACTAAAATTAAAAAGTCTGACCATACCAAGTACAGATGAGGACATGGAGCAACTTCGACTCTCACAGATTCTGTGAGAATATGAAATTCTAAAAGCAACTTTGGAAAATGGTTTGGCAGTTTCCTAAAATTATAAACATGAAATTAAATATGATCTAGCCATTTCACTCCTAGGTATTTATCAAAGAGAAATAAAAACTTTTGTCTGTCTCCATCCCCAAAATATCTCTAAAAGTTTATAGCACCTAGGTATATAAATGTCAAAAACATGCAATAACCTAAGTGTTAATCAATTGATGACTGGTTAAACAAATGGTGCTACATCCTTACAATTAATACTACTAAGTATTTAAAAGAGAAAGAATGACTGATACATGCAACAACATGCTAAGTTGACACAAAGGCTACCTACTCCATTCTGGCTTTTCTCTATTTATACATTTTTCTCTTCTCACATATATTGGTGCTTTTGGCATTGTTCCATAGGTCTCTAAGGTTCTTTCCAATTTTCTTCCTTCTGTTTTCTTCTACAGTATATCATTTCTATTGATAAATATTCAAATTTATTGACTTATTCTCCTACCATTTCATATCTGCTGTTAAGCTCATAGAGTTCAAAAACATGAGCTCATATTTTTCATTTGGTGACATCACTTCATCCTTTGTTGAGTCATTCTTATGTTTTCCTTAAACTCTATAAAAAAAAGGCTATCTTAAATTCTTTGAACATATAACAGCTGCTTTGGAATTTTTTAATAAAAAATCCAACATTTCAGCCCACTCAAAGTCAGTATTTTATTGTCTGATTATTTTCTTGATTATATCACACTTTCCTGTTTCTTTATACATTTTATATTTTATTTTTGCTCTTCTTGTGAAAACAGAACATTTTAGACAATATAATGTGGCTGCTCTCGATTATTTATCCAAGGATTTGTATTACTGCTCTGGATTACTAGTTTCCTGAGGGTTTTTGTTGCTATTTTATTTTTAATTAATTTATTTAACATTCTTGGACATAATTTACAGAATCTGTCACCTTCTTGGCATGTCTGCTGATGACTATTATCTTTT
>NW_011888847.1:6577522-6582286 GCF_000151845.1 Pteropus vampyrus | reverse complement strand
ATTTAAAAGAGAAAGAATGACTGATACATGCAACAACATGCTAAGTTGACACAAAGGCTACCTACTCCATTCTGGCTTTTCTCTATTTATACATTTTTCTCTTCTCACATATATTGGTGCTTTTGGCATTGTTCCATAGGTCTCTGAGGTTCTTTCCAATTTTCTTCCTTCTGTTTTCTTCTACAGTATATCATTTCTATTGATAAATATTCAAATTTATTGACTTATTCTCCTACCATTTCATATCTGCTGTTGAGCTCATAGAGTTCAAAAACATGAGCTCATATTTTTCATTTGGTGACATCACTTCATCCTTTGTTGAGTCATTCTTATGTTTTCCTTAAACTCTATAAAAAAAAGGCTATCTTAAATTCTTTGAACATATAACAGCTGCTTTGGAATTTTTTAATAAAAAATCCAACATTTCAGCCCACTCAAAGTCAGTATTTTATTGTCTGATTATTTTCCTGATTATATCACACTTTCCTGTTTCTTTATACATTTTATATTTTATTTTTGCTCTTCTTGTGAAAACAGAACATTTTAGACAATATAATGTGGCTGCTCTCGATTATTTATCCAAGGATTTGTATTACTGCTCTGGATTACTAGTTTCCTGAGGGTTTTTGTTGCTATTTTATTTTTAATTAATTTATTTAACATTCTTGGACATAATTTACAGAATCTGTCACCTTCTTGGCATGTCTGCTGATGACTATTATCTTTTTAAAAAAATTCTCATTTTTATTTTTTTAGCCTAACTTCCTAAGGGTCAGCCCTGTGTCCCTATAACTTAGTGGTCGGTTATGAGGTTTTACTCAAAAACTGTGATCTAGTAAAGTTTCCATGTTTGGCTGGTGAAATTATGGGGTGGGAAATACATTCAGAGTTCAGGCAATTTTCAGGTTTGACCCAATAACAGACTTCCAGTCAATCAGAGCAGTGTGGAGAACATGGACCCTCTCAGATTCCCGCTGTGTGTGCAGCATCCAAGGCAGTGAGGGAAATGTGAAAAACTTGTCTAGCCTCTCTGTGTCTCTCCCACTTTCTGAATTTATTTTGTTACAATTCTGGGTAGTCTTGATAGACTTAGGCTTATCATAAAAGACTGCGATTTAAGGCAAGAGAATGGCAGTCTTCTCCATTCATTTTCCACAAAGTCCGCTACTTTGGCTGACATTGTCATTAAATGTGTATTTTTTTTACCCTCAGTTTCGAATCAAGTCAGCCCCCCTCCAGCAGCAAAACTTCTGGTTTTCACATCCAGCCCTAATCTGAGAGAAATACTGTTGTCAAGTTGGGCAGGAAAATGGAAGAAGGAAGCATTTATCCTGTAGCCTTTGGTTCCCATTGTTCCTGGGTAATTTCTCTAGGCATTACTATCTCCATACTCCCTGGGTGCTCATGTATTGCATGCTAGTGTGTACAATGGGCAAGAAGTGAAAAAAATGTCAAGAAAGGTGTTAATGGACCCATATCAAGCAGATTGAAACCTATGTAAAATTCACACAGTCCCTATGGAAAATAGTATGGAGATTCATCAAAAAACTGAAAGTAGATGTATGATATCACTTCTGGGTATTTATACAAAGAAAATGAAAACACTAATTTGAAAAGATATATGTAACTCTATGTTCACGATAGCATTATTTACAATAGCCAAGATATGGAAGCAACCTTGGTGCCAACTGATAGATGAATAGATAAAGAAGATGTGTGATACACACACACACACACGCACGCACAAGAATATTAAAGAACAATAAAAAAGAATGACATCTTGCCATTTGCAACAACATGGATGGATCTAGAGGGTATTATGCTAAGTGAAATAAGTCAGGCAGAGAAAGACAAATATTGTAGTTTCACTTATATGTGGAATCTAAAAACAAAACAAACAAACAAAACGAAAACGGACTTAGAGAAAGAGAGACCAAAGAGATGGCTACCAGAAGGGAGGAGGTGGAGGTATGAGTAAAAGGGGCAAGGGGAATATAGTCAATAATATTGTGATAAGTTTACATGATGACAGATGATTACTAGAGTTAGTTGGGTGATCACATTATAAGGTATAAAAATGTCAAATCACTATACTGTATACTCAAAACTAATATAACCAATGTACCAACTATACTTAAATAAAATAAATAAATAAATAAAAACTGTTTATCGTAACAATGGCTAGAATAAAAGGCAGAACGTAAAAGATTTGAAATGCTGAACAGGAGGCTTCTGACACAAAGACATCATGAAAATTTAATGGAGTAATATACCTTACTCTTGAATAGAAATACTAACTATCATAAAGATGTTAGTTTTTTTCCAAGTGAATTTATAAATTAAAATAAAATTTCATAAAACCTCAACATGTTTTGCTGAATTAACAAGCTGATTTTTAAAAAATTTATCAGTAAGGAAAAATAAATCAAAGAGAATCAGAATTCTCCTGAAGAAAAACTTGGAGATTCTTCTCAGTAGGCATAAAGAACAACAAAAAGCCACTGGAGAATTGGTACAAGGATAAATAAATTAGATAATAGAACAAAATAAACAGTTCAAAAACAGATCCATGAATACAGAAATTATGATATAATTTATTTACAATAGAATTAGCATTGTAGGTCAATTGGGAAAACATGGTGTTTTCAATAAATGGTGCTGGGTCAGTACGATTTCCATGTGGAATTAATGTAACAGGATCTCATATCACACCATAAACAAATTCCAGCTTGATCAAAGATTCAAATGTTAAAGGAAAAGTTAAAAATAAGTTATAAGTCATTATCAGGAAATACGTGGTTGGCAGTGACATAAGAAAGAATTGATTAAAATTGGATTTAAAAAACAACAACAATAACATATGTCATAAAGGAAAAACTATACATACCTTCAATTATACTAAAATTAAGAAGTTCTGCTCATTAAAAGAGTCTATAAGGAAAGTGAAAATTCAAGCAACAAATTAGAAGAACTTTAAAAAAAAAACCTAAAAATTACCAAAGGATTAGTATACTGAATTCTTAATTCCCACAAATCAATAAGAAAAGGACAAACAACCCAAAAGAAAAATTGTCATTAAGAGATGGAAGGAAGCAGAAATATCCTTTATATTGATTTAATTCACTAATAGTTTTTGATTCGGAGTTTGGAAAATACTACTGATCAGTAGTATTTTGAAGAATTAGTGTCAAAAGAAATATACTCTCTTTATACTAATGTATTGGTCACGTGCAATGCCAGAATATAAATAGCATTTCCAAAATAAATTCATTTATTTCTTTTAAGTTTCAACTCACAAATAAATGTGTTTTTAAAAACTGAACTCAAAATTTGTAATAAAATATTCAACCCTTAGTTCATCTTTCCCTGACTTCACCACCTCCCCAGAAGTAGTTTCTATATATATCTTAGGGGTATGTGTGTGTGTTTCTTAAATCTCCTTCTATGCATTTGCAAATACATATGTAAAATTCTATAAAAATTATTATATCATGATTCTTAACTATTACCTTCTTTTTTCACTTAATATCATAGATATCTTTCAACATTAGTATATTTACTAATTTCATCAAATCTAAAGTGTTTTGAATCTTGGTTCTATATCTCACGAAAAAATATCAGTACAAGATTTAACTAATTGCATCACTTTTTAAAGAGAGGGAGACTTTTCATTCTTTTTTATGGTCAAGTAATATTCCATTGTATGTATGTATCATATTGTATTAATCTAATCAACTACTAATGGGCACGTAAGTAGCTTCCATATCTTGGCTGTATTAAATAATTCTGCCATGAACATAGGGGTGCATATATATTTTTTGAATTAGTGTTTTGGATTTCTTTGGATAAACAGACAAATGCCATATGATCTCACTTATATGTGGAATCTAAAGAACAAAATAAATAAACAAAAGAAAACAGAAACAGACTCATAGCTACAGAGAACATTTTGAAAGTTGCCAGATGAGAAGCGTTGAGGACCTGGATGAAAAGGGGGAAAGGATTAAGAAGTACAAATTGAAAAAAAAAAAAAAGAAGTGCAAATTGGTACTTATGAAATAGTCATGGAGATGTAAAATACAGCACACACACGCACGCACAAGAATATTAAAGAACAATAAAAAAGAATGACATCTTGCCATTTGCAACAACATGGATGGATCTAGAGGGTATTATGCTAAGTGAAATAAGTCAGGCAGAGAAAGACAAATATTGTAGTTTCACTTATATGTGGAATCTAAAAACAAAACAAACAAACAAAACGAAAACGGACTTAGAGAAAGAGAGACCAAAGAGATGGCTACCAGAAGGGAGGAGGTGGAGGTATGAGTAAAAGGGGCAAGGGGAATATAGTCAATAATATTGTGATAAGTTTACATGATGACAGATGATTACTAGAAAGCAGGTTTTCTAAAGAGGGAAAATTTCAGATGCTACTTTCAGACAAAGGGTCATTCTCTAGAGGTATATTTCTTTATATTTTTTAATAGCTATTCAAATTAAATTCACAGTTACATAATTCTTCATACAGTTGGTAAAAAAAAATATATTGCCTATAGTTAGGGTATGTGAATCAGGAACTAAAGCAAAGTGTAAAAACATATTACAGAGGTTACTCAACAAATATCTGAATTACTGACAACTATGCTGAAGAATTAGCTTAAAATATAGTTACTCGATTTTGCCTTCAGATTATTAAAGAACCATCTTTTTATGCATAAATGGGAAAACAAACTGAAGCAAATTGTTCCTATTTTCATAACT
>NW_011888847.1:6547116-6576242 GCF_000151845.1 Pteropus vampyrus | reverse complement strand
CAGTTACTCGATTTTGCCTTCAGATTATTAAAGAACCATCTTTTTATGCATAAATGGGAAAACAAACTGAAGCAAATTGTTCCTATTTTCATAACTTGCCTGCTCTTAAGAAGGAACACAAAGAATAAACCTACCCTTTCACCATCACTCAGTGAGTACAGCTGTTGTTGGGCTTAGAGTGAATGCAGGACCCCCCCTTTTCCCAAAGGCTTGACTATTTCACTTTTGTAACCATCTGAAAAATTTCAATCTAATTTATCTATGCTGACTTTAATACTGCCTCTTGACACTCATTGCAGTCAAAATTTTGCTGATATAAAATGAAAACTATTTTGATCTGGATAGGGGTAAAGGATTTCAAATGCCTAGGGATGAGAGCTGCAACTGCCTCCCCCCTTGCCTTCCCTTGGCAGATGTGGATTGTGGTGGCTGAGGAGAGATGTGGTTTCAAATCCTTCTCAACACAGCACTTTAGGAGGCCCCTACTGATTCATCAGAGTTGACATGCAAGAGAAATCCTACTGGCCATGCCTGAAGGTCTGTTGTCAAGTGACATTGTGACTTTGGGCAAGTATCTCTTTTGTTTCTCATTTTTTTTCTGACAAAAATGTAGCTAATTATATCTACCTCCCAAGATTGTTGTGAAGATGACAAGAAATGAATTGCAAGGAACAGCCCAATTTGTTATACAAGTTGATCAATGTTTGTTCAATCCATCCATACAAATATGGATAAATAAATCAAGTTTAAATTTTTTTTAAATTTGAGAATATAGTAATTTTAGGATTTCTACCTCCTGTTTTTTTTTTTTTTATTTTCAATTGTGGTAAAATATATGTAACATAAAATTTACCACCTTTACCATTTTTAAGTGTATAGTTCAGTAGAGTTAAGTATATTCATACTGTTGTGTAACCAATCTCCAGGACTTTTCCATCTTGCAAAACTGTAACTCTGTACCTTTTAAATAATAAATCCTCATTAGCTCCTCCCACCCAGCCCCTGGCAACCACTATTCTACTTTCTGTTTCTATGAATTTGACTACTCCACAGACCTTATATAATTGGAATTATACAGTTTTTGTCTTTTTTGTTTGGCTTATTTTACTTAACGCAACGTCCTCAAGGTTCACCTATGTTACAATGTGTGTCAGAATTTCCTTCCTCTTTAAGGCTGGATACAGCACATTTTTTGTTGTTCATTCATCAGTTGATAGACACAGGTTGCTTCCACCTCTTGGCTGTTGTGAATAATGTTGCTATAAACATGCATGTACAAATATCTCCTTGAGATTCTCTTCTCAATATTTTTGGATATATACCCAGAAGTAGAATTACTGAATCATACAGTAATTCTATTTTAAATTTCTGAGGAACACCATACTGTTTTCTGCAGTGGCTGCCTTTTTTTACATTCCCACCAACAGTGTACAAAGGTTTCAATTTTTCCATACCCTAACCAACATTTGCTATTTTTGCTGTTTTTAATATAGTTGCCATCCTAATCCTAACGGGTATGAGATGACATTTCATTATGGTTTTGATTTGCATTTCCATAATGATTAGTGATGCTGAGAATCCTTTTATGTGCATGTGAGTCATTTATATGTCTTTTTTGGAGAAATATCTATTCGTGTTCTTTGCCCATTTGAAAAAATACACTTCGTCTTTTGTGAATTTTTAATGTTAAATTTTTTTTTTATTTTTTCACTAAAGACTTTATTTTTTTAGAGCAGTTTTAGGGTCACAGCAAAATTAAGAGATTTCCCATATATCCTGTACTCTGAACATGTGTAATTTCCCCAATGATCAATATCCCCCACAAAATAGATACATTTGTTACAAATTGATAAAATTACATTGACACATCATTATCATCCAAAGTCCATAGTTTACCTAAGGGTTCACTCTTGGTGTTGTACATTCTATGCGTTTGAAAAAAATGTAAAATGACGTGCATCATTATAGTATCATACAGAGTATTTTTACTTCCCTAAACATCCTCTGTGCTCAGCTTATTCATCCCTTCATATATCCCCCAATCCTTGGCAACCACTGACCTTTTACTGTCTCTATAAATTTGCCTTTTCCAGAATGTCTTATAGATGAAATTACATAGTATGTAGCCTTTCCGAATTGACTTCTTTTACTTAGCTATATACATTTAAGGTTCCTTTATGTCTTTTCAAGTCATAGTAGCCCTTTTTCTTTTTTTTTTCTTTTTTTGGCACTGAATAATATTCCATTGTCTGGAGGTACCATAGTTTATCCATTCACCTACCAATGGACATATTGGTGGTTTCCAAGTATTGGCAATTATGAATAAAGCTACTATGAGCATCCAGGTGCAGATGTCTATGTGAACATAAGTTTTTGACTCCTTTAGATAAATACCAAGAAGTAAAATTGCTGGATTGTATGATAAGAATATGGTTAGTTCTGAAGAAAACTGCCAAAGTGTCTTCCACAATGGCTATACCATTTGCATGCCCACCAGCAATGAATGGGAGTTCCTGAAGCTCCACATCCTTGCCAGCATTTGATGTTGACAGTGCTCTGCATTTTGGCCATTCTAATAGGTGTGTAGTGGTATCTCATCATTTTAATTTGCATTTTCCTGATGACATATGATGTGGAGCATCTTTTTATGTGCTTATTTGCCACCCGCATATCTCCTGAGGTGAAAAGCCAACTAAGGTCTTTGGCCCATTTTTAAATCAGGTTGTTTGTTATCTTAATGTTGAGTTTAAGAGTTCTTTGTATATTTTAGATAACATTCTTTTATCAGATGTGTCTTTTACAAATATTTTTTCCAGTCTATGGCTTGTCTTCTCATTCTCTTGACACTGTCTTTTGCAGAACAGAATTTTTTCATTTTAATAACGTTCAGCTTATCCATTATTTCTTTCATGGATTCTGCCTTTGGTATTGTATCTAAAAAGCCATCCTCATACTCCAGGTCATCTAGGTTTTCTACTATGTTATTTTCTAAGAATTTTATAGTTTTTACATTTTACATTTAGGCCCGTGATTTCAGATTTCATTTTGAATCATAAATTTCAAAACCAAAATAAAACAAAAGCAAAGGATATTTGTTCTTCATCTTATCTACGAAATTAGCTGTTTTTCTGAAGTACTAAAGGTAAAAAAAGCATGCATCTGCATGACCTTTTTCAAAAATTCAGCTATTATATAAAGTTTAGCTATTAGGAAGTTTAGTCATCTTTACTCAGGCCTTTTTTTGTTATTCCTGCATTTTAGGGCCCTATAATGTGACACACTAAAATAACTAAAAGCTAGCTGCAGCTTTTCATCTGGAGAGAGGAGAAAAATGTAAATGTTCTAAAGATGTTGTTAATTCAGAGAAATCAATTAGCCTTAGAATAATGATGTGAAAATATTTAAATCTTAAAATAGAAGAAAAAATAAGGAAACCTCTTTAATGAAGAAAATCAAAAAGCCAAGCTTCCACAATGAGGGATATAGTTAAAATAAACTATTTCTGAGTTATTATAATAATCTATAAATAGTTACTGAATGTTGAATTTTATTTCCCTTTGTGCTTTGTCATTGTATACTAGCATTGTTTCCCATGTGTTATTTATGGCCAGGACCAATCTTTATATCATCTTTGTGATTAACTGAAGTACTAAAGAGGAAAGACATGATATATCATGGCAATTAAATATTATGCTTAAGTATCAGGTTACCAGAGTTGAAAGAATGGTACAAAGATTCATTTCCCCGAAAGTTATTTTTCCTCAGAATTTGATTTGTAAAATAAGTTCTGCAATTACAAGAAAATTGAGGAGAGACAAGGAAAAAGGCCAATACTTAGCTTTAGGTCTTTTGCCTGCCAGCCAAATCTAATTATTTTATTAGCACACAAAAGTATAAAGAGCTTCTGTTCAGTGCTACAGCTGCCAACAGTGTCTGCTCCTTAATAAATACCAAGGGCAAGAACTAAGAAATACAAAAAGAACCAAGTTTTAGCACTAGAATTGGGAAGAGGCAAAATAGGGCTTTGGAAAGATAAAGGGCTTCACAACCTGAAATCATAAATATGGATTTCTCATACTTAACTTCATCCAAGTAATAAGAAGGATAGATAATCATATAAGCTAAAATTGCCTCTTAGCCTGGAACTTTAGAAATCAAAGTATAGATAAATGCTAAGATTTATGGCACATTCCTAAAAATTCAATCTCCCAGGGCTCCCAACTATTGTAGTTTGCATGACTCTAAGACATTAGCACAAGATGAGTCAATACATTGAAACTGGGGAAGAGAACAGAATAAGCTCTCAGAGAAAACAGTCTCTGTTTGACATCCCAAGAGGCAAAAAGCCAATGGGATCAATGAGGATCGGTGGGTATCCCAAACTAGTCATCTAATTTTTAAGGAGGATCATAAATCAGAGCTTTTAAATAAGTTACAGTTCTATTAGCTATTTCATGGATAAGAGCAGGGGCAATGATAACATCGCCATTTTTTAAATGATCTGACTTGTTTATGTTAACCTGTTCTAGCCCCTGACCCTCACATAAAGGTTGGTCCCATCTGATTCCTCCTCTTCCTTCAAACTCCATATCGAGGAACAGCAAAGACAGCTCTTGCTTGGCTAAGGATCAGCTTCAGTAGAATGTGAGGGCTGGAGGAGAAGAAGACTGAGGGTGGTGGGGGCGGGGTAGACGGAGGGGGAAAGAATGAGATTCATAACCAGAAAGGGTAAGGGAGTTATAAAAATCTTAAAACACCTGTTTTCAAAAAGTCTTCTACCCTTAGCTGACCCTTCAGTAGATAAAAGGGAAGACAACATATTTTCTTTTTCCTTCATATTTTTTTTACTGTTTTATAGTTTTGTAAACACTTCATTTAACAGATTGGGGTGGGTAGAGCCAGGATACAAAAGATTAACATATCATTATTCCAAGGCTCAGCTCCCACCAACTACAATGATGGAACTTTAGCCCCCATCTGAATTTCTCCTTCAGTCCACGCTATACCACCCTGAATGCGCCCAATCTCATCTGAATTTCTCCTTAAGTTTTAAGTAAATATTTCTATCTTTGCAGTCCAAGTCTAAAAATGATCCATTTCTTTTTCCTCACCTGATAGTAGAAATACTCCCCAGAGGGCTCGAGCATGTCAACCATAGCATTGTTGGTACGTCTTTTTAATTTCTGGCATCCTGCCACACTTAGGAGAAAGCTCAAACATCCTCTACCCTACCTCTGACCTAGAGAGTATCCTAGAGCCCCTAGAAGGCCACTCCTGGGAATCGTACCCTCTTCCTCAAAACTGATCTTCTGCCTTCATCTTCCAGTCTTTCAGTGTTCTCTTGAGTTCCACTTGCAATCTCAACTTCATTTTTCTGAAATTGCTGTTGCTATTGTTTGAGGTTATGGGTCACCCTTTTTTTATGTTCATAGGACTTCATTTGATCTTAAGAAGTTTGTGGAGTAACTGAGCTATTGGTATTAACATCCATTTATAGATTTGAAAACTGAAGCATCAAAAGACCAAGTAATTCAGGCAAAACACATCAATGGTTTACAAAATGAGACAACAAATTAATAGATGAATAAATAAATGATTTGGCCAAAGTATCAGAGACACGGTAAATCTCAAATTTCCTAGCAATTAGCCCATTCACCCACTTTGATTAAAATCTTTTCTTGCAGTTCCTATGAGTTTCCTATGACATCTCAAGTGAAGAAAAAAAAAAAGAATTTGTACAACACTATTAAGTTAATAAAATGTCTTATCATCATATCCTTTATATCCTTCTATTACTATGTATCTACTGAGCGGATATTACCTCCATTTCAGGATAAGAAACTAAGGCCTAAAGAGGGTAAGTAGCTTGCCTAAGTGAGCACAGCTAATTAGTAGTACAGCTGAGATGTGAACACAGATCTGATTCTTGGTTCTGTGCTTTTTCAGTAAACGAAATTAAAGCTCAAGACTTCTTAACTTGCTCACCTCCAAAACAGAACACTTGTTTTTTGGTTAATTGATACTTGAAATATCAAATGTTTCAAATGACTTGAATTCCTTAGAGAATCAGACATACATGCTTTTACCACAATAGCCATATTGATCTCTCTGTGGTCCTCTGTGCTCCCATCCTACAGTCATTGTTGCTGGATAAGCCAATTCAAAGAAGTTATCATTAAAATGTAAAATCTAATAGCTAGTAAGACCCCAGATCTCCCTGGGATATAGATTCAGTCACATTACTGAAGTCTGCTAGCAACGTGACACACATGACAAGCAGGAACATTACAGTTCTCATTTCCCTTTGCTGACATTACAAATGTAAAATCTCTCACTTCCCCAAAAGCTCATCGATTGGATCTATGTTGCTGAGGCTACATATCTAGTATATTTCTGGATGCAGGAAAAATTTTGGCAGAGACCAGTGGGCCCATTATTCTTGCACAGGAAGAACGTATTCCGCGACAGAAAAGCCACTCGCTAATCTCCCCACCCTTACTTCGCCCCCATTCCCCGCCCAGCATGCATGCCTCAGGAAAGTCTAAGGACACTGTCTGGCTGTGGATATATCACTAGTCAAACCATTAACAATGTAAGAGTATGAATAAGCCTTGCATAAAACAAAGGGAAACTGGACTGGAATACAGTTATTGTAAATGCTAATACTGACAAAAATCCAAGGTTTTGAAAATAAATGATACCGTGAAAACAAATTACCACAGTTCACTAAAACATAGCTGGGAATTTTCATTTAGAACTAAGTCAGCTTATATGCCCACCATTATTATATTATTAAGGAAATAACTCTACTGGGTAAGAGGTGGAACAAAAAATTTACATATAAGAGAGCTCTCCCCTTTGTCTCTTTTTCCTGCCCCCTGCTGGCCCAACAAGAGTTTATTTAAACTTGAAGACTGGATTCAACTATCTCCTGCAGGAAGGCTTCTTATTCCTCCAGGAAGAACTATTTATTTGCTATCATTCTTCTCCAATAGAGATAGGACTATATATATTTTCTTTGCTGCTTTATCCTCTACACTTAGTAAAGTAGAAGGCACATAGTAAGACTCAATAATTATAATTGAATTAATTATATTTAATTAGTTAAATCATCAGTCTCCCTACTACATTTCTACAACACTTAGTTCATTTCAGAGCAGGCCCTTTCCCATATTTTGGCTCTGAATTTGTTCTTTCATCTTCACTGGAATCAGAATCTACTCATCTTAGTAGCCCAACATTCATCACAGCACTTTTATGGAAAACCAAATCTATAGAGATTTTCTTGGATAAAATAAAAATAAATGACCTCTAGAGTAATTAAATTCTAACATTCTATTATATTAAGAAAACAAGTCCCTGTAAAATATAGTGCTTGAGAAGTATACAATCTAGTTGAGAAGCAAGAGGAATACCAATTAAAAGATTAGAGGTGTTATGTAATGCAGGCCATTGAATTGTAATTAGGCACTCATTATTTTGTACTCTGCTATATTTAAACAAAGTCAGGGGGAAACAACACTCAGCAAGGTTAACTATTTTAAATAAATTGGACACAGTATGTGTCCCTAGAAGGGAATTTGATTTGGAGTCTATTTCTTAATGTCCCATTCACCACATTACCCAATCTCTGGTGTAAATAAAAGTCCAAGTAAACTTTTATTTTAAATTATCTCTAAGTCAACAGGAATTTCTTACTACTACAGAGGTTGCCTGGCTTGTAGCCATCCAAATTAAGAAGTGAGAGCTGTAACTCACAGCTAATAGCACCTAGTTGCATTGCCTCTGAAAAGGCAACCCGACGATCAGCAAAATTTTAGAGAGTGAAAGGTTTCAAGTCATCAGCAATTCACATGCTTCTCTATAACCAACTTGCTGGACTGATGTTTTCCTACTTGTCATGTGAAATATATTATTAAAGTAGGTCTCCAACAGTGATAAGCATTCCCAAATAATTGGGGTGTCAGAATATGATAAGAGAAGTAATAAACTTAATTAGAAAGAGGTTTATTATGGCCAGTTGTCCCCAGGATTGATGTGATGCCTGTTCTCAGAAAATAGTTTCCAGAAGGTATTGATGTTGGCACTCAAACCCAAACTCACAGGTGGCCTTGCACTCAGAGATCAGCATTTCTTCAGGTATAACTGAGACACACATGACATCTGTGGAACGTATAACTTGCCAAGAGCAGAGAGAGAAAAAGCTTCATGAGCATGTAACCTGTGCAGTTGCATAGCACCTTACACTTGATTTAAAGCCCTACTGTTTGTTGCCATCTTGAAAATCTTAATACATTTTGAATAAACAGTCCCCTGCTGTATTTATTTTGCACTGGGCCCCACAAATTATGTTGCTGATCCTAGACAAGGAAAAGGCAAACATTTTTGACTTTTTTTTAAGAACTTTGTATATGGTCAGAATGTTAAAGTTACTAAAAGCAAATAATTCAGACATCAGAATAATATTGTGCTGGACTTAGAAAGGAAATTAATCACAGCAAAGATCTGAATATGCTACAGAGAAATTTTATACACTCTCCTCCTGGGAAAAACTGCTTTATCAAGATGGCTACTGCTAGTTGGTTAGTTCATTCTTACCCTCAAAAGAGTTCAAGCAAGATTGTGAAATTAAACAGTGTATGTTTGGGTCTCCATTCCTATTCTTATGTCCTGCTATCCCACTACTGCCACCAAAGCTTGAACCATGTTAAATATTTTCTACAACCTTTTTTTATTTAATATTCTTATTGTGTTATAATTTCGCTATGGCAAGAAATATATAGATTTTTATCTAATAAGTAAGACTTTAGCATATAATGCGGTCTAAATTATAAAGGAAGAAAAGTAACCTCAGAAACCAGCACTGTAGATGCAACTGACTCCCATGTTTAAAGACGGGGGAAAGGGAAACTGAGTTAGCATGTCAGTGGCTGACGGAATACTTCCTACCTGGAGTTCCTCTTTTCACTGTATCCCATTTCTAACTAGGTAAATTTTTTGTTTAATTTTGGCCTACATACCATGAGTGCTCAAAATATCACCCCAATAGCAAGAGGAGGTCTGGGTAAAAGCAGAGCAGAATTTAGGAAAAGAAGAAAGACAGTTTTAGAGTGCCATTGTACCAATAGGTACCTTTTGGAACCCAGTTGCCTAGATAACCTAGAAATGTTAAAAATCAGGTAGAAGCTAATGTGGTCGGACCTCAATGTACTTTGCACTCTGCTCCTCAGTCCCCAGCCCACCCCCACCCCACCCTACCTTCCTGATGATAGCATAGACATTAGGCCTGATAAGGAAGTGTTAACTGTGAAGCAACCATAAATTTCTATGAAGTGTTTGATACTTTCAATAATGGAATCTTTTTCTCAAGAATGTGTTTAGAGTCCTTGTATGCTTCTATTAAATTCCTATATATTATGTCCTTAACGGCAAAGATAAAGAACCTGATGTAATTTTCACTGTTTTTGGTCTTCTCAAAGTTCTGATATCTATATATATAAAGATGGCTGGTGGTTTTTGGTACTCGTGTACCTAAACTCTTTAGGTACCTGAGAAATTTAATTAGAAAATGAGTGGGTTGAATGACCTCTCCTAAACTGTAAGCATACAGAAGTTCTTGGAAGACCTGGAACATTCTCATTCAGCTTTGTATCTCTGCAGATTCTTCATAAATGTTGGTTGAATTGTTGGGAGAAAAAAAAAAAAAAGAATATCCGGAATGGCATTATAGGACAAAAAATATTAATTTTTAAAAATCTGAAAAGTTTATCCATTTGGAGGGAGG
This sequence comes from Pteropus vampyrus, assembly GCF_000151845.1. Lineage (NCBI taxonomy): Eukaryota > Metazoa > Chordata > Mammalia > Chiroptera > Pteropodidae > Pteropus > Pteropus vampyrus. Next base: position 6,566,458 of record NW_011888847.1, on the reverse strand, counting down.
CGTTATCTATTTCTCTGAAATTTTACAGTTCAAAGAAAGATCATGTTTTCCAGTGAGAATTCAGCTTCTAGACTATTGGAGCTAATGCTGCAGAAGTGATCAACAAGGGTAACGGGTCTGACAAATTTCAAGGATAGATTTCTTTTTTGTCCATCTAAACCTTATCATTGCAGTAGCAGTAACAGCAAATCAAAGCTCAATGATTACTGTCATTTACAGTCCTTTAGTCAGTTTTTAAAACACCTAAGTATTTTAGTTTGCATTTTCATACTAAAAATTAAAACATGAGAAAAATATTCTGAGAATGATCTCACTTGATTTTTTTAATTTTAAGAAAATATATGTAGCTATAGATACAAATATAAAAGTTAATTTTAAATATATGTTTAATGGACATATATACATATGTATGATTATGTATGTATATAATATGTGTATATGAGTATTGGGTAGAAGAGAATAGAAAATGTAATTTCTCATGTGAAACACTGACAAATCTATGCTTCTAGACCTGTCTGTTCTAGAATATAGTGCCTACTTCTCCTTGGAGCTATCCCGGCTTCTTCACTAGATATACGTTTACAAGATATTTGCAGACTTATCCTTATTTCAAAAGCATGCAAAATTTCAGACTGACTTTCAAGGTAAACACACTGAATATCAAAACATGCCATTCTGATTATCATTAGACAAGGGAAAATTTTCCTCTCCATGTTGAAGCCTATCTCCATAACCTGCTTAGCATGACTATTTATACAGACATTTTAGTGGCTTTATGTTTTCCTAATAAGAAGTTTCATTTCACAAGGAGTCTAATACAGCATATTTAGGAAATAGGAAATACAGCAAATAGTCTAATACAGCATATTTAGGAAATAGGAAATCCGCAGTCACTAAGAGGCTGTACACCCAAATAAAGACTGTTGAGCCAGAGAAAGTCAGTTTGCTAGATAGCAATCAAGTAGAAAGGAATTTAAACATTCCATGGGGTTTTTTGTTTGTTTTTTGATTAGGTGGCCGGGGTGACGAGCATCAAGAATCAAACTGTATAGCTACAATGACATGGACGGACCTAGAAGGTACTATGTTGAGTGAAATAAGTCAGACAGAGAAAGACAAATACCATATGATTTCACTTACATCTAAGGAACCACAACAATAAAAGAAACTAAAAGAAAAGAGACTCACATTACAGAGAACAAACTGTTAATTGCCAGAGGGGAGGGGTCTTGAGTCTGGGTAAAAAAGATGAAGGGATTAAAAAAAAAAAATCAACAAACTGTGGAAAGAATATTTGGAGACCTGACACAAGAGGAATATTCCTGAAGTACTCCTCTACGATTATTCCATCAACAGCAATGATGATTCTTAGAACATATTTCTTAGAAATTTTAATAGAATGGCCGTAGTGTTCATTATTATGATAGCTTAACTTACTCCTACAGCCAAATCAGATACCACATATAAAGTACAAGTTTAAATGACAGTTTATAGACTGTAGTTAAAGAAATTGAATTCGTGGTTCTTCCTGGCATTTATTAGTATATCACATTCATGACTTAATCAAATAATTCTGGGAAACCTTTTATACTCTGACCCTTTCCTAGTACTATGATCAATGCTGTTGGATCCTTTCCAGTAGTGGAATATCACACTGTGGTGGATCAGGAAAAGCAACTATCTCCAAGAGGCCCACATAGCCTTTGGTCTTCATCTTTTTTAGTAGTAATTGCAATAGACTTTGTGAAAATCTTCCTCTCCTCAGATCCTTGGGCAATAAAGAGTATTTTACCAAATTATTGGTAAAAATAAGAAAAAGGGTCAAGTTATATGATGTTTTAACACAAATGTAGTTTTAGTTTATTAAAGATTTATGCTAGTAACTGAACTAAGAATTTGTATACACAGATAAAATGGTTATAAAATGTGTATAAAATACTCCAAACAGTATTTCCAATTTGAATTCTGTAGCAACTGCTAAATTATCTGATATTTTGTCAGTAAAATTATTACTGGGGTTATACTTTGAAATTATATTATCTCTACTTTTATTAAGAAAACAATAAACACACACAAATACATTCATTACTATATTCATTTGACCAGTTTCCTGAGCTGTCTAAAATTCCTAAAGTCAAGTATAATTGTTCCAACTTTGCTATTTTTTTTGAAAGTGACTGAGTGATTCTGCTTTTGTTTTTTGGGGTTTTTTTTTTTTTTGCACTTCCATATAAATTTTAGAATTAGCTTATTAACTTTGATAATTAAACGTGCTGGAATTTTGATGAGCATTACATTGAATCTACTGCCAATTTGGGGAAAATAGACATCTTAACAATATTAAGTTTCTAAACTCATAAACAAGGTATATCTGTCATTTTACTTAGTTTTTAATTTCTCATATGAGATATGTATTTCATTTTGTAAACAGTTTTTATTCCATTTCTGATATTTTTTGCTAGTAAATACAAATAAATTGACATCTGTATATTGTCTTATCTTGTTAAATTCACTTACTAGTTCTATAGGATATATATACATACACTCTATTGATTCTGTTTCTCTGAAGAACCCTGAATAATGTAGCTACAGAAGCTGACATTCAGACATCATACAACAAAACAGACAGGTAGGCCAAATGACCAGGTCTGTACTATATCAATCCATACCAATGCTTCTCAAGTGCAATAATGTTGTCCACCAAGGGACATCTGGCAATATCTGGAGACATGTTTTGGTTGTCACAACCAGAAGGCATCTAGTAGGTATAAGACCAGGATGGTATTAAAGCTTCTACAATGCACAGAACAATGCTCTTTACAACAAATAATTATCCAACCCAAGATATTAATATTTGCTGAGATTTAAAAACCCTGCAATATAGTAAAGCCCACCACATAACAAGTTCTTATCTCAACAAAACATTTACTCATTTATTAATACCTCTGTCTAAATATAAATAAACTACCAAGGACACCAGTCATTTGAGGAAAGTTTCAACATCAAGGAGGTTTAAACCAACAAAAACAAAAACAGTACAAGATACAAAAAAAAAAACACTTCAGAAAAGTACAGTTAATATGCTAAGGGTGATAATGTATGACACTATGTCATAAGAACAGTATTGTATTTAAGAAGAGATAATCAAAACTCAGGATATCTTGGAAGCTAAAAGAGTCAACCAAAGCATTCAAATGTGAGGGAGGAAAAGACTCCCAAAAAGGACAATAAAAAGACAAAAAATAGGCAATAAAAGAAAAAAATATAAGACGAATAGAACATTGTGAAGAGTGACAAAGAATAAAAAAGATTTCACATGAAAGATCAAAAATGTGGAGAACCCAGGTAAAGAGTTAGAACAGGTTACCTACACAGGTATAAAGACTTCTCAACAGCAAACCTAAACACTAGAAATCTGTGAAAATGCTTTCAAATTTGAATTAAACTCTTCATTCAATTTATAATTAAATCCAAGGAACCATCTGTTAGTGGGAGACTGGGATAAGGATATTTTCAGATCAGTAAAGTTCCCCATTCCCTTTCTCAGTAAGCTAATGAAGGATGTGCTTCATCAAAGCAAGGGAAAAAGAATACATGTAGGACTCATGTGCAGAGGCTAGCAGGCAACCAGTCCAGATTGAAGTAGGAAGATAGAATGCTCCAGAAGAGACAGCTCAAGAAAAATATTTTTCAACTAATTGATTAATTACATGACTATGTAGAAAATAATATTTTGTGGAGATATTGGAAAGAGTTAAGGAAACAATAAGAAGGAATCAATTATGTAAGTCAATGATTATTTCCAGGAAAAAAAGAATATTGTCATAGTATATTATTTGGCTCAGGACTGAATAAAACTATTATTTTTTAAATCATATGTGAAATCACTGAAATGAATATAAACAAATAGCATGATATAAAAATATTGGGGAAAAAACCAGAATAAATTAATATAGTGCAGTGGGATAGAAAAACAGCATGAAATCTTTCACATTAGGAATTAAATAAATAACGTCTAAGTTTGATAAATCAAACAAAACAGAATATACTATCTAGAAATGATTAATAGATATAGAAACAGATTTAATTATCTATTGATTTAGATATAATTCTTCAATTAACAGTGGTTTAAACAAGTGGGGTTTTGATTTTTTGCTCACATAATGACAGAGCCAAGATTTCTGTGATTTCTGTGAGCCTTTCCCTCAGGTCAATTGCAAAGTAGCTATTGTAGCACAATCCATCACATCTGCATCCCAAGCTGGAGGAAGGAAAAGAGCAAAAAGCAAAAGAATGTATGCAAAACAAATTTTAAAACTAACTGTCCTGACAACGGGATGGCCATTCTTTTTTGCAAGAGAAACTGGAGAATGTAGTTTTTTAGCTGGATACAATGTCACCTTCAACAAAACTGAGATGTCATTAGTAAAAACGGAGAAGGAAAATGGATACAGTATAGACAACTTGCAGTCTCTGCCACAAGCAGTAAGTTCCAAGATAAAAACAGCTAAAATATGGTTGAAAGTGATTTGGAACTGAGTCTCAGGAGTGGTAAGGAGATAACAGAAGCTGCATTTTTGTTACAATATGTACAGTCCACCTAAACTTTTAAACTATAAACATGTATTATTGGGGAAAAATTAAAGAATAGAATTGTGCTTAATTTATAAAATAATGCATTGATGTAAAGTAATGGGTAAATAACATCACGACATGGTATAAAAGTAAGAGTCTCCAAAGCTCCAAATAGAACCAAAGGATAAAAAAACCGAGGCAATACCAAATATGTGCCCTGAACATACAAGAACATAAACCTCAGCAGTTGATAGCATATTCTCATTGCCAATATCAACTTGATTTCCACAAAATATAATCTAGCACTTTACATAGTATTTCTAAATTGGGTGTTATTGGTTTGTATTTTTGTTATTACTTAATTTATACATTTGATTTGGTTTTAAGTGGAATCAGAACAATAAATATAAGGAATTTATACCTGGTTTTAGTTTTGTGCATTTTTAACATTATCAAAATAATTTAACACTGGAGTTCCATAAATAAAATTTTCCTTTCAAAAAATCTGTATATTATTTCCATTTGAGAACTGTTATCCTATATTATTGCCTTTATGAAAGACAGTTTCTTCTCACTGAATTCAACATGCTGTTTTATATTCGTAATCAGTGTTTCTTACATTTAAAGACATATAGGGTGACACAAGCATGGTCAAGGATAGATCTGGGTATCCAATCTTTGTAGTTATGTCACCTTGCACGAAGTGCTAACCTGCATTTATATTTTCTCATGTAGAAATTGGACATAACTGTGTCTACATCAAATATTTGTGAAGAGTAAAACATGAAGCCCAGTACCTTGCACAAAACCGGGGTTTGATAAGTTTTTGATCACAAAAGATAGAATTATTAATTATAATATCATACATGAAAAATCTACTATGAAATCCATTTATGAAGATGAAAAGTTTATAATCCTTTGGTCACATGAAAATGGATATTCTCAAACACATCTTTTCATCTCAGTGGGAATCAATGTCAATTTGAACTAGTGACTTATAATTTTCCTCTTCAGTAGTTCTTGGATCTATTAAATTACAGCTCTTCTCATTTTGCTCTGTCCTTTAAAAATCAATATAAACATATTTCACTCTGTCTTATTAAATTGGAAACTTACTAGATATGAGACACTGAAGTTGACCCAGAAACCAGCTGTTCTAAAATTGTATTATCTTCTGTTTTATGTAGATCCCATGAAAATGCCATGGATGACATGGCACAGAAAAAGGGGTGTGTGGAGCAGCAGAAGAAAAGAGCTAAGAAAAAATCTGACTTATTCTTCCTCAGAAGCAGAAAGTAAAAGTTTAATGTGGAATTTCTCTTGAAAATTTGGCCAAGAACGGGCTTGTCCACTGGATCCATAAATATTCCAGCTTGAAATCATCACTGTCACCCTTACTGTTATCATCAAAGATTCTTGCATTGCATTTTTACAATTTAATTTTTACAACTGTGTAAAGCATTTTCACATACATAAATTGTCCCTCAGTTTACAGAAAATGGCACAATTAATAGGGTTCAAGTCGAAGATTCAAACCCACTCTCCTAATTCACAGAAACCTAGTATATAGCCTTCACAGTGAAAGATGGTGGGAAGTCATTGCACCTACAAGATTGATGAGATCAAATTGTGTGCAGAGCTGACTCCAGCTACAGACACAAGGATACAGAAAAATAAGCCCTGCAAAGAATGAAAATGTACAGATATCTCACATCAGATGGGTTCCTAGGCTACTTATATTACTAAAAAAATCAAACTTTACTGATTGGGCTTGGCATGTTTTGATGAGAAGTGGATGTCTTCCAATCTGTAAGACACCTTGCTCGAGCTAAGAAAATAGACCAGATGCTCTCTCTAAAGCATAAAAGAAATAAGACCATGTTCCTTAAAGAAATAGAAATCCAAAGTCACAAGGAAGTGTTGAAGGGTTGTAGACTTCTGTGAGAACACGTGTGTTTAACGACAAGGGAGTAACACTAGATTTTGGGGGGGAGATTATTAGAGAAACAAAAAAATAATAATAAATGACAGTTCAAAAAACCTTAAGGCCCACAGAAAGACTATCTGAGTGGTTGAAATGTATTCTTGATGTCAAATCTTGCAAAGTTCAGTTTCTCTCTTCTTTGGAATAAACCAACACACGAAATGGTGCTAAACACATTTAAAATATAATTCCACAAATAAAACTTGGATGTGTTTTCAAACACTGACACAGCTATTACAAAGTGAAGCAATGCCTGCTGTATTCCTGATTAATCATTTGGAAAAACTCCCCATAAGGGAAGCCTGTCACTTCATACACAATATGATGGGGGAAAATTACATCTTAATAAGACAGAGCTAATTGGTTTTACAGTATAACTTATGTGCCAGTTATTGATTTATTGCTTCTTAGCTCCAAATGCACTCTTTGTAATCTACTGTGATAAATAAGGGAATTCCTGGAAGCCTTTTCCTTTAAAGTGAGCACAATGAAAAGTCTTCTCAGTAGAGGAGACTGGAGAGACACCACAAGAGGAAAAAACATTCTGAAATTTTTTGCACAAACCACGGGCCACAGCCTTATGGGTTTGGAAATATCTTGTACAGCCTGTTCCAGCCACTAGCCTAACGCATGGTCACTCCATGACCTACATGCTCCGACCAGAAATAATCTTTCCTCAGTTCTATAGACATAGAAACCAAACATGCCATCACCTCCATCATACACACACAACATTTGCTCTGCAGGCCTCCTGCCCTCCCAGCACGACTCTCCCATGTGATCAGCCAACAACAGCCCGTGGCCTAGAGGATCACACACCGTGCGGTCCTTTGAGTCCTCACATCCCTGCAAGCCTCCATGCTCTAAAGGCCTTCTACTCTGGCTGGTGTCAGACTACTGCACACCCACATCACCAGCTGCTGACCACCTGCTTGCCTGCCTGCCTGTTCTCTCTGGCCCATTGCTTGCCCCAGGAACTCCAGACCAGTACAGGCCTGGCCAAACCAGTAAACACTTCTGCTATCCAGTGGGCTGAACTACGCTTTCATCAACAAGGTCTGAACCTCTTCCAGGTTTGTCCTTCCTTAGTTATTTTCTATCAACCTTAGGATAACACACAGAGTTTCCTTACATCATATAGTTTCTCTTTTATCATAGTTAATAATTCTTTATATTAACTTCACTTGTTTAACTTATTGTGTTTTCTGTCTCCCGATTAGACTCAGACTACTGTTTGAGAAACAAGAAAAAAGAAAACAAAACCTAAAATCAGGAAACATGCATTAATTTATTAAGTAATATATGCCAGACAATGTTAGACAACTTATTTTATATTATTTAATCCTCATAATGATTCAGCAGAATTAAATATTTGAAATCCAGAGAGTATATAATTTGCCTAGGTTTGTATAGTTTAGTAAGAGACAAAAACAGTTCAAACCCTTGTCCACCTAAATATACAGAGTTTTAACATGAATTTAAATATCTATGAAATTATATGTTTATATTTACTAAGTTGTATATTTATATCTCAATCTATGTATCTATCTATCTATCTATCTATCTATCTATCTATCTATCTATCTAAATAACGTCTGCCCTGCAGAAAACGAATTGTGTTGAGAGAAGACAATGTTGGGGAGTCAATTCATCAAGCCTTGGTGGTTGACTAGGTGGAGTAGTGAGATTCTGAAAGGGTATGGAAGTAGGATTGATTATAAACATTTCTTAAAACTTGGATGACTTTGGACACTCACTGTAATCACTGCATGATTTCTCAGCAAAAAGATGACAGGAAAAAAGCAGAATTTAGGGCAAATTAATCATAAAATGATGGGTGTGGAACATGGATTTGTAGTGGAAGAATCAGAAATAGAGGATATATTCTGAAAGTTTGTTGTAAAAATTGAGGTAGTATGTGCTGGGGGGGCGGGGGATCCAACATTGAGTGGTGCCAATGAAGATTGAGGGAATCCATAGGATAGATTCATCTCAGAGGGGACGTGGCTAGGATTGGACATGAGACTGTGAAAGAGGGATACTGGGAACATGCTATGGAAGAATCTCTGGGAAATCCTTCACAAAGGATATGAGACCCCTGGAAACATCATGAAACAATCATGTCCCTGTCTTGAGAAGCATAATGATTAACAATAAGATAAAGCCTCATCACTTCATAAGCCAGATATACCAGGGTAAAAGAAGATTGTTATTTAATATTTCTCTGCAACCAATGTTTCTTTTATGAGTAAAACAGTAAAAGGGGTGGGAAGGTTTTCCTCTCCTTCGCACAGCTACAGATGAGTAGTTTCCAAAGAGAACAGCCTGCAAGGCTCAAACTACCCCTTGGTTATTGCTTGGAAATGGATATCAGCTTTAGAACCCAGAACTGTTCACAGACAACTGAAGAATTCCATGTCGTACTTCTGTGTAGCACACTTTACAGAGAATTGAGAGAATAAAACTCTTTGGTCTGCCTCTTCTCTAGATATTCTTTGATATTTGTTTGACTGCCATTATAAATAAAGTACTGTCTTGCCCAGAGAGAAGTGACAATATCAAATTTGGTCATTCTTATAAAAATCCAGTGCCATAGAAAAGAACAGAAGAGAGGAGATGACTTTCCTGACAGACATATTCAATTTGGGATATGTTAAGCATAGTGCAATTTTAGGGAAAATAACCAGTAAGCAGAGAAAAAATAGAACTTGAGCTCAAGTGAGAGACTGAGGAACTATCTATAGAGAAATTAATGTATTACACAGAAGTCTACAGCTGCAACGGACCATGTAGTTGTTCTAGCTTAACTCCCTCATTTTACAGAGGAAACTGAACCATTAAGAGGCAATTGTTACCTCTTACTTTGGCACTTTTCCAAAGTGTATTCGTGTTCTCCAGAGAAATAAAAGAGAACAGAAGAAAAAAAAAAAAAAAATATATATATATATATATATACACTCTCACATATATAAAAATATACACACACACACACGATATTCATTAGATTATATGATATATATATATATATATATATTACAGGTTATGGAAGCTGACAACTCCCAAGATCTATAGTCAGCACACTGAAAATCCAGGAGAACCAATGGGATAGTTTCAGTTCTAAGGCTAGCAGACTCAACACCCAAGAAAACCCTATTTTTCAGTTACACTCTATGGCACTCAAGAGGAGTTACCTTTTACCCTCAGGAAAGTCAGCTTTTTTGTTCTGTTTGGGCCTTCAACTGACCACATGGGACCCCCCCCCATTAGGGAGGGTAATCTGCTTTATTCACTCTACCAGTTGAATGTTAATCTCATCCAGAAACACACTTATAGACACACTCAGAATAATATTAGACCAAGTATCTGGGTACCCTGTGGCCCCGCAAAATTCACACATAAAATTAACCCTCACACACAACAACATATAATTAGTGGAAGATCTAAGAACAGAATTCACGCCCTCAGGTTCAGTTCAAAAGTGTACATTCGCTCTTCTCTTCAAGATAAGAGGGGTAGGCTGTGTGTTTGGGTATTTTAATAAAAAAAAGTTATTTATTTTTTAGTAAGTTATACATGTATACAGAACAAAAATCAAAAGGTACAAAATGTTACATAGTGAAAATGTCTCCATTCGTTTTTGACTCCAGCATTCTAGCTCCCTTCTGAAGATATATATAACCACTGTAATTAATCTTGTGTACCTTATAAGAAAGAGCCTAAGCATATTAAATAGCATAGCGAATATTTATTTTTGCATAAATAGCAGCATATCTTTTATGTCATTCTGCCCTATGTTTTTGTTTTTGGCTTTTTAATTGAACAAAATATCCTGGAGATTCTCTCTTACTGGTACACGCAAAGCTCTTTCACTGTATGGTGATGGAACAATTTATTTAACTAATCTCCTGCTACAAAAAATATACATTATTATATGTATATCATTTATGTACATACCAACATATCTATACTTACTATATAAATATGATATATGTTAAAGACATAACAAGAAGTGGAATTACTAGGTCAAAAAATTCTGCATTTTTTTTTTTTGTGAGCCACAATGTCTAATTGCTCTCAATATTAGCTGTACCAATTTATTTTTCCATTAACAATGGGAACTGTTGGTTTTCCTGAACCCTTACCAATACAGTTTGTAATCAAGCATTCTGGGCTTTGTTACTCTAATCATTTTTGAAAGTATTATTTAAATTTTGATTTAAATTTATCTTATTGAAAATTTTAGTATCATTCCAAATGTTTAAAAAACATTTATATTTCCTTTGCTATGTTATCTGAATGTATCATCGCCCATTTTTTTGTTGTTGTTAAATATTTACAGCAGTTGCCTATAAGTTAAGGAAATTAACTTTTTCATGTGCAAAATAAATTATGTAATCAAATTCTACTGTCTCTTTTAACTCAGTTTTTCTAAACTTCCAAGTACTAATGTTAGAAGATTTTCATAGTCTTTTGTTTGTTTGTTTGTTTTTTGTTTTTTGTTTTTTCAGAGAATGAACCAAAGTGCAGTTCCAGGCACAGGAAGAATTTGGTGCGAGTCGGGAATGAGTCCAATGATGGCATTTCCAGGAAACCAATACTATACAGAGAATTAGCCTGTTCCTCTTCTGCCACCAGGACTCTTTGGCCTAGGAAATTCTATCAGGAAAATCCTGCCTGATCAGTTCCTACCAATCAACTGGTTAAAGAACACCTCTTCCTAAGGTGAGGACTTAGGGGATCCACATTACAGAGAAATTGCTAAGAACATAGCTCTGTACCAGGCTATTTGAGAAACACAGGGATAAATCACCTTAACCTAGCAATCATAGTTGTGATCTCCAGTGATATCAAGTTGCTGTCATGTACCTCCTGATAGGACAAGAAGAGAATGGCACCTAACCCAATTCCATAACCCCAGTCTAACAACAAATATCCTGAAAAACACCTGACCACTAAACTACAAGTGTCAAGGTCATAGGAAATAGGAAAGACTGAGAAACTTTGGCAGATTAGAGGGGCCTAAGGAGAGATGAGAACTAAATGTAATGTGGTATCCTAAACTGTTCTGGGAAGCAGGGGTGGCATTAGCAGAAAATTTGGTAAAATCAAAATAAAATCTAAAATTTACTTAAAAAAAAAGTGAACAAAACCACTTGTGCATCATTCTAGACATTATTAACTCAAATTGTTTTTAGCATGTTTTGTTAATACTATATAAACATCTTTCTATGTCAATAAATAATTATCTCCATAATTTTAACATTTGAGTAGAGGATCATTTCATGTATTGTATGTATTGCATTAGAATTTATTTTAGTCAATCTCTACTACAGGAGAGGCAGGTTATTTGTATTTGTCAATAACATAAATAATACTGTAATAAAAATCCTTACTGTGAAATCTTGTCACACATCTTTATTTCTTTAGGATAAATTCCTAAAATCCTCTAAGAAGACTTTCTGAGTTTAAGGTTATATGTATTTCTAAAGTTTTTGTTAGGTACTGCCAAATTGCCAATTATGATGTTTTGAGAGTGCCAGTTTCCCTAAATAACAGTGGGTAGCACTTTTGTTTTTGTCTTTATCAAAGTAATAAGCAAAGAATGTTTTTAATTTTATTTATGTGATTACTAATGAGATAATAAATGCTTTTTGATGATGCCATTAACTTCCCTAAAACTTGTTTTTTCTTATTAAGCTATTGTTCTTCTGAACTTTTTCTATTTCTTGCTTTCAAAGTTATTGTAACTTTAGTGTCAGTGTCCATGAAAGGTTCCCTCAAAGAAATACCTGCTGTGTCTCTAAAAATAACAGCAGCCACATTCTTAAGTTTCTTTAAATAATGATGTCAGATATTCCATAGAAAATTCTGACAAAGCGCTTCTAACTTAGCAAAGAATACACATCTGCAATCCAACCTCATTTATCATTGAGCACTTGGAAGCACAGGGCACTTATTTTTAAAGATAAATCAAGACTCTTGTGAAGGAAAAAAATGTTTTACAGATGGAATTGTAAATGTTTGGGGGAAAAGATATATTTAGGCTGAGGGTCACCTCCAGCAGGCATATTTGACCTCTCAAATAGCTCCCCATGGTGAGGGAGATGTGAGTTGCTTACTAACTAAATGTAACAATAATTAAAGGCACAAATTTTAGCTAAAACCTTTTTTTTTTTTTTTTGGAGCCTAGTAGACTGGCTCAGAAGCTCATACCATATATTTTGCCAAGTACAAGAATGCTACAGAACAAATCAAGCTTCTCTCAGCCTCTAATTTGGGGTTACTTCTATTCCCATCACCAATAAAAATTCCAGTGTTAGATGGCTAGACATACCTGGCCTAAATAATGTGCAAACACTTTGAGGCTTTGATCTAGGACTTTTTTAATGTTAATCAATTTTATAACACATCTCCTTTTCTTACTGCTAAAACTCCCTATTAGAAATTTTTAAGGCCAACTGTCCTGTATAAAGCAACTTTATATTGATGGAATGACATTCAGAAACTTACTTCTCATCTCCCTGGATTTAAATGAGAGTAAAACACTTTCTAAAGAATGCAAACTGATTTATGCATATAATAGTAAAAGCTTATTCAATCATAGTTTATACTTATTTTGTAAAGAGGTGTGGTCATATTATTTCATATAAATAGAATGTTAATGAACTTCATTCCTAAAGAAATGCTGCAGCCTACTGCTTAGACTAGAATCCAGGAGGACCCTTGAGTTCAATATCCAATGAGACTTAGATTGATGCCAATAACATTTATTGCAGTAGAGCCAGTAGTGGGGAAGTTGATCCCCTCAGTAATCTTCATCAGTTCTTTCAATGCCAAACCACCTTAAATCAGCATAAAGTCTAAATTAATGTTACAATTTAGGAGAGTGTTCCCTAAACACCCTCAGCCAGATGGCCACTCTGAAGCCTCTCCTGTTTAGAAGCTGTAGAGCTTCCTTTGTTCACAGCCAAAGGCAATCCAGTGGGTGTCCCTTAGGAACTCTCCAAGAAGCCAGAGAGCATCTTGAAAACTGTTATTTATATGACATGTTTAAACAATATAAGTAATTTGCATGTTACCATCGCTCACCATATCAGGACTCCAATTGCCGAGATTATAATTCAGGAAGCCCCTAAAATTACTGAAGATTTATCAGCTTATCAAGCTCCAAGGAATTGAGCCTACTTGCAATTAGAATGATTAAAATGCACCTGAGGCACATGTCCCTAATTCAACTAGAGATGTCTCAGAACATTTCCGGAATTTTCTATGGCTTCTCAGCACAAGAAGGTCAGAAGACTTTATTTGGTGTCATGGCCCCAACACCAGCTGAGTGATCTGGAGACAATTCCTCACCCAAAAAAAAAAAAAAGATAAGAAAAGAAAGAAGGAAAGAAAAGAAAAAGCTGGACTTGATCATTTCTAAGTTTTTTTGCTTTATATTTCTATGAATCTAGAAATGTATAAATTATTTAACTTTCATGTCAGCTTTTATTCTAAAAAGATAAACAGAAGGAGCCAGTCTGTGCTAAATTTCAGAAGTTTATTAATTAGAATGCAGCTGTACTCTGCTAGAACAATTGCAAAGTATAAACACTGATTCCTTCATCAAATAAAACAGAATTTACACAACCCCAACACTCATACAATAAAGGAAGTTGACTTCCCTGAAAAAATTAAAGTTTGTTTCCAAAGGTCCCCCAAATTGCAGAGGACCTGTGAATTAAAATGCTGTTTTTCGTTGCTTAATGTGGCATGTCAGGGTGATTACTGTGTAGAATGCTCAGAATGTGACCAAGCAGGAAATCTGGTTCAACTTTTCAGGCTGTCATAGATCAAGATATTGGGGCAATAGTGAATTGAAAATACCGTAAGCCCTCACTTAACATCATGGATAGGTTCTACAACTTTAAGCAAAATGACGTATAACGAAACAAATTTTATCATAGGTGATATAAACAAGTATAAACAAGAATTAAATTCCTACAGCATTTCATCAATGTTATAACAAAATTACAGTAAATGAAAAGATGTTCTTCGAGGACCTGCTTGCTGTAATCCAATGGACAGTCTATTTTGCTACCTTGAAGAAATATTTATGAAAAGACTTCTTTGGTAAAGAAAGACACCACATAGTTATTCATTTTATTACTAACATTTTACCACAGAATCTTCAAAGACTCAGTATCTCCAGTCATTTTTCTTCATCCAACTCTCAAAGTTTCTTTTTAATCAAACTGATTCTATCAAATAATTTGATTCTATTAAAAATAGAGATGTGCATATCTTTGCAATGCAATTATTCATTGGACCTTTTCAATCAAAGCCAGCTTTTTGAGCCCTCAGTCGCTGAGTTAACAGAGAACACTAAAGCCTGCATATGGCTATAGCTCTTCTTGCAGTATTAGGGTAAACCACATAAAATCATCAATATCCATCTCTCTTTGAAATATAAATTTTTATCTGTTATTATGATCCCTTTATTTCTCTATAGGAAAAAAAGTAAAAGTTAACAATGAATCTTTTGAACAGCAAATATATGCAGCTCAGCTAACATATATTATTAGATAAAATTGCAGAATCATTACATATTTCATTATAAATTTATTTTTAAAAACAAACAAAAAACAAAATCACTGTTATAAGACCATCAGAGCCAACTGAGGAGCACAAATGGCAAAAAGTTGAAGACAAGAAGTTCCCACAGAATTACGCAGTGCCTGCTGCTGTACTCAGGGTGAGCAATAGCCTTTATAAAGGTTTTCACTCCTGCAGTTTTACACAACAGGCATGGCCAAAATCGTGTTCATCACCAAACATCTCTTTTCCTAATCAATCACATATTTTATTGGACAATTATTTGTAAATAATTTACATCATCACCAAGCAGGTTACAAATTAGTATGTTTTGCATGTATAAGTAAACAAAACAATAATATGACCGCACTATTACTAAAAGCTTTAAAACTGGTTTAAAATAAATCTCTCAAACAATTAGATGTTTAAATATTATTTTTCGATGCATTATAATGCAGTGGTCAATGATTTCATTCTAAATGGATTCCTTTTGCCTCAGCTGACTTCTTTCTGATAAAATTGATTTTCCCAGATACACAATTCAGTATTTTACTAAATTATTTTCTATTACAAGAGACTTACTTTTTAAGTTAATTCTAATAACCTTAAAAGAATCACAAACATTTTCCACTTGCTTTTGATTATAATTTATTATTTTATTTTTGTTTTACTATTCCTAACCAATCATTTGCTTTTTACCATTGCAACTAACTTCAAAGTGTACATGTTTGGATTTTAAATGTCACTAAGAGAATTACAACAGCACCTAGCATTTATGAATGTTTTTTATACACCAGAACTGTGTTAATGAAAAAAATATACTACTGCATTTCAACACATGTTGGGTTCATGCTTAGTACTTTATCATATAAATAATATCAAATTTTAAATTCTTTTAACTGAAGAATCAAATAAAACTCACATCATAACAAAATTCTAAGTACACATACACCCTACAAGTCTTAGAGTCATTTAAGTTTTTTTATTAGAATTGTACTAAATTTATATATTGCTTTGGAAGTATTGACACTTCTGTAATATGAACTCTCTCTAAGCAAGCCAACTGAATTAATTCATTAATTAATATATTTATTTATTTATTTATATAAAGTTTTGTAATTCTCACATATTTCTTGTAAAGTTTATCTGAGTAATTTCTATTTTGGTCCGGCCAGCAAAATGATGTAGATGGTGAAATGCATCCTAATATCAAGAACCATCGCCAATCACCCCATATTGGTTCAATAAGAACAAGAGCCTATAACAGCTGAGATGAAATCTCTCTTCTTCCATAGGCTTTGACAGGTAGAGATGAATCTTCAAAGACTATCTCCAGTCCTCATCTCATCCATGTTGCTTACCCTTAATCACCTGACTATAAGCAACTCCCTTCATCTCATCACAATTATTGTATTCTTGCTTCCTTTCCTTATAACTATATCACTAACACTGATCATCTTACACTATAAAATCTTAACTTTCTTAGTCTTCATTCTCTCTTGAATCGCAACTGCCCTTCCATGTATGTGAGGAATATCAGTGTTTTCTGAGTGTCTTTCTTGATTCACCTCCTATCATTCTCTTCTGTACCCACCCCTCAAAAAAAATCCTCACCAGAGTGAGACAGTTGTTACAACTAATAAACCAATAAAACATCAGTATTACCCATATTCTATAGTTTACCTTAGGGTTTGCTTCTGGAATTGTACATTCTATGAGTTTGACAAGTGTCATCCACCATTATTGCATCATACATAGAACTGTAGTTTCACTGCCCTAAAAATCCTCTATGTTCTGCCCATTCATCTCTCCCCGCAACCCCTAGCAACCACTGAACCTTTTACTGTCTTCAAACTTTTGCCTTTCCAGAATGTCACATAGTTGAAACCTTATAGTTTGTAGCCTTCTCACTTAGTAATATGCATTTACAGTTTCTCCATATCCTTTCATGGTTTGATAGCTCGTTTCTTTTAGTACTGAATAATATTCCATTGTCTGGATGTACTACAGTTTATTTATCCATTCATCTACTGAAGGACATGACATCTTGGTTGTTTCTAAGTTCTGGCAATTATGAAGACAGATGCTATAAACATCCATGTTCAGGTTTTTGTGTGAATTTAAGTTGTCAACTCCTATAGGTAAATACCAAGGAGCACAATTGCTGGATTATATGGTTAAGAATATGTTTAATCTTATAAATTTAAAAAAAAAAATTGCCAATCTGCATTCCCTCCCACCCCCAGCAATAAATAAGAGTTCCTATTGCTCCACATCCTTGCTAGCATTTGGTGTTGTGAGTGTCCAGATTTAGGCCATTCTAATAGGTGTGTAGTGTTTCTCATTATTGTTTTATTTTGCAATTCCCTGACATGGAGCATCTTGTCATATGTCATCTTCTTTGATGAGGAGTTCGTTTAGGTCCTTTGTGTGACTTCATTTGCAAAGAAAAACTCTGTAGTTTTTCAAACTCTGTGACTCTACTGACTTTAGGGCATTTAAATATAAGGAAAGCAGTCCTCCTTGTCACTGGCTCAATTCCTGCCTGTTTGGACTCTGAAATTCTGCACATACATTGACAATCCTCTAGATTTTTATTGTGATAACCAGTTTAGTAAATACATATGCCTTGTCAGAGTAGTATGAAAACAATATCTTGCAAACCACAGGAGATCTAATGATTTTAATCTCCCAGAACCTTGACATTCCAAGACTTTAAGTCAAAGGAAGCACCTCAGCAAATAGTTATCTTCTTGCTATACGGACTATTTTCACAAAAACTAACCTCCACACTTGGATTAAACTTCTTTCAAATAACCCATAAACTATCTTTGCTAAAAAGTGAAAAAAATGAAGCAAAAAGGAAGAGAAGGAAGAGGAAATTCATATGTGTGATCACTATTTCTACCACATTTTACAAAAAGCCTGATTGCACATTTCACAAGACCTTTTCAAGAACAGTGTAACCAAAGCAGAGTCATGCCAGCCTTTCTAGTCTAACATGAATAAACTCTTGGAATACTTTTATCCTTCATTATTTGTTGGCTTTGTTTTGTATTGCTACCATACTATATGTATAAACAATACAGTTTTTAAGTACCAAGAATTTCTCATCTATAAATTGCTCATAATTACCACATTGGGTCCATATAATTCCCATTTCAGCCTTGTTGGTATCTTTCAATAATGCATCACAAATACAAAATGGGCTGTGGAACAATCATCAAGTAAATAATCATCCCACACATTGGTGGGTTGCTGATGCCTTCAGCAGAATACATACATTATGTAGGCCTGAAACCTACACACCTGCCTTTCCTTTCCTTCCATTATATATAATACAAAGGGGCTCATTTTCAGCATTCGGAAGAATTATGTTCTTCTCACTGGAAGCTTTGTTCTTATTTATAGCATAAGCTAGCCTTTTTCGGAATAAAATGACTGCTTTAAATGGCACTTCATATAAGTTCTCTCAGCAGGTCACTGAAGGTGGGAAAATACCACTTCCTATCAGGCTTCGACAAAAACAAAGTTGTTTGGAACACAGTTTCTCCTATACCTATTTTTCACCCATAAAAAGCATAAGGAGAACTATCACTTCACACAAACCCACTGCTTATATAGTTAATACACCACAGACTTGTATCAGTTAAGGGCCAGAATTTGAGAAATGCCAACAAACAATAATGGGATAATGGGGGTTTAGAATTGGAATAAGGATAAAAAACGACTGAGTAGTGGCAGCTTTGGAAGAGAAAAGAAAGTGAGTGGAATAAGGTAACATGAATGTAAGGTATCTGATAGGTATTGTGCTACCTCATGTCTATACCAATTTTGGGAGAAATTTTAAAAGTATTACACTATTTTGCCAAAAAGAAATGACAAGCAAAACATTTTTTCTAGTTAAAGCTTCTACAGTCTTAAAACCTTTATTTCCTACTCTTGCCAAAGTGAATCTTTAATTGAGTTGACTCTACCTTTGTATCATTAATAATATAAGAAACAAGAAACCTATAAAGAATATTTTGCCTTAAGATCATTCTTTTATAAATGAAAAGAATGTCAAGATGTTCTTTATAAAATTTCTGAT
The DNA here is from genome assembly GCF_000151845.1 of Pteropus vampyrus. Classification (NCBI taxonomy): domain Eukaryota; kingdom Metazoa; phylum Chordata; class Mammalia; order Chiroptera; family Pteropodidae; genus Pteropus; species Pteropus vampyrus. The sequence goes on along the minus strand of NW_011888847.1, from coordinate 6,547,232 downwards.
GAGCCACAAAGAAAGAGAAAAAGGTACAATTGAAAATGTGAAACTTTAAAGAGCAAGAAGTAGCCCTTTGCTGATTATTTGTAGGCTGGCTATTGACTAGTGTTGTCATTGAACTG
>NW_011888847.1:6521021-6547066 GCF_000151845.1 Pteropus vampyrus | reverse complement strand
TCAGCCTTGTTGGTATCTTTCAATAATGCATCACAAATACAAAATGGGCTGTGGAACAATCATCAAGTAAATAATCATCCCACACATTGGTGGGTTGCTGATGCCTTCAGCAGAATACATACATTATGTAGGCCTGAAACCTACACACCTGCCTTTCCTTTCCTTCCATTATATATAATACAAAGGGGCTCATTTTCAGCATTCGGAAGAATTATGTTCTTCTCACTGGAAGCTTTGTTCTTATTTATAGCATAAGCTAGCCTTTTTCGGAATAAAATGACTGCTTTAAATGGCACTTCATATAAGTTCTCTCAGCAGGTCACTGAAGGTGGGAAAATACCACTTCCTATCAGGCTTCGACAAAAACAAAGTTGTTTGGAACACAGTTTCTCCTATACCTATTTTTCACCCATAAAAAGCATAAGGAGAACTATCACTTCACACAAACCCACTGCTTATATAGTTAATACACCACAGACTTGTATCAGTTAAGGGCCAGAATTTGAGAAATGCCAACAAACAATAATGGGATAATGGGGGTTTAGAATTGGAATAAGGATAAAAAACGACTGAGTAGTGGCAGCTTTGGAAGAGAAAAGAAAGTGAGTGGAATAAGGTAACATGAATGTAAGGTATCTGATAGGTATTGTGCTACCTCATGTCTATACCAATCTTGGGAGAAATTTTAAAAGTATTACACTATTTTGCCAAAAAGAAATGACAAGCAAAACATGTTTTCTAGTTAAAGCTTCTACAGTCTTAAAACCTTTATTTCCTACTCTTGCCAAAGTGAATCTTTAATTGAGTTGACTCTACCTTTGTATCATTAATAATATAAGAAACAAGAAACCTATAAAGAATATTTTGCCTTAAGATCATTCTTTTATAAATGAAAAGAATGTCAAGATGTTCTTTATAAAATTTCTGATGAGCCACAAAGAAAGAGAAAAAGGTACAATTGAAAATGTGAAACTTTAAAGAGCAAGAAGTAGCCCTTTGCTGATTATTTGTAGGCTGGCTATTGACTAGTGTTGTCATTGAACTGTAAAGAGCTTACAATGTCAATCTATCCTTAAATTCTCAAATACGAGGATCAGAATCTCACGGTCTACAGAAAAGCTTTTGACTCATTTATGACAGATTTCTTTTGCTCAAGATTAAGAAGCAACTGGGTTAGTTTAAGCAACAAGATACTTACCTATGCTATAGATTTATTTCATTAGCCCTTGCTCTAAATTGTGTATCTTATTTAAATACAGTAATCTTTAATATTTTATGTTTCCACCTGCCTGCTTTAATAAAGACCTATACTGAGAGTGAAAGAATTTAATTGGGGAGAGACATAAGGGTAGTGTAAATAAAGTGATAAGCAATAAAAGAGGCCAAAACTGTAGGCAGGTGCAATATTTACAGGGAATAAATCGGAATTTAGAAGTCAATAATTTGGATCAAATTAATGGAAATGAGCCTGAAATCTATAGCAAAAAGACGTGAAATTAAAATGACTAAAATAAGAATTAGGTTAAGGGTGTGGATACAAGATCCAAGTCATAAATACAGGTTTCAGAAACAGATGACATCAATGAATCCACAAAGAAACCATCTATTAAGGCCTCTAAGCCAGACCAGTCACAATACTGACTATTGACACCAGGAACCCCTTTGGCTTTGTAGACAGATTGAGTCATTCTGAATGTAATTATGGAATCAGCTGCCTTTCCAAGCCCTGACAAGGTCAGGAATCAAAATCAAGCTTTATTCATGACTCTGCTCCATGTTCGGTCAACTTTTGAGTTCTACCCTGCATAGATCCAGAAAGCTTTCCTGAACGAAGTTCACAGATAAGGCTATCCCAGGAAATGTCTAAGAACCTATATCCCCACTAAAGTAATGCCCTTTGAGTCTGAACTCAAAACTTTGTACATCTGGCTCACAGCCGAGGAAATATTTTCAAGGGCCTGAGAAGCATCCATATACATATCATTTCTCTTTCAGACCCAGTATCCACCAGATAGACACAGTCATTCTCTTACTCCCATAGTGTTCTAGACACAGAAGCTGGCATGAAGGAAGCCAGGACCTGGTCCACCTCCAGCTTCCATTTCACAGTCCAGCCTAAATAAGCATCCCCTCTTATTCCTTTACTTTCCTGTGGTGCTCTATACCACAGGTCCCACTTCTGCCTTGGACCAAAGCAGATATCAACTGGTACTCAGGGGAACTGTATTCTCAGTCTCATTCTCCAACCTCTATCCCCAGACTTAAGAGTATCCAAATGACAGAGTTAAAAAACATTGAATAATGGTGAGTAACTTGAATCTTTCCTTCTAAGATCAGGTAGAAAGCAAGGATGACCCTTCTCACCACTTCTTTTCCACATAGTGCTAGAAGTCCTTGCTAAATCAAGAAAAGGAAATAAAGGTATACAGACTAGGAGGAATGATATAAAACTACATTTATTCACAGATGACATGATTATTTATGTAGAAAATTCAAAAGAAAAAAAATCGACAAAAGAACTCCTGGAACTAAGAAGTGAACTAATAAGCAGGATGTAAGGTTAACATACAAAAGTTAATTGTTTTCTTATATGCCAGCAATGAACAAGTGGAATTTGAAATTAAAAGCACAATACTATTTATATGAGCACTCCCCCAAAATGAAATACTTAGATACAAACCTAACGAAATATAAATAACATCTATATGAGGAAAACCATATAACTCTGATAAATAAAATCAAACAAGAAATAAATAAACAGACAGTCCATGTTCATATATAAGAATCAAACTGTCAAGATATCAGTTCTTCCCAACTTGATCTCAATCAAAATCTTTGCAAGTTATATGTGAATATCAAAAAACTAATCCTAAAGTTTGTATGGAGAGGTAAAAGACCCAGAATAGCCAACACAATATTGAGAAGAATAAAGTTGGAAGTCTAACAATATCAAACTTTAAGACTTACTACTCAGTTACAGTAATCAAGACAGTGTGATACTGGCAAAGGAAAAGACAAACAGATCAGTAGAACAGATATAGATCACAGTACTAGATCCCATGAATATATCGATTGAGGAGTAAAAGCAATGCTATGGAGCAAAGATATCCTCTTCAACAAATGGTGCTGAAACAACTAGACATTTGCATTCAAAAAAAGGAATCTAGGCATAGACCTTATACCTTTCACAAAAATTGACTCAAATTTCAACGTAAAATGCAAAACTATAAAACTCCTAGAAGATAACATAGGAAAAAAACCTAGATGACCTTGGGTATAGTAATGGCTTTTTACACAATATCAAAGGCTTAATCTATGAAAAAAATAATTTGTAAGCTGAACTTAATTAAAATTTAAAAACTTTATTTTATGAATAACAGTATCAAGAAAACAAGAAGACAAGCCACATACTAGAAGAAAATATTTGAAAAAGATATATCTGATAAAAAAAAAAAACTGCTATCCAAAATATATGAAGAACTCTTAAAATTCAACATTAAGAAAACAACCTGATTTAAAAAGGGCCAAAGACCTTAACACACATCTCACCAAAGAAGATATACAGATGTCAATTAAATATATGAAAAGATGCTCTACATCATACATCATTAGGAAATTACAAACTAAAACAACAATGAGATACCACTATACACCTATTAGAATGGCCAAAAATCCAAAATACTGACGACACCAAATGCTAGTAAAAAGGTGGAGCTACAGAAGCTTCCATAAATTGCTGGTGGGAATACAAAGTGATACAACCACTTGGAAAGACACTTTGGCAGTTTCTTACAAAACTAAACATACTCTTATCATATGAACCAACAACCTTACTCCTTGGTATTTATCCAAAGGGGCTGAAAGTTATGCCTACATAAACACTTGCACATGGATCTTAAAGTAGCTTTATTCATAATTGCCAAAACTTGGAAATGACCACGATATCCCTGAGTAGGTGAATGCATAAAGAAACTGGTACATCCACATAGTGGAATATTATTCAGTTCTGAAAAGAAATGAGCTAGCAAACCATGAAAAGACATGGAAGAGCTTTAAATGCATATTACTTAGTGAAGGAAGCCAATCTGAGAAGGCTACATACTGTAGGGTTCCAACTATACAACATTCTGGAAAGGGCAGAACTATAGAGACGGTAAAAAGCTCAGCAGTTGCCAAGGACTAGGGAACATGTGGAGAGGAACAGGCTGAGCACGGAGGATATTTAGGGTAGTAAATATACTCAGTATGATATTATAATAAATACGTGAAATTATACACTTGTCTTAAAGCACTGAATATACAACACCAAGAGGGAATCCTTAGGTAAACTATGGATTTGGGGTGCCTAGGATGTGCCAAAATAGAATCATCCTTGGTAAAAATATGTACCATTTTGATGAGTTATGCCGATAATGGGGGAGGATATGCATGTGCAGGGAATTAGAGTATATGGGAAATCTCTGTATTTCCTAACAATGCTATTATAAACCTAAAACTACAGTAAAAAATTAAAGACTTTAAAATAAACATGGGAAAAAAACACAGAAGGATTTAGAAACAGAAGTACAGAATTTCACAGAAGGCATTAGACTAGCATCCAGAGAAAAATGGAAAAGACACTTGTATGCTAAGATAACACAAGAACAGGTTTGGATCCAGAGTATGAGAAAATCAGCATGAAAGGCAATTTTGGAAAGGAAATGAGGCGCTACATTTTTTCATCTTGCAATGGGTTAGGTCTGCCTTACAGTCCCAATAGTGCTCCACCATTATTCCTGAGATCAAGGTTGTTTTTAGGCATCTTTCTTGATATGGATGGATAAGGGCAGGTAGATGTGTTCTCAGAAAACCTGGAAACAATGATTCTCTTCGACTTATTTAAATCTGTCCATGGATACTCAAAGCATTTAAACCACATAGTCATATTGAGGCCTGTATTTTCTGTTAAGCACCAGTTCTTTTAACTTACTTGATGTTATTCAAAATCTCTTCAACATCTTTATCAACCTCTTCTTTTTAATCACAATTTAACATCCTTTTCCCCAGCTCTAACTTCTTCAAGGCCTTCTGATTGTAGATGGGAATTTGAAGATGAGAATTTGGGGGAGGAAAGGGGCCAAAGTCTCAGAGACTGACTCACTCTGCCCTGGTATGTCTCTGACCTTCAGGCCTTGAAATTCTAATTTTCTTCTTACTCCTCCTCCTCTAAAATTCCCCTCCTTTAACATTGTGCTATTCTTCCTAGGCTCGTAGACACACAAGAGCTATGATGACACTAACCTCATGACAGCAGATGCCACTGATATTCTTGTGCTGATTTTTAATTTAATTTCATTATAGCTTTAATGCACTAATCATTGCTTGTCTCCTCCCTGCTTTCTGATGTTGACTTTATAAAGGACCTTGAGTATCTCATGAGAAGTTCATTTTTTAATGATCTTAAAAATATTTAAGGAAATTCAAACCAATATCTATCAGAATTAAAAATACATATAATCTTTTCTAAAAATTTCACATCTAGGGAATTATCTTTGAAATATTTTAGTGATATAATACAAAGTTAAGTGATATAATACAAAGATAGCTGTTGAAACTTTAGTTTCAACAGCAAAAGAAAAATGCAACAATCTAAATGTTGATCTACAGTGGATAGATTTAAATAATTATGGTTCGACCACAAATTATAATTTGATATAGCCATGAAAACACCAAAGCAGTGTTATTTGTACTGATATGAAACATCTAAGATATTTTAAATAAGAACAATTACATCAAGTACATGCTTATATTTTCAGAGAATGTCTATGGAATTATATGAGTCAAATCGACAACAATGTTTGTCCCTGGAGAGAGAAAATAGGTGGCTGGACACAGGCTGAAGAAATTTCTCTCGTACACATTCTTTTAGATTAATGAATTTTGTACCACATGTGTATACTACCTAAGATATCTTAAATTTATTTTAAAATAATTATAAAAGAATCATCCCCCTTTGTATTCTATTTTAACCTAAAAGAAATCATACATTTGGAAAAGAAAAAGGTAAACAAACTTTGAAAAATATATGAATAGTTTTATTGTAAAAGAAATTTTAAAAAGCAAGAAGGAGTTGGAATTTTGGTTCCGAGAAACCTGGTTTCAATTTGTGGGCAAATTTCCTACTCAGTAAATTATATTATTATCATCTTTCAAAATCTAGCTCTTTCTCTAGATTCAGACTCACTTAAAGCATCAGTCTTGCTAAAGAATGTTTCTAAAATCATGTTATACAGTTAAGTATAGTAGTGAAAATTATACCAACTTGAAAAAAATAGCTATTGGCTGTCTAGTTTGGTATTTAGTTTCCCTGCGAGGCTACACTACAAAGACTGGCAAGTAGGGTCTGTTTATTAAGCTTTTATACCATGGTCACAAAGAAAGCTATTAATGAACTCATTGAGAATCAGGCTGAAACTTAAATATTATATCTTTCAGATTCGCACTGATAACATTTACATAATTTTCTACCACTTTTAGTAGTACAGTCGTGTAGTTTATCAAACTTGGATGTATAGTCTGAAGGAGTTCCTTTTCCTTACGTATTCTGAGCATTCTTAAAGGAAATTGGAGAATCAAGAAAGGAGCAGAGAGATTTATCAGTTATTATTGTTAAAAGTGTTATTTATTTTTCTCTTCTTGTTTTTGATGATTGTACTAGACCAAAATAAAGTCTAGAGTTTATTTGATATGCATGTAGTGATCCGATTGGTAGCATTTAACACTTATTATGTCTATAAATTGTGCTAATGATATGGGTCTTAAATATATATCCAGCAAAGACTCTGCCCCCAAGGAGCTTATAATTCGCCATAGAAGAGATATTATAAACATAAACAAATATAATGCAGAGAGCATAGATATAATGAGAAGAAAATAAATTACTCAGATTTTATAGTAGAATTATTCATGGTAGCCAAAAGGTGGAAATAACCCAAATGCCCATCAAGAGATGAATGGATAAGCAAAATGTGGCATATGCATATACAATGAAATATTATCCAGCCTTAAAAAGGAATGATATTAGACACGTTACAATATGAATGAATTTTGAAGACATTATGCTAAGTGAAATAAGCCAGCTATAAAGGAACAAATATCGTATAATTCCATTTATACGAGGTACCTAGAATAGTCACATTCATAGAGACAGAATGTAGAATGGTGGTTGCCAAGAGCTGGATGTCGAGGGGAATGAGTTTTTGTTTAATGGGTACAGAGTTTAATCTGAGATGATTAAAAAGTCCTGGAGATGGATGGTGATGATGACTGTATAACACTGTGAATGTACTCAATGCCACTGAGCTACCGACTTTAAAATGGTTAAAATGTTAAATTTTATGCTATATGTATTTTACCATAATAACAATAAATAACTAAAAGAACGAAAGTGATGGGTAGTTTGATATAAATTTAAATTTTGAAATATTCAAAATATTTCCTAGGAAAACAGGGATAATACTGTCCTTAACCCAGGTGCTTCGCATACAGAGACATCCTGAAAACGCACAGAAAAAGAATAATGGTATGCTTGAGACCATAACTCTAAATATTAAATATTCAAAGGATGAAAGTGGGGTAAAAATAAAGCTATATGTGATCTTTGCCTGTGCAAAAAGGAGAGCATGAAAAGATGATTGCTCGTTGAAACAAATAAAAAGTGTTCAGACCTTCTTATATAAGTTATGTTCCAAGGAGACAATTCTGTCCTGACTCCACCATGTGCATTAATTTTGCTTTTTGATACGTCCTAAAGCAGTAAGCCTTTACCATAACTCTTTTTAACAAGGTTTCATATTTGAAAGCTATGTTCTTCATGTCAAATTATATAATGCATCTAGTCATTTCCTTCAGCTACATGTGAGAATTTAATCATTGGTGCCTTTTAAATATAGTGTAAGTACAACATTTGTTCTCCATTTGACTTGCTCATGGAACTGAGATTCCAGAAGGGAGCACTGTCATTCAATAAGTTAGTCACAGGATATTTTTAGCAGTTTGAAAGTTGGTACTATTTCCTTTTCCTTTTTTTTTTTTAATTAAGTTTATTGGGGTAAAATGGGTTAATACAATTATATAATTTTCAGGTGTACATTATCATTTGACATCTGTATATTCTATTGTATGTTTCCCACCCAAAGTTGGTACTATTTCTAGTGGAGTGAATGAAGTTCAGTAAATGGCAGACAATTGGTTTCTCACTCTGGATGCCCTTGCTATTTGTACATGAGGCAGTGAATCACACTGCTTTAAAAAGCTAACAGTGTATTTATGTATAGGAATAGCATCTAAGATTCTGTTTCTATACTGACAGTCTTGTGTTGATGGTAATAAAGCCTACTATTATCCTGCCAGCTTATCTGATTCCAGAGAGTCCTTTTGGTAGAGAAAAAATTTTTAAAAATACTAACTGTTCTCAGCAATATTTAGAACAACCTGTGAGTGGCTGTCAGTTTTTTTTAATACATTTATAACTGCCAGGAATATAATGGTGTCTGCTGAAACTGAATCTAGAGTGGTCAACATGCTGGTGAAATTTATCAAGGCAACAATTATTTAACAACATTTTTATGATATATGGAGGTCTGAGAATGTGCTCTTAAAGAGGATGCATAACTCCCATGTCCAGCTAAGCATAAGCAGGAATTTGTTTCTTCAGAAGCTCCAAAAACCTTACATTTAAGGATATTATTAAATACCATTAGACAGATGCAAATGAAAAAGTATATTTTCCATTCTTTTTGTTACTATTCCCTTTCCCATTATCTCCCCTGAACTACACAGATTAAATCTGGTTTTGGAATATAGTTACTACTCTAAAATGCATATTATGTATGGACAGCTTTTCATCTGAAAAAAAGAGAAAGATCAGATCACATGTTGGTCAGCCCTGAGAAAACTAAAACGATGTAAGCAGCATCAACACTTTCTTGAATTTGTCTCTGAATTTATTAGATAACCCTCCTGATTTATGATCACTGGCAATGAGTAAGGTTAAAATATTTAAGTATCCAGAGATTTTATTTCCATACATCTCTAATAACTAAACTGGATTACAAAGTATGCTTTAAAGGAGGGATTCAAATATGATTTTCTTTCTATCAAATGAGATAATCTATGAATCTATACATCCTTTATAATCATAATTAAAAGGAACACCTTAACATACTAAAGGTGGGAAAAAGGCATTGGATGATTTTATATATATTTAAATGTGTTCAAATCCAGTCTTAGAAATATCCCTATATAGCATTCACCAGCAGAACAAGAGAGTCATTCGGTTTAGGAGGACAATTTTATGCAATCGGTTATTAGTTTCTGCATATTACATTCATATATTGCCGTAGTTACATATTCCATTGAATTCCTCTAAGTGAGATGAAGAGGCCGTCATACCCAAAGACCTATTCCTGCTGTGTTTATTTATTCAGATATCCATATTTCTTTGCCATTTTTACATTTACTCTTAAAAACTCCTTGAGACCTGTCTTACTTTTATTCTGTCACCAAATTTCTTCAGATATTTCTCCAGAAAAACCATGAAAGATGATCATATTATAGTTTATAGATCTGAATAATAAAGAATCCCAATTGCATGGATAAAATCCTACCTTTTTTTTTTTTTTCCAAAATATCTGGACATCTTAGGAACATAAGCTGGCTGGCAGAAACAGGCAATGCAGGTAGGTTTGATTTATCTCAGGAAGTTAGAAAATCCCTCTTCAAGGAAGGAAGATAAAGCTATAATGTTTCTTATAATGATTCTTCATAATGAACCCTGAAAATGAGGAGCAAGCAACGAGCCACATTTTGTGGCAGTTAATGATTCAGGCACAAATAAAAAAGAAGACTGCATTGGTCACTTGCTCCTGTGATTCAAACATAACACACAACCCAGTGAAGAAGCGTATTGTTTCCCTGAATCTCAGAGGAAACACTGAAAATGTTTTTCAAAATAAATAAATTAATCACTGTTCCAACCAGTAACTAGTCCTGTTCTTTTGTTTTTGTTTCCTGGTCCACCCTCCTTATGTAGAAACTATGTAGCCCAGACTGGTTTTTTTTCATATCCAATATATTTTTGCTGTAATCACACTGTATCTGCACCAAAGAGATGAGTGGATATCTATACATGGAAAACTAATGGAATCCTGTGGACCTGGATATTGCCATTCTCTCCCTCTGCCATCAATCTAGAACACTGAAGAATAAATGTTATCACCATATCTATGAAATACACATAGACTGATCACGACAAAAAAAAAAAAACACAGTAGGATCCTCCTTACTGTTATCTATAATTGTCTATAATAATAACTACAACAAACTTTGGTACTAATAGGTATATAACACTTGGGCATTTACTATTGTATTTAATGAGTAATAAAGAGAGTCTTCTATAAAGATGACGAGAATAATAAACATATCTTTTTCCTTCTAAAATGTGTTTTCCTAGAAAGGTCAGGGCTAATGGAGCCACATAAGCCTTCATTTGTTGAAAACAGGAATGTGAACTCTGGCCTACAAAAACTATGAGCATCAGGAATATACCTAGTGGAATAAAGAAAAACGGCAGATACGCATAACAAAGGACTTATATAATTATTTCTTTAACTGAAATTTAGGTGTTTATTCAAGGAGGATGTGGAGACAATTTCTTAGATAGGAAAAAATAATTGTACAGTTACCTGCTATTTTAAAGAATTCTGCTAATTTCCACATTGAAAGCCATTATTTAAAAAGATGACTATTGAGTCCAACAAAATTTATGAATACCCTTTTAGTCTGAGATTGCATGAATTGGGATTTTTTTTATGCACCATTGGCTGCTTCAGTTATTCTTAACAGGCCACTCAAAAAAGATAAAGAGCTATAGGTTGTATATATAATATATAACTATAACCATAAAGTAATTATCTCTTACAGGCTCACTGACTTTGCAAGTCATCTGTGAATAAAAAAATTCTTAACTTTCCCACTCATAAAGTTGTGATTAGCTCAACTGTTCCATTATAAATAAACCAAAATTATTCCATTAATAGATTTCATGAATAAGCTCAGAACTTTATATTTTTCATCATACTCTTCACTTTGGGTTCTAATTGTAAATCAAGATTTATATAGTGACAAAACATAAAATGTATGAACTTAATTTTTATGTTTAACAAATCAAAGGAAAAGCAATATCAAGTAACAGATCTTTAGAGTATAATTCTGACTACATAAAAAAATAGGAGGAAGAAAGTTCTAGACAAACACCAAAAAGTTAAGTAGTGTAGAAGATTCTCAGACTCTCTTGTAATAAACATCACTGAGGTAGTTTGATCTGTTCTTTCAATTGCAGTTTGAGTCTAGGTGACTTCTACTCTACATCCTCCCAACTTCTGTGTTACAAAAGGGAAAAGGGGTGCCAGTAAAGTTCTATTATTGTACTATTTCTTGCCTCCATTTATTCTGCTGCCGTGACTTTTATGTCTTTTACTTAACAATCTCACAGAAAAATACCACAGAATAACTTAAGAAACCTAAACTTTTTAAGAAATCATTAAAATTCTGAAAATAGACCCATTGGAGTCTCTATGTTAGAAGTAGTTAGTAGTTAAAACATCTTGTTTGATTTAAAAGATCTTAATCAATTGATTGGTAATTTCACTTTATTATTTACTCTCATTTTTCCCCTCTTAAATCAGAAAGGATATTTCAATTCTCTCCCAATATTTAACAGCCACCTACTTAAAATGACCAAGATATTTTTTCTTTCCAGAACACAAAAAAGCAAGCCCTTGAAAATTCTTAAATAAGTAATTTATCTTAACTGATATTACTTTGATCATACTGATACTGTTTCCTCATAATGCAGAAAACCTCTAGTCATTCTAAACTTAGGGCTCATGAACCTTTCCAGCATGTGCAGCAAAGGTCTTCTAGGAGGCACTGATTCCACACACCCAGAAAGCTTATCGGTGGCCAATGTTTCAAATAATACTATCATAATACTATCAATAGAATTTCATTTATGAAGAAAGGGTTTAATTTCATCTTATTCATTAGCAATATGATGGAGTAAAAGTTAAATATACATGAAAACAGATCACCGAGAATAAAAGTCAGAAGAAACTACCAACTACCAACAAGATACTTAGATCTCCAAAGAACTCAAATGTTTGAATTATCAGATACAGAATATGAGATAAAAATGATGAAATACTTTTTAAAAAAATATATGGAATAATAAAAAGAATAGACTATAAAAACATATAAAATAACAAAACCATATAAAAAACAGAACTGGAAATTCTACTGAGTCAAATGCCAATCTCCTCTAGAAACACCTTCACAGACAAATCCAGAAATGTTTTACCAACTATCTGGGTATCACTTAGCCCAAACTGATAGGTAAATTAACCATCACAAAGTAGAGGCCTGTAAGGGCAGGACAAGCTATTAGCAAGCCTGAAAGGGAGCTGGTTAATTATGTTTCTTACCTCAGATGCAAAGTAGTGTTGGGAAATAAGTTACACTTATAGATGGCAACCAGGTAGACTTTTCTGTGGAGTAAAGAAGATAGAGAAATGTTAGGATTCAGGCTGCACTCATTGGTCCTCTAAATGTTGGCTTAAGGATAATACTAATGTCCAATATATGTTTCTCTTCTGAGTTCCAATGTTTACTTTCAAAAATAAATCTATACCTAATATCATTATTTATTTCCATCTCATTACCTAGAAGAGCCATTAGATCAATTTATCTGTCATGGGAAGTTTTTGCTTATTGTCAAAGGAAATTGCTGAAAGAAAAATCTTTCTTTAAGACAAATGGTTAAAGGTGTTAAACATAAAAGTGATACGTCTTCATTGATTGAATTGGCAAACCAAACATAATTATCCTACCAAATGAGGGATAGTTTCTCACTCAGGATCTCTACCTAGTATCCATCAACTCACAGTGGTTAACATTGACTGACAAATGATTTAAGCTCCTGGAAAGAGAATACAGATGTAATCACGTGTGTGTGTTTGTGTGTGTATGTTTAAAAAACATCAGATTCACCCCCTTAACAATTTTTAGTGAACAAAACAGTATGTTAACTATATACACACAGTTTCACAGAAGATCTCTAGAACTATTTCATCTTGCACAACGGAAACTCTATACTTGTTTAAATAGCTACTTTCCACTTCTGTCCCTTCCCTGCCCCTGAGCTCTTGGCAACCACCATACTACTTTCTGTTTTTGCTTGATCAAGTTTGTTGTTGAACCCCTCTAGTAAATATTGAAATTTATTTATTATATTCTTCAGTTCCAAAATTTGTTGGATTCTATTTATATTTTTTATCTCTTTGTTGATAGTCCCATTTTGTCCATGCATTGTTTTCCTGAGCTTATTGATCATCTTTATGATGGCTAATTTTAATTCTTTGTCAGTTAATTCATATTATCCCTTTTTACAAAGGTCAGTTTCTAAAAATTTATTTGGTTTCTTTGATTGGGCCACATTTCCCTGTTTCTTTGTATGTCCTTGTAACTTATTGTTGAGAAACCCTGCATTTGAAAAAAAATAGCCAGCACTCATAGTCTTTAAAGACTGGCTTCATAGAGGGAAAACCATCAATTAGCCCAGCCAGAGAAAAAGATAAAAAGAAAAAGCCATTTCCATGGCTTTATCTTCTCTATATTTATGCATATAAATTCCAAAATAGAGCTATTTGCTGGGGGTTTTTCTTTTCTTTTTTTGGGGGGGTGTGGGGGGGTGGGCAAGGGGTGGTCAGCTAATCTCTTGCTCCCTCTGGTGTCAGTCTGAAATACTGCAAGTTTCTGAAGCTGCCACAAGTCACCCAGCTCTTGTTTTCAGCAGCCTCCAGACTTCTAGAGTATGCCAGATCACATCGGCACTCTAAGTCAGGAGAAACAGAAACCAGTCCCTTGAACTGCCCATGGAGAAAGCAGAAGTTGGGGATTTTCTCCTACTTATTCTGTGTTTAGCTGGAGGAAAGGAGTATAGCATGTGAGTGTTCCAAACTATCACCTTTGTTCTCATTGGACCCCCAACCTGACACCCATTCCTAGCAGCACTTAGATTCAGGCAAGGCAGAAACCAGTAACGCCCCCAAAAGTCTGAACATTGGAAGTATGGTCCAGTCTTCTCATTCCTGCCCTAGGGAGAATTGAAAGGTTGGGAGTTTTCTCCTGATTATGCCGCTCTGAGCCAGCAGAAGGGACTATGATAAGTGCAGCTGGTTTTGCACTTGCCTGGGGTGCACATCCTCTTAACTGTTTTCTGGATTCCTCACAAAGGAAACTAGTGTGTATTGATTTGAGTCAGTATCTCCAAGGGTGGAGATACTATTCCACCATCTTGCTAACATCATTCTCCGGGCTTGTTTTTTAACTTTCGAACAGCTAAGGATCATACTCTCCCTTATAAGCCTATAAACACAGAGCAATCCCCATTACTCAGCGCAGAACCCAGCACATAGTGCATGCTTATTAAATATTTATTTAACCGAACTAAAAGGTAGTACAAGACATTGGTAGAAGCGTGATTTGAACTTATGGACTTTGGCATCATCACCCTTTCATAACTAGCTTGCTTGTGGTTCTCTACTCAAACCAAAAAGAATTTAATGAGCAACTATCACTGAAAGAATTTGGATTCAGGGAAGAAGTGGAGTATATAAGAAAGAGTATAGAAGACCTGATGTCAAAGACCTGAGTTTGAATCAAATTCCTTCCAATCCTCCTAGCTGTTTTTAACCTTAAATGTTCTTCGGATTCACCCGGGGAGCCTTGAAACATACAGAGTCCCAAGACTCACCCCATTTAATCAAAACCTTGAAGGGTAGTACCTGGGCAGATATCATTTAAACAGATTAACAGTGTTGAAAATGCTGTTTTAGCTATTTCTTTAAAAGCGTGCCCCAGTCTTTCAGAACCTTAGCAATCTCAACTATCTGTAAAATGATAGAGTATAGCAAGTGAGTGCTCCAAACTATTGCATTTGTTCTCATTGGACTCCAACCCCTAAGGTTATTAGTTCCTCCAGCATTGACCTCGCAGGAATATGTGAGGGTCTAGTCACAGCGGGAACATGTGTAAAAGCAACATGAACTATAGACCATGGTAATAATGTAAGATAACTTCATACTATAAGGTAATTTGAATATCTGTTAAGGATTTAAAGAAAACAAAAACAAATCCATCTCCTATAGGCATGTTCTATATAGTCACATTATTCTCTTTTTAAAGTTCTGACTATACTTCATTTATTGTAGTTGTGTTTTAAGTTGTTTATAAATCAAATTTTATTTTAAGCATTAAGGGAACTAGCTATTTAAAGTAATTCCCTGTTGAACTTATTATGAAGTAAAGAATTCTTCTAAAATGCAAATAGACAATCCTTAACTAGTCATTTTTTAAAGCCTGGATTTCATATGTGTTTTTGCCTGGAAGTGGGACACAGCTGTACTGCTGTCAGCATCATCTGGCAGTTTCCCTGTGAAACTGTTCATGCCTTTTTTGGCTTACATCGGTAGCAGCAATACCAATGCCTCATAGGAAAAAACAGACATTAGGGTCCTTTCAGCTGCACAGCAAATGCTAAGAAACAAATACAGGTGTTAATTCTCAAATTCCATTCACATACTCAGCCATAAGGAAAGATGAAATACTGCCATTCGCAACAACATGGATGGATCTTGAGATTATCATGCTAAGCAAAATGTCAGACAGAAAAAGTTGAGAACCATACGACTGCACTTATATGGGGAATATAAAACTGAAAGCAACAAAAGAATAAGACAAACGAGCAACTCATAGACACAGACAACAATTTAGTGGATACCAGAGGGAAATGGGGGTACAGGAGAGGTACATAAGGGTAAAAGGGGGGTCAATATATGGTGACAGAAGGAGATTTGACTTTGGGTGGTGAACACAATGCAATATACAGATGATGTATTATCAAATTGTAAACTTGAAATCTATATAATTTTATTAACTAATGTCGCCCTAATAAATTTTTAAATTTTTAATAAATCAATAAATAAAAGGTTTTCATAGAATTTGGTTTCTCAGAAACAGAAAAAAAGTAAGTTTCTTCACAATGAAGTTCCTTTCAAAGGAAGAAAGTTATGGTAGTTCAAGATCAAGATTCAAATCACTTCTCATTTGAATCAAATCTGTTTCAGAATTCAGTTTTGCTAAGGCCCTACTTCCAATTTTGTTGATTGGCTGCTAGTGTGCACGTCAGCCATTAGAGAGGTTGGAAGGGTAAAGGAGGGTGGGTTAAAAGGCTTCAACCATGGAATTTCTATAACTTTTCAATTTGTCGCATTAGAACTGCCCAAAGAGAATCTTCTGAAAGGTACTGAATATTTTTGACTGGGAACTTACAAGGTTAACCAAGGGATTCAGTAAGCTCTTTCGACATTAACCCAGATGTACTTTATGATTAGTCTGCAGAACAAATCTCAAGCACAGATGAGTAAAGAGAGAAAGGCTTCTCAAACCACAAATTGAGAAACGAAGGGCCGTAAGGACTGAGGCAAGGGCAATATCGTAATGAAGAATACTGTAATCAAGAGCATGGATTGTGGAGCCAGACTAAGTTCCAACGACAACTTAGTCTGACACTTACTAGTTGCGTGATTTTAAACAAGTTAATTAGCCTTTGTAAATCTCAGTTGCCTTATCTGTAAACAAAAGTGACAATAATATTTGCCTGTAATAGGGGTTGTTATAAAAGTAATAAGTAAATATGGATAAAGTGCCTAGAACATAGTAAATACTATATAGGGTTTTTAAAGTAAAAATTAAAAATAATGTGTAATAGAACTGAAAGTCTGGTACTGTAAGAAACCTTAGAGATGAGAGAGTAAGATGCAAAGAAGTTGCAAGAACCAGACTATGCGGTTCTTTGATAATATACATTTAACAGCTCTGACAACTTGTCTCCATTTTGTTAACAGCTAACTGGATGACTCTGGGATATCACTGAAATGGTTACTGCCAAATTGGAATGGCAAAAACACTTAGTTTCATTGTATTGGAAATGTGATGAAAAAAATTAACAGTAAAAAACACTTTCAACTATTTTGCAAGTGGAAAAGCACCTAACATAAAGCTTCAAAGCACATTCTCATTTCCCAGAAGTATATTTCAGTTTTTAATCACACTTTCTGAGGCTGATGTCTATAGAGAAATGTAGACTACAGCCAGAGGGCTCGTTGAAATGGAGGTATTATAACAGAGAAAATGAAGTACTCTGAAAATCACATTTGGCTTTAGAAATGTGTGCAGACTGGCTTATTAAACAGTGCTCTAAACAGGAAGTAAAAGCTCAAGCACTTGATTGCAACTCATACCCTGCCAGACCTTGAGCAATTTATAGACTCTCTAAACATCATGTTCCTTACAGGTAAGAGAGAGAAATCTTGTTGCACCCCTAATGATGATTACATTGATGATGACTAAGATCTAAGAGTAAAGCCCTTCTCACTTTTTAAAAAAATTTTGGATAAAGGGCAGACCACTAATAATGGAAGTTTACCATTGATACTACTAAATTTATCTCCTATAGCACACGAATTGTCCCACATGGATAGAAATAAGATGGAAATATCAATTCTAGAACTTACTGTTATTGTGTGAGTGATTTAGGAATTTGATGAGCCCTAGTTTAGCAAATGACCAGAATGAAGGCTCACCTGCTCTTCCATGGCACCACATCAAGGATAGGATCACAGCCCTTTGTGAAATTTTGTGAGATTCTGGGAGCCTGGGAGAGTTTATATGTACCAGAAGGAAACCATGGCTCAGGAAGATTACAGAATCAGTCCAAATCTGACACTTTTCTTGGTCCATTAGAGATTGACTTAACTCACTCTTCTGTTATTTCAACAGATCGCAGGCAGAGACCAAAAAAAAAAAAAAAATGATTACTAACAAGTATCCACTGACTCCAAGTGCCTAGGACACCAACATGCCTTGTTACTTCATGAAATATTCTTTTCTCAGCATGCTCTTAAACAGTATTTTTTTATATTAAATACATCCTGTGCTATAGGCTTTCCAACAGGTCAATCCATTAAAGAACATTCACACCCTTAGCTCCCACTAGTGGAAATACCGAAGAGCAAAGTCAAGTTGAAGGGCTTGTGAGACCAGACAATGAAAAGAATTGCTGCCTACCCAGCTGAAATCCATGCCACTACCTAAGGCTTCAGGACGTTGTAAGGGACAGAGAAATGACAAGGACACAGGGATGTAGCCTTTTTATTCAGGATGAGAGATGTCAGAAAGATGCTTGGGAAGCACAGGTATAAAATTCAGACTAAGAGAACAAGGTTAACACTGGGCACAAGGGTCCTTGTTCTTTGTAAAGGTATAATCATTAAGCACCTTTGTACGGCTATTCAAGAAAAATTTTCAATTTTGCTAGAACTTTAACCTTTTCCCTCCCTGTTATCAATCCTTTCTGAAAGTAGCCTAACCCTCTAGTAAAATCCTTCATCAATTTTATGTGCTCAGTTTGAGGAAATTAGAGGTACAATATGGCAAAGAAGAAAGAGAACAATGTGCTACTCCATATTTTCTCATATTCAGTGGAGACAGCATTTTTTAATGAACTTAAGATTCATATTTCTAAGTGACTATCAGCAGACCTAGAAGCCATATTCTCACAGTTGCATCAAAACTCACAAAAACAGAATTTTATAGAGAGGACAAATGCTACTGAGCTTGACTTATCTTCATAGATTAGAGAAGGTGACATCCTGCAGGATGAGAGAGAGACTGGAGAACTTCTGGTTTACAGTAAGAATCTGCTCAGCTAATTTGGAGAAAGTCACTTCACTTTGGGTCAACTAATGATGTAATACTTTTTATTGAGAAAGTGTTCACAATAACCCAGGCAAAAGTATTCAGGGACTTTGGCAGAAGGTCAGAAAGATAGGGGAAGAATCTGAGACTCAACAGGAAGAAGTCTAAGGAGGGAGCATTCTCGGTAAAAAGTCTTGCTTCTCAAAGTGTGGTCCCTGGACCAGCAGCATCATCAGAATCACAGGTCCCATCCTAGACCTACTCATCAGACTACGCATAGTTACAAGATCTCCATGTGTTTCATGTGCATTTAGGTTTAAGAAGCACCAGTGTGGAAAGTATCCCTGGGAGCAAGGAAGACTCAGGTGGGGGTCAGAATCACTGATGATATTCTGGATGGATGGAAGAGTAACTCACAGGGTGAGATACAACAATGGACAGTCAATATTAGATCTGACTGGCAATGACATCATAGTTGCAAAGATTAACTCACAACAGAGGTGGAAGATAGGGAAAGTGCACCCTCCTCAGGGTTGGGCCCCCTGCAAAAGTTAGTCAAAGCTACTAAGATTATCAGAACACCAGCTTGGAAAGTGGGGTTAAAGAAAAGACTCTAGTCCCTTCAAGGAACAGAAGTGCTCAGAAGGTAAACCAAGGCAGAAGCATGGTTTCAGAGTTTCAGTTGATAAGGTGGAGTAAGGAAGTGACATGATTTGGAGATTACTTGGGAAACCAGAGCTTATAGCTGGCACATGGATATCTCAATCTCCTAGTAGCAGAACTACTGTAGTTATTATCCACTGGTTTACTTTCTGCAGTTTCAGTTACCCACAGTCAACCATGGTCTGAAAATATTAAATGGAAAATTCCAGAAATAAACAATTCATAAGGTTTAAACTGAGCCCCATTCTGAGGGCTGTGATAAAATCTTGCACTATCCCACTTGGAAAGTGAATCATCGCTTGTCCAGCATACCCACGCTATAGACACTCCCTGTTAGTCACTTGGTAGTCCTCTCAGTTTTCAGTTTTCAGGTCAACTGTCACGGCATCTCAGTGCTTGTGTTCAAATGACCCTTACTTTACTATTGTGAACCTAAAGTACAAGAATAAGGATGCTAGCAATTTGTATATGCCAAAGAGAAGCCATAAAATGCTTCCTCCTTTAAGTAAAAAGGTAAAAGTTCTCAACAAGGAAAGATAAAAAATCACATGCTGAGGTTGCTAAGATCTATGTATGGTAAGAACAAACCTTCCATCTATGAAATTGTGAAGGAAAAAAAAGTTCATATTAGTTATGCTGCTGCACTTCAAACTGCAAAAGTTACCACCACAGTGCGTTATGAGCACTTAGTTAAGACAGAAAAGGCAGTGTGTTTGCGAGTAGAAGCCACGAACAGAAAACAGCAACGTTCTGACAGCAACGTGCTGCACCAGAAAGCATTGAGCCTATACAAACTTCAGCAAGGGATCGCCTGAAATAAGTGACCACATTCGCATAACTTTAACATAGTATATTATAATTGTTTTATTTTATTGTTGTTGTTAACCTCTCACTGTGCTTAATTTACAAACTAAACTTTATCATCAGTACATATGTATAGGAAAAAATAGTATATGTAGGGTTCAGTACTACCCATGGTTTCAGGCCTCCACTGGGGTCTTAAAACATATCCCAGCAGATAAGGGAGGATCATTTTACTGCAAATCCCACCAGCCACAGGACTGAGGTTCATGTCAGCATGTAGGAGCATTCAGGTAGTGGAGTTTGTTTTCATACTATTATTTTTTCGTTTCTCCCTACAGTCTGGTGGGACTTTGGGGTATTTTTGTGACAAAAACGAACCTCCAGGTTTATTGAAAATAAACTGCTTTTGCCTGGAACCCAATTCTAAGAGGAGTGTTTTTTAACAAGGTTTTTAAAGTTTAGGAATATAAGCACTTTAATTAAATCAATAAATTCAAACCTACGTTATTTTCATAAAATGCATTTTATGTAAAAAAAATATTTATCTCTTAATTCAGATTAACTATCGCCAAATTTCCACAAGTGATGCCAGCGCCCTGCATTCCCCAGTCCCAAACCACTGCTCAGTCTAGTTCATGATGCCACCCAAACAGCGTAAGAAATGCATTGCCCTATTTGAGTGGTCTCTTAGAGAGCATTCTTGCATACTCTTGCAAGTGCCTGGGAGATGTCTCACACAGTGCTCACAGAGTCTGTGCTCACCAAGAACTGCCTTTACCCACCAGACCCCATAATGGCACCCGATGTGTATGGTGGGCATCTGCCATGCCCCACAGAGTATCAAGCTCTCCTCTCTATTCTTTGTTGTCCATCAGGGGATTATCATTTTGCCCAGGGTGTTGTCTCCTGGGATGTATGAATCGGGAAACCCACAAGATATCCAAGAAAGGATGATTTTCTTTTAGTCCTGACTATGCCGAAACCAGAATGTATCTGAAGCAGAACTAGGGAGAAAGAGGTACAGACTAAGACCGAAGCGACCCTCATGAAACTGGGGGTTGCTCTGTTTTACTCTCTCTTACCTTAGATACCCAGGTACAAAATTGTTACTCTAATAGACTCTTTTTCCCAATCAAATTATTTATGCAAATATATATTGGCAGGCGTGTATAAGTGCATAGATGGGGCTAACAGTCTTTTGGCCCTATAAAATAAATTTTCACTTAGACCCATCAAGGACCAGTCTGGGTTTTTTTGTGTGTTTGTTTGTTTGTTTGTTTTATACAAAAAGCCAAAATATTGGCATCCATAATCTAAAAACAAAACAGTGATTTTTGTCTCCCCACAGTATTTAATGTATATCTAGCTCCAAAAGAGAGTAATCATGTTAGATATGAGATCATAATGTATAAAAGTGAAAAAACAAAAAGACTTTTTAAAGACATTTTAATACAATGAGTCTTTTAAGAAGACTCTCATCTAATCTCACCAACTAAGAGCTTTCTGTTTTAAATTTTACTTGTGCTGGCACCTAAAATGGTAGGTGACTTATCACACCTGATTGTCAGTCAAAGTGCTCAAGGGAAAACTGCAGCATTCTCCCCACGTTGCTCACTGCTACGCTGTCAGCCAACAAGAAAAAAATTCTTATACTGTTTGACTTAAGTGACAAAACAGAGCAGCAGCCTTCAGTGGTGTATGTATGTTAAACCTATTTATCTTTAGCCGTTTTAGTTTAAGATCTGTTGTTCTTGATGATATAAAGTAATAAATACTTGAAGGTAAAAAGAAAGTTAAATCAGTGGTGCGCTTTGGGAATCCCATGGTAAAAACCCAGAACTTCCTTCAATGAAAAAGTCAGTGTTTTCTGGCAAGGATGAAGTGGAAGCATCATTTACTGAAAGTAAGATTTTAAAGTTTGTTTTTGTTTTTTGCTTTTTAACATCAGGTGAACTGTAGTCTAAGAGACATTGAAATGATTTTAGAATTAAGAATTTTCTATTTTCCTTCAGGGAACATTCTGGTACTTTGCTTGATTAAAAAAAAAAAAGAAGAAAGAAAGAAAGAAAAGAAAGTTCCAAATTCTGCCACAGAGAATGCAGAGAAAACAGATTCTATCTGTCACATATATTACAGAATACTTGAAGGTGTTGAAAAAGTTCAAGGGTAGCAGTGGAAGTGGGAAAAGGAAGGGGCAGTCAAACCCAAGAGGGAAAGGCTGAAAATAAATTCTCTAAGCATTTGAAAAAAAAGCAGCCAATCTTAAACATGTAAAAGATAAGGATTTAAATTTTAAGGCTGCATGCTATTAAGTGCTGATATTGTGTGCCTTCAGAAGTTTGATGGAGACTCTGAGAGTCATGGAAATGCTGGCTTGGTGCAATAGTGGGTACAAATATTATAATTATCCAAAGGATGAATGAAAGTGAAAATTCACCAGGTCACTGGATCCTTTGCCTTCTGAGAGCCACAATATACAATTCTTGCAAGGCAAAGTTAATACCTAGTCTCTCTTTTCTGGTATATTGATGAATAGAAGAAAAATATTTAGTTTAAAGCCCCAACTGTATTAAACTAGTCAATTTATTTGTGGATGTTTACATTATACAAATGATTATGTAAGTCTGGATGGTAAAGGCATTAAATCTCCCAAATGCACTGCCCTCTCCTTTTTCCTGGCCATCTCCTAGATTCAGAACCACATTTTTAAATCGGCCACATCAAAATTAGCCCAACCACCATTAAATATAGAGGGGTCAGGGACTGGGTCTGATATACATATGAAATATACCTTAAAAAATATGTAACATAAGCCACATTCCCTGCCTATGAAATTTGGTTTTATTTTTTTTATGGGATTCTCAGCTTAAAAGGACACTCACTGAGTGTTTTTGAGTAGTCAAGTATAGTTTTTTCCTGCCTCACTGAGATAAGCTAGCTGACCTGGGGATAGAAATGTGTGAGTGCATTCATCTGAAACCCCACTTAACTCAGCTATGTAATTTTTGCTCTTCTTACAAGTATTTAAAACACTAGAAAGTTGATTTAAGCATTTTAGAGAAAGAAAATATTTGTTCTTCCTCCTTCTTCCTCTTCAGGTACTCAAAAAAAAAAAAATTCTGCAACTACCATTTCGAATCCATTACTATAAATAATAGAGTTATCACCAGTCTGTTCAGAGATTTAGCAAATGAAACCTTGCAAATTTGCTGTTTACCTTTGTTGCAAACGCGTTTCCCTAAATAAAATAAGACATTCAATAATCAAATGCATCTTTCACTTCTAGTAGAGTTTTGAATTTTGTTGATGCAGATGATAGCTCATTCAGAAAACCTTTGATTCTTATCCAGCTTTTCAATTACAGAAAAAAAGACTCCCCTAGGCTATTTAGCCTAAGCCAGTCAAATTAGTTTGCAGTGTGACTTACTAGGCTGGGTATCACCATGGTGGGTAGACCAAATCTAAGACAGTGATATTAAAGCACTTCGCAGAAATCCTGGTCTGTCGTCCTCTTTGTTACCATTGAAGACCTGCTCTATATTGCCTGATACAATATATTCTGTAAAAGTTATATATTTTCTTCCCAAAACTGAAATTTCCCATTGTTTGCTGTTGTGTGAACCTCCTTCTCCATGTAGAGAAAATCCTGCTGTGTTCCATAAAACTCTCCTCAGGCATTCTAACCATCATAACTATTTTTATAGCTATAAATGGAAGTAAGTTTTCACTTTTTATCTCTTGGGGGTTTTTTCTGTTTCTCTCTCTCTCTCTCTCTTTGTCTCTCTCTCTCTCTCCCGCCTTCCCTCCCTCCCTCCCTCTCTCTCTGTCTTTTCTCGTGTGTGTGTGTGTGTGTGTGTCTGTGTGTGTGTGTGTCTGTCTGTGTGTGTGTGTGTGTGTATTCTCTTCCTTTTGGAGAGGAAGAAAACCTTTTTCTCTATCCTCTTAGATGTAGTATCTTAGATGTAGTATTCTTTTCTCTCTCTCTCTCTCTTTCCCTCCCTCCCTATCTTTATCCTATAAATGTAAAGCTCCTTCTAAGATTCTCTATGTCTCTGAATCCAGCATTCTACACACAGTGACTACTCAACAGAAGATATATGTCATGTTCAAAGAGTAGAATTGCACAGAGGGGAAGGAGAACATAATATCATTCTTTCTACCTGCTTCCCAGCTCTGTGAGGCTAATTCCTCCTTACTCCTAAGATTAAATTGAGGGCAGATCTCATGACCTTTCTGACCAGTCAGAAATAAAAATTCCTGAGAACCTTTTCAGTCAAAGAGCACCTCATATGAGTAAAATGACCTTGTAGTAACCAAACTCCAAATTTCACTTAAAGTTAAAATACATTCTTTCTACAGCTTATTTCTGCTTCACAATGTATTCTTCAGTGGAGAAAGAGGTTTATTTCTCCACAGTCCCACCTACCCTTTGACTCTTCTCTTACCCCACCTCTACTTAGGCTGCATTCTGACTTTTCTGCGCAGAAGCGGGAAGAGAGATAACGAGCAGGAAATGGCTCATTCTACTGCTAGGACTTAGACATGGTCAGCTACTAACTAGCTATATGAATTGGGCAATTTCCTTAACTTTTCTGACCTTTAATTTCCCCGTGCAGTCCCAATTGAGTTAATACAAATAAGGCATTTTGTAGTTTCTGAGACAAAGGTAGATGTTCAATATGTGTCAGGCATTATTTCTATTCAAACCAAGTCTTTCTCATGAGGTACCTTTGTATTATTTTCGACAATTCCTTTTAGGAATGTCAGAGAAGTTTCTGCAATGCAGGTAATGTTTCTTCTCAGGCAGGATCCCACTGCAAGCTTCTGTATCTAACAATTCACCTCAAAACTCTGTCTAAAGCTCTCTTGGGTGGTGTCTCCTTTAAAAACACAGGTTTGCTTCTTCTCCAGTGCAATCCTCATGTGGTCCTCTTGAGTCATACCCCTCTGTTCTGTCTTCCACTGACACCTAATGTGTCATTTATTTTTGTCCCTAGTACCACAAGGCAGCTAACCTGACACAGTTTCACATTAAATTTCCAAACCTTTACATTTTGCCAAAATTCAAGGGACTATATCAAGCTGCATGTCCTCTGCTTCCGCTGAGCTTCAGGTGATGGGAAGTGGCTTCTCCATGTCATAATGCTCCAATGACTTTTTCCAAAGACTTTTTTAGCCTCAACCTTTGTATGCCCAAGAATGGGTGTTGGGCTAAGGATTGCAGGCCCTATTATGGTTTTTTCATTTGCAAGTGCCTAAGGTGGTCCAGCTACACATCCTGGGGTACAGAATTCTCACCTCCTATTATTTGGTCTTGGCCTTTTAGAACTCTCACATCTTTGCAACAACAGCAGGTTTTGAGACTCCTTTTAACAGTTATTTTCTCCTTATTTCAGATTTGTATCTTTTCGATCTCATCATATTCATGAAAGCATACATAGGTAATAGGGAAATTTCAGATGCTTAGAACGAATACAAAATATAAATTTGCTGGACATATTTGGTTCTGTTTACATGCTACTGCTAGGACTTAGACATGGTCAGCTACATACTATTCCCAATCATTCTTTACTTCTCTTTTCTAGATGTTTGTATTCTCTAATTCCACTTTAAATATATGCCTTTCCCAGGATGAGTTTCTGCTGGGTATCTCCATCCACAGAGGAAGCAGTGGATCTGGTTTTCCAGTCCACAGTCTCTTTCCCTGGTCCAGGCTCTTTTTT
>NW_011888847.1:6492806-6520971 GCF_000151845.1 Pteropus vampyrus | reverse complement strand
CTCCTTTAAAAACACAGGTTTGCTTCTTCTCCAGTGCAATCCTCATGTGGTCCTCTTGAGTCATACCCCTCTGTTCTGTCTTCCACTGACACCTAATGTGTCATTTATTTTTGTCCCTAGTACCACAAGGCAGCTAACCTGACACAGTTTCACATTAAATTTCCAAACCTTTACGTTTTGCCAAAATTCAAGGGACTATATCAAGCTGCATGTCCTCTGCTTCCGCTGAGCTTCAGGTGATGGGAAGTGGCTTCTCTATGTCATAATGCTCCAATGACTTTTTCCAAAGACTTTTTTAGCCTCAACCTTTGTATGCCCAAGAATGGGTGTTGGGCTAAGGATTGCAGGCCCTATTATGGTTTTTTCATTTGCAAGTGCCTAAGGTGGTCCAGCTACACATCCTGGGGTACAGAATTCTCACCTCCTATTATTTGGTCTTGGCCTTTTAGAACTCTCACATCTTTGCAACAACAGCAGGTTTTGAGACTCCTTTTAACAGTTATTTTCTCCTTATTTCAGATTTGTATCTTTTCGATCTCATCATATTCATGAAAGCATACATAGGTAATAGGGAAATTTCAGATGCTTAGAACGAATACAAAATATAAATTTGCTGGACATATTTGGTTCTGTTTACATGCTACTGCTAGGACTTAGACATGGTCAGCTACATACTATTCCCAATCATTCTTTACTTCTCTTTTCTAGATGTTTGTATTCTCTAATTCCACTTTAAATATATGCCTTTCCCAGGATGAGTTTCTGCTGGGTATCTCCATCCACAGAGGAAGCAGTGGATCTGGTTTTCCAGTCCACAGTCTCTTTCCCTGGTCCAGGCTCTTTTTTGAAAGTGCCACTGTATTCCTAACACCAAAACATAGTGCTTGGAACATAGCAGTGCCCAGTAAACATCTCCTATTATTTAGAGAATCTATGGCTTCCATAAAATAACCTTTTATCTCTTTTTATCACTGAACTTTCCTTCATATTTATGTGGAGACAAAGCCCTCTGCCATACCAACTAATTTTCTTACTAGGCTGACATTTTCCAACCTTTTGCATGCAAGTAAGCACCTGGATTTGGGGCAAAAGTAATAAATTCATTTCCAGATTTGGCCTCAAAAATGTTTCACATGATCTCTCACTTTCTACCTTTGCCCCTGTCCACATTTTTGAAAGTAAAAAAATTCAGATATATGAAAGGCCCACAATTCAATTTTTAAAAGATCACTGCCTAAGAGAGTCACCCAACCACATGAAATTTAGTGTGTGATATAAAATTTGATTGTGTTAAGCCATTGAGATTCAAGATTATAATAGCTAGGATTAATTATGGTAACTAATTAACTAAGTAACTAATACTTCGTTTAATGGCTGAGATCCCAGTTACAGTGAAAAGAACCCTTTTTAGGTCAGGAAAACCATATAATTTCACTTATATGCAGAATCTAAGAAACAAAATGAACAAACTAATTGAAAACAGATTTGCAAATATAGAGGACAATTTGGTGATGGCCAGAGGGTTAGGGGCCGGGAGAAAGGGCTAAAGGGTTAAAGAAATACAAATTAGTAGTTGATAGATGGTCATGAGGATGGGGAGCATGGTATAGGGAATGCAGTCAGCAGTAATGTCATGGCTATATGTAGAACCAGAGGAGAAAAAGAGTAATAAGGGGAATCGTTTCATAAACTATACAACTGTCTAATCAATGTACTGTATACTTGAAACTAATAATAAAATAAATTTAAAAAGAAAAAAATAAAACAAAAAGTCTATATCCTAGCCAAGGGACCTTAGGCATGCAGTAAACCTCAAGCTTTCAAGTCAAATGAGGCAATACACGTCAATGTACTTTAACTAAAAGAATGAGTTATGATTTGCCATTCCCTGGACCTCTGAAATAGTTATATTTCAGCTCATATTCTTTCAATGCCAATTAACTATTAACAATTGACTAGAGCCTTTTACACACAGAAACAGTCAAATCAAATGTTAGAAGATAAGCCATCCTCATATACTCCATTTTTCTCCCAGTGTAGAAAAGAACAAAAATATTAGATGAATTAAATTACAATAATAATGACAACTCCATTTGATTTTCCCATACTTCCTTCCAAATATATATATTTTAATAACTAAAAAAGAAGGGTAGAAAATGTTCTTTTTTGCTTGATCTGTGAGAGGGAAAAAGGCAGAAACAGCATTACATATTATTTTTTCTAGGGGAAAAATTACTTTAAAATGACTATAGGGTTGGATTGGTATATCTCAATGGGGAGCAATTTCTCAGCTCCAGAAAGTAGGAGGGCTGCTCTATGGGCATCTGCTGAGTAGAAGCCACAAATGCTGCTAAACACCCTACAATGCACAGGACAGCCCCTCAACAAGGAATTTTCCAGCCCAAAATTTCAACAGTGCCAAGGTTAATAAACCCCAGGAAAGACTTAGAGAAACTGTATTTCTCTGCAATCATTCCAAAGACTTAATGTATAAATGACTGAAATGTCTGCTTTTATCAGTATCTGTTAACTCACTAAATCTGATCTTAGAACAACCATGTAAATAAAAGAATAAATAAATAAATAATCATTATTAAATTGTCATGAAAAACAAAATCTTAATTCTCTTGAAGACCCACAAACCTTAATACGACAGATTGTTGAGTAATTATTGAAGAATTAAGTTAATCCTGCCACCTTGAGTTATCTACTTAATGCATACATAAATAAACTATTAAGCACAAATGTGCTATACATTATACTAGGCACTATAGGGTATACATTACTTATACAGACAGGATATTAACCTTCCCTTCAAAAATGTAGTGAGTAAAAAAGAGAAAACTGTTTGTTTGTTTGTTTTTAATCTCAGTATCCACAGTATCATCAAGGTGCCTGATTCACACTAATCCCTCAATAAACACTGATTAAATAATGAATTCATCAATTCCAACCCCTTGCCCCTGTTTTGTTTTGTTTTGTTTTGTTTTGTTTTGTTTTGTTTTCCCTCACTCATTCAGCAAATCCTTATTAAGGACATTCTCTGGGCCAAGCACCTTTTTATGTGCTAGGCATACTTTGGTGGACCAACATAGAAGCTTCCTGAAGCTTTCTGTTCTTGTAAACCTTCATTCTAGTGTGCTAGTTTTCAAACTTACTGTGATCTACAATAAGAAATACATGATCCCTCGTAACCCAGAAGAAAAACATATTTAAATGACTAAACCAAAAGTTTAACAAAGCAGTGTTTACTATTTTTACTTAAAAATGAACTAAAATATTTTCTAGTCTACTCTCTTTCATTTTTTGTGTATATTCTATTAAATTGATTTCACACGTGAATGGGTTATACCTTCAGTTTGAACATGTAATTATATATGCATATGGGGAGAATATTTTAATATTTTTATATAGCACTGGAAAGACAATAACTTAGGGTACTATGACAGACAATGACAGCAGAGGTTCACTTCTTAGATATAATTATCATCAAGAGCCTCCGAGGAAGGAACCAAGACCTGAATGATGATAGCTGACATTCATGTGGAATATTTGATGCACATTCTGACTGCTTTATATTAATTACCCATGTAAACCTCCTAACAACCCTACAAGAGAAATGCTATTAGTATTTCCACTTACAGTTGTGGAAACTGAGACAGAGCAAAGTTATGAATATTATGCCCTAGGTCACAAATATGCTGATGGGTAAAACTGGGATCTTGAGGACATCTGTCTTGAGAATTCATGTTCTTAATTATTATCCAATACTGCCTCTGACAGTAAATGAACCAACTGCATACAGCTGTTGAGAAGAATTTTCTTTGCAATAACTGTAAAGGTCTAAGACAAAAATAAACATGTCCTTGCTATACCAAGAGACATCGCTCCTTTTAAAGATTTTTACCCTTCCATTCCTAAATAACCTTCCAGTCTTGCTGTGACAAGCATGTGACAGGCAAACCATCACTTTCTCTGCCTTTACCTTATGATTTCCTTTGCCTCGAAACCAACCTAAATTATCCTTTCATTTTCTAAGTTCAGCCTAGGCAAAGTTCTTCTATAATCAAACTCCAGGTCTCTACAGGGTCTTCATCTAGATAAACTATTGATTCTTATAATGGAATACAATCTCCTTTTTCTCCAAGACCTGTCCAAGAACTCACATTCCCCAGGAAATGGTAACAGCAAAGAGCTAGAGACAGTGTCCATCTGGAATCAAAGCTTCTAGTTCTGCCTGACCACAGAGCCCCATGTTAAAGAACTCTATATCTATAGATAGCCCTATTTTTCTTTAGCCTGAGCCATATATGCCAAGATGACAGGCCTGTGTCTGGTCCTAACATTTCCAAACAAAGCCTAAATCATCTCTCTGTAATGCAGGTTGCAGAATCAAGAGAGGTGACTTGCTTTGATTGATATGGCAGTAGCTGCTGCAATCATTGAAAGTAGAGAACAAAAGATAAGAGTAGAAGCAAGTCAGGAAGAGAATGATGGATTTGGGGTTGATTCTCTAATGACCATGACAAAGTGGACTGGAAGATGAATAGCCAGGTTGCTCAGCATATTGAAGGCTGTTAGCTAGTGGTGAGTTTAATAGTTCAGGATGTTCTATAATGAATTCTATGGCTTCGCAATGTCAAGAGAACACATCAAATTTTCAAAGTACTTTCCCTAGGATATTTTATCAGTTAGGATTCAGTTTCAGAAAAAGAGAAATACCTCTAGCTATTCCAAGAATGAAGAGATTTAATACAGAGAACTAAATGTTCTTATGTCCCAAGGTTGACTCTCAGAACATCCCAGAACTGGTCTAGCTATCTCTACTATTGCCAGGAAATTACAATTTTGAAGTCATTGTGTTAACCGCTGATTCCAGCATCACAGCACCTGGGCCACAATCTGGATGTCCAAAAGTTGCTGCCGGAACTGTTAACCGATGCCATGCCACTCATGCTAGAGCCATGTCAGCAAAATGGATCCCTGCACACCACTGCCTCTCTCTCCACTTAATTTATTTCTGAAGTCACAATTCCATTTATGTATCTCATTGGTAGAACCTAAATCATACCCAGAACCTGAGCTACAATGACATCTGAGAAATGATGTTTCTTGCTCTCCAACATGTGTACTATGAAAAGAAATACTAGCAAAAGTTGGAATAGAGGTTGAATGATCCAAGCTATCATATCTGCCACAGATAAGTTCATAAGCTGTTCAAGAATAATAGTGATTCTTAATTGGCCAGCTTTTTTTTTTTTACACCTTAATCATTAGATGTAATAACCATCTTTTCTATTAACAACTTTACAAAAGAAATGTTTGCCAAATCAGAAATAAGTATCTCTCATGTATTACATGTGTTCCTCAAAAGAATTGTGTCTAAGTACATTTTTTTAGGCTGAATACTACATTCTCATTGATTTATAGCCTTTTTCAAGATGGCATTTTTTTATATATTCAAGTTTTAGTGGCCTTTAATTATTTAAATTTAAATTTTCTGGTTGCCATCTTCAAGCAATTAGTGATTTGTTAATAAACAATCTGAAGGACTAGGTTGGTAGATGGGAGGAAAACACAGAAAAATTTAAACTCGCATACTATATACATTCTTTTAAATGTTTTGCACTTTTTTTAACCCAAGATACCTGAGAATTGACTCCAGATTAGTGCATAGAAATCTTCCACATTCTTTTTTAAAGCTGTTCAATACTCCATGTTGTAAATAGTGTATCTGTCATATACAAATTTAGAAATTTTTAGTAAACTAATCTGAAAATATTTTCCTTTTAATTAGTGAGGTTAGGCCTGTTACATTTAATAATGTAACTAAAAAGCTTAGACTCTTTTTTTTTTTAATTAAGTTTATTGGGGTAACATTGGTTAATACAATTATATAATTTTCAGGTGTATATTATCATTTGACATTTGTATATTTTATTGTGTTTACTACCCAAAGTCCAGTTTCCTTCAGCTACCATATATTTGATCCCCTTTACTCACTTCACCCTGCCCCTCCCATATTTGACCCCCTTTACCCCGTCTACCTCTCCCCTCCTCCCACACCCCCTACCCTCTGGTAACTGCTAGTCTATAGGCCATGTCCATGAGTCTCTGTTTGTTTGTCCTGCTCGTCCTGCTCATTTGTTGCTTTTAGATTTATATCCCACATATAAGTGATATCATGACCATATATTATTTTGTATTATATTTAATATGTTTCTGCTAGTGTTTCTAAATATTGTTTCCTTTGCTGTCTTATGCATGTATTTTTTTCTTTAGAAAATGCTCTATTGTTGTTTTAATGACTTTTCTATCAATATCTTTTATCATGTTCCTAGGGCCCCTTTCCCTTACTTAACCTTCTAGAAGGTTAAGTAATTCCTCCTACTACCTATATGGCGATTATTGAGTTTATTCTACTTTCCCCTTTCTCTCCCACTTATCCTCACCTTTTTATTTTATTTGCGTTAATTCTATTTTATGAGAATATATAACATCCACATATGCCACCTTCCATGCCACCACTTTTAGTCTTAGAACTACAAGTAAATATGTTAAAAGCTCAACATTGTTCCTTTTACTGAGTTATCTTCAATCATTAGTAGCTGTCACAGGAAGGTTTAGAAGTTCAGTATTTCTCAAGTTCCTCATGCTTAAAATTATTTTTCTATATCCTTGATACTTGAAGAACAACTTCAATGGATATCGAATCTTTAGATTATATTTTCTTTCCTTGTTTTCGTGACAATGCTATTCTACTGTTGCTCTATGCTATGTTGCTGTCAAAATTCTAAAGCCAACCTGATTTCTTCTGTTTTGTAAATGACTTGATCATTTTGCCTATCTCAAGAATTTTTCTTAAGTCTAATAGTTTTACTAGGCTATGTATCAGAGGTGACAATTTATGGTCAATTTTCCAGGTACACAGTAGGCTCTTCCAATATGTGAATGTAAATGTACATATTAAATTTCCATAATTTTTATTGAATTGTAGTTTTAAGTATTAGTTCTTTCCTTTTTTTTTATTTTCTTGGGAACTGTAACCACATGTACTCTTTGCCTATCTTCTAAATCTAACCCTTTCTCATCCATTAACCTTTTTTTTTTTTTTTTTTGGTTTTCCTACTCTTAGTTATTTCTATGCCCCTTTTCCATGTTTTCAGTCCATCTATCGATTCTTCCTTAGGTAGTAATTTCATCTTTATTTCTGAAATGATTTTCTAAAATTTTTTCTCACCTTTTTCCCTAGTTTATTTGGTCAACATTTGTTTCACCTCTTCTCTTTTTTGTTGTTGTTGTTGTTGTTCATTTCCATTCTTTGTTTTTCAATTTCTGATTCAAAGTTCTTCCATTTGAAAAAAATTTGTTTAATGATATTTAATGAATGTTGAGATGTATTTCAGATATCCTCTGCTTAGTGGTTACTTTCCTGGTGCTATGGGAGGTAAGAAATATTTTTAACATGTGAAAAACTTTGATTTTCACTTCTAATTTTCCTCTTAAAGTAGCTATGTGTAGGTGTTTCCTGACATTTGCTGTTCAATTTTAAATGTTTTGGATTTTCCCTAACGATAAATAGCAGGTGTTTCTCCATGTAAAGAGGTCAAAGTGAAGGTTTCGCATGAATTAATGGTTTCTTAATTCAAGATCATCCTCTTCTGTTAATACAGAAAAGCTGAGTTTCTTTTATAGATGTACCTTTTGGGGATGGTTGATATTTCTTGTCACTCAGTAATATCTTTTTATGTAAGATGATTAATATTTATATCTTGCTTGCTCTCTTATTTCCTGTTACCAATCAGCCTTCAAAGAAAACCTATTTTCTTCTAAATTGCCTCCTAGTACCCCAGAATTGGTGCCTTCTGAAGGTGGTCACCTCTGGTCACATGAACTTCCAAGCCTCTTCCTTTTGATACTCCAGTAGCCAATATTCCCATACACCATGGCTCAAATTGGTTCCCGTACTTCCATTCTCAAAATAGAAACCTTTGTTCAGGGGATGATTTAATTTGTTTTCACTCCTGCTAGTACCTGCTTCCATCTCCTGTTTCTGTACAGTCTCCATCTGACTCTGCCCTGGACTGGGACCAGAAGTGACTCTGATGGTTTTAGATATTTATTTTCCCATTTACAATTTCAAGTAAGTTTGCAGTATTCTCTGTCTCCTAGTTATGCTGTAAGTGGGACTTAGGAGTTTTCTCTCTTGGTTAATCTTAATATTTTAGAGACTATAGGGAGAAGTTCAGCTTTAGGTAGCCACTGCAATCCCATAGAATTTGGCATTCCTACTTGATATTTTTAAAGATATTAAAATGGCATCATTCTCTATATAGTCCTAATATATAGAAAGTCAGTATATTTTTGTTAATTAATTAGTATTCAGGAAACTTGCTAAACTCTTACTACAATAATTTATGTGTAGATTTGAGGGGATTTTATGTAGACAATCATGTGACCTGTGACTAATAACAATTTTTTATCTTCCTTTTCAATCCTTACATCTTTCGTATCTTCTTCTGCCTAATGCCTTCAATAAACAGCTGAAGAAAAGTTTTGATTAATAACATCTTTCTTATTCCTAGTGAAAAAGAGAAAATTTTCATGTGTTACTATTAAGTAGAATGTTTGTCCTTCATGTTTTCATCTAGTGTAACAGAATGGTGTATAATTCTTAGTGAAATATATCCTATTTACCCAGAGTTAATCATTAAAGCTCATAGCTAAGGGTAAAAGCTTCCAAGTATCACTAGTTCTTGAGGCCATCCACCTTCTGCAGGACTCACTCTTGAAATAAAGCAATATCAAGTCACAAGGAATAAATACAAAACAATCTTATTTTCACCAATAACTGTAATCAACATGCTCTACTGAGTTTCCCTTTCCCCTAGGCAGTAAGTTTCATTATGACATATAAATCTGACCCTTTTTCCAAAGTTTTCACATATACCAGTTAAAGCAGTCCCATTTTCAAGATTCCCTTCTGTTGATTTAAAATATTTAATCTCACAATTAGAGAAAATTCTTTAAATACACAATAGGTGAGAATGATCTTGTGCCGGCCCTAGCTCTAGTTCCTGGTCTGTGGCCCTTTCATTTGGGTTATCTTTGATACTACTATAAAAAGGAGGAAGAAGAAACAATATTTTGCTATATATTGCCTATAGCAAGATTACTCCTCTCTTCTTATTTTAAGTACCCCCAAGTGCTTGCATCAAGCAGAATTATTCTGACACATGAGAATTTGCTCCTTGCTAGAGCAGTCTCCAGCAAACTTGTAACCCAGTCTCATATACCAACCACAGCCCTCAACTCTGGAGCTTAATGGCATAACTAAGTCCATTTCCCCTAACTCTGGGGACTGGAAACTCGAGGGGTCATGCCGACTCTCTTTAGAACCCTCTGCCTGATTCGGCATCATCAGGGCAAATTCTGTGACACTCTTAGCTTTCTCCCTTGCCTTAAGATAAAGCAGTTAAGTAGCCCCTTCACCTCCCACAGGGAGGAGAATGAAGGCAATATCTCATCTTCATGAAGAATGCACTCCCTACAAAAGACATAACCATGAACTGAGAGGGGTGCAGCCATTTAAAGCAATCTATAATATTCACATTAAGTATTTCGTGACTTTATTCTAACTTATTCACACTTTATTAATACAACCCAAGGTTGTGACAACAAAATTTATAAGTCTATATCCCTGAGGACAGGGACCAACTCTCTTTCTTCCTTTCTCTTTCTTTACATCTTTCTTCCCTGCCTTCTTTGTTCCTTCTTTAATTTATCACTTCATCCTTTATTCTTTGTTCCTGTCTTTCTACTAACCTCAGTATATGGCACAGGCCTAGCCCATTATAAATTCTCAGTAAATGTTTGCCAAATTAAACAAAAATGAGATGTATTACTTTATTTATTAGAAATAAATATGGTACAATAGGCCCCCTGAATACTGAACTGTCTCAACCACCTAATAACTGCGTAGGTAGTTGCACCAATATCTACAGCAACTACTTTCTAAAGCTATGCTGTTTTTGTGCACTGTTACTCTGGCTTGCTGATCAACTGATTCATTCATTCATTCATTCATTCATTTTTGCCATCGAAATCCCTTATTTGTTCTCTGGGCATATTGGAAAGGAAATAAATCTGTCCCACAATATCATTATATTTCTCCCTTTCCTTCTTTTTAATCTTTCCTCTCTTACCACCAAAGATTATGCCTCTAAAGTCTTCTCAGCCCCTGCATCTTCCAATTCTGATATTATTCCAGATGCAATTCCATTTTATAATTATGTAACTCACATTACGTTTGTCCAGAGTTTATTATAATCTCGTCTCTCCAATCTCTGTACACATAATGCATTACTAATACAATTTTTGAACCTACAGCACTCAATTTATTGAGTTATTTTGTGGTCTTAGGGTATTTTGGATTTTGAAGAAAGTAGTGTCAAAGACATAATTTGGTCAAAAGTAGAAAACTCATGGTAAAAATAAGATTAATCATTTTTTTTTTAGTAAATCACAAGACGTCATCGTTTAACACTTTGTTAGAAGAGATGATCCGTGTTTCTGTCTCCACTGGTGACTTTTTTTTAAATTTTACTTTATTATTAGTTTCAAGTATACAGTACATTGATTAGACATTTATATAGTCTATAAAACGATCCCCCTAATTGTTCTTACTCTCCTCTGCTCTCCACCTAGGCATTACATTAACGTTAACTGCATTCTCTATGCCATGCTCCCCATCCCCGTGACCATCTATCAACTACTAATTTTTACTTATTTAAACCTTCACCCCATTCTCCCAGCCTAACAATCCCCCTCCCCACTGGCCATCATCAGATTGTCCTCTACATTTGTGAGTCTGTTTTTGAGATTAATCATATTTTTTAAATGCTACATTAAGAATGACTCTGGGCCTCTGAGGACTAACAAGAAACTGAGATCCAATACTATAGGAATTAGGAAAGAAAGTGACAACCAAACAACAAATATTCTCAATACCATGGGCAAGGCAAAAGAAAAGAAGGGACTCATTAGGAATGAAACCCACAGACAAAAAGAAAATTTGTGATGAAACTGGGAAGTGATTAAAATAGAAGATTCTTAGCCAGCTGAGATGTGGAATCAGCTAGAATGAAAAACTATGGAACATGAATACGAGAAACCATAGGAGAATTGAGGCACAACATCTCAGTATCCCAGGTGAGTCATAACGCAGTGACTTCTACCTGCTGATGATGAGCTTTGCCATCTCAGCCTGTCTGAGATTATAAGACCCCCATCATCAATTTCCCTCTTCCACCTAGAGACCTCCGGTTGCCATTAAAGGTTGTCCTGGTCTAACCTTTCTTGTTGGTCTTAGAAAATATCTTTGTGATGGCTGGCTAGAATAGTAATAGCTGTATTCTGTGGTCGTAAAACTAATTGATCCTACCAGTATTTATCAAATATGTGTATTCTACTGAGTGCACCCTGAACCATCCATAGGACTTCACTAAGAAAATCGAAACCCAAATAACAAAGTTGTATATACATGAAAGCACAATTTTTAAAAAACAAAAACTGGTGCTTAGAAAATCTGGAAAGTGTTTGTACTTTGGTATTGATATTTCGTGTGTCAAACTTTATTATTTTTTCATGGAAATGAATGGTATAATTACAGACAACTGTCACTTGTCATTATTACAAATAGCTCCCATTGATGGTTAGTTGCTGTTGTCTTTCCCTAGTTCCAACATTTTGAAAAAAGAAAGAGAAATAAAATGGCTAAAACTCCATAAATGTAACATTTGGTTTTAAAGTTATAAAACCACTAAGTCAAGATATTTTTAGTAAAATTAATTCCATCACACCTAGAGGTGCAAACCTATTAGCAGATGTGTGTGGCTAGATGTCAAATAACTAAGGGAAAAATTATTTCCATACCTAACTGGCCACACTACTCATAACTCCCTATACTTCTCATTTTCTTTCATCATCTTGACTGAAGTTGAGGTTTGTATTTCAATTGTGGTTTATTATCTCATTTTTCTTATGGACTTCAAACAAGGAGTGACTTACTGTAAAAATATCTGATTCTGAAGTTCGATGAAATTGACTTAAGGATATATATTTCTTTCTTAATAGGGTTCTTGCACTTATTTTTTAAGATGTCATGAAAAAATAGAAATAATTTACTGAGCACCTGTTTACAATTCAGAAACATAATACATGATTTTTATCTTCAGATTTAATCTAGTTGGAAATGCCAGACGAGTACATGCAATAAATCAGTTATATTGTTAAACAATGAATTATATGGTAGAGAATGTGTACATTTTCTATGTTCACAAAAGAAGGCAATTAAGGTCTACAGTTGGAAACATTCATGAAGGTATAGAACGTAAATTGCACCTCAAAAGTTGTATTGAATTTGTTTAGGATACATATGGCTAAGTATGTCTGTTTACATAATGTATTACATCAGAAAGGAAAAAAAAGTTAGGTTCTTTCGATGAGAAAAAGAAATAACATAAGACGATTTTTACCATTACTGAACAAATCGAGGAGCCAAGACAATTAGAATACCTTGCGATACCATTTTCTTCCTGCTACTTAATCTTTAGTGACTTAATCTAAGGCTCTGTGAAACTATCAGCACAACTTCATTCTTCACTAGTCGAAAGAGAACTGGTCAGAAAAAAACATTATCTATAAAGGTCTTAAAGAAAAGAGATTATCATGCCAATATGGTCTAATGCAGGGCTACTATGCCAGTCAAATAATTTCAGAAATCTCAACTGATCATAGAGCTCCAATTCCCAAGGAGTTACCTTCATTTCCTCTACAAATCTTGTCCTTAAATTTTCTGTGTTGTATAGTTACTCCAAAGAAGTCTGCCTAATTTGATCCAATTCTGAAAGATAAAGCCTCCATAACTTCAGCTAAGTGAAAAAATGAAGCAATTATGGGGATGATTCCATTGTGATTGCAGTGGCAAACCACACCAGGCTAGCCTGGGCAGTGATGGGAATGAAGTAGGCAGGAATGCTCACTCTCCAAAAGAGGTAATCAAGTTTTTAGAACATAATAAATTGGTTTTAGTATGCATTAGGGCCTTATTATATTTTAATTCCACACAGAGGGTATTTTTATTCTGCACTTAATCCTATTATAAGTGCCTACACCAGAACTTCCAATCAAATCTGTATTCTCACATGTACAGAAAGAAGAGAAAAAGAAAACATAATCCATCTTAGTTACTAATCAATCTAAGGCTGGCTTAACCAAGAAGAAAACCCTTGGGAGACCTTTTCAAAATTGGCCTCAACACTTCTAAGAATTCCAAATTAAGGCAATTCTTTGCAATCCTTCAGACAAACTTGAACTATCCAAAAGGATGAAGGTGGAGAAAGATAGACAGACAGACAGAGAGATTGGGATTAAAGACTTTAAGAAAAGGAGAGATTATGCTGCCTTACTGAAAACATTCTCTAACTCTTTCCAAAAAAAATGCCTATCATCTTCTCTTCTATCCTAGAGAAGGTGAGCTGTCCTTCCCTCCTGTGCCCAAACCTCATCCCACTCACCTCTTCAAGGCAGCATCCCATCAAATTCTTCCTCTCCCCCGCTTCTAGTGGCCCTTCCCAATCAATGTACAAATGGATACAAACAACTCTAAGCTTTCATTTGTTTAATAACCCTATTTATTGAAATAAGATATATAAATTGTACAAATCATAAAAGAGGAATTTCCAAATACATCTGTGTAAACGTCATCCAGATCAACAAGCAGAATGTTATCAGCTTCCATTGTCCCCCCGTCATTCCCTCTCCCAGAGGTAACCACTATTCCGACCTTTATT
Organism: Pteropus vampyrus; assembly: GCF_000151845.1. NCBI lineage: Eukaryota > Metazoa > Chordata > Mammalia > Chiroptera > Pteropodidae > Pteropus > Pteropus vampyrus. The sequence goes on along the minus strand of NW_011888847.1, from coordinate 6,507,118 downwards.
ACCATTGGTTAATTTTCCCTATTTTAATTTTTTCTCTAAATTAAATTAACCCATATAGTCTCTCCTATCTGGCTTCTTGGACCAATATTATGTTTGTGAAATATATCCATGTTGTTGTATACATGTAGTTTTGTCCATTCATTCTCACTGCTATATAGTATCCTATTGTATGTAAAAACTACAATTTAGTCAATGGTTGATAGAGATTTGATTTGTTTCCAGTGTGGACCTGTTATTAAATAGGAATTGTAAAATAGGGCTACCATGAACATTCTTAGATAAACATATGTTCACATCTTTGTTGGGCATATACCTGAGAGTAGCATTTCTGTATCATAGAGTATACATATACTCAGCTTTAATAAATAATATCAAATAGTTTTCCAGAGTAAGTAGATCTGTTTACTCTCCCAGCAGCAATATATGAGTTCCACTTGTTTCATATCCTCTTCAAACTTGGTATTTTCAATCTTGTTGGTGGTGGTACAGGTGCAGAGATATCTAATTGTGGTTTTAATTTACACTTATCTGATGAGTAATAACATTGACCACCTTTTCCCAAGTTCACTGGCCATTTAGAGGTGAGGTATCTGTTCAAGTGTATTGCCCATGTTTCTATTTGGGGTGTGTGTTTCCTTCATATACTACATACTATGGACGTCTCCCTCTCTCTCTCTCTCCATTCCCCCTCCTATCTTCTTTCTCTCTCTCTTTCTTACTCTTTCCCTTCTTTTCTCTTTCTCTCTCCCTGACTCTCATATATGTATGGGTGTGTGTATGTGTATATATTTATGTATAAATATATTATAAACAATATAATTATATATAAACTCTTAACTCGTTATATAATTTAACTTGCCTTTAAATGTTCTAGTGTCTTTCAATAAACAGAAATCCTTTTTTAATGAAATCTACTTGATCATATCTTTCCTTCATGATTAGTGATTTCTGTGTTCTATTTTTACCTATGCTGTGTCAAGAAGATATTGTCCTCTGTTTTGTTCTAGAAACTTAGTTTTAAGTGGCGTCTCACCATCCCTCTAGCTATAATTACCATTCCTTCCCTTCATACTAAACTTAATAAAACAGTTGTATATGTTCCCCATCTTCTTCAAAAGTAATGTTTTCACGGCCCCTCCACGCCCCCAGTACTCCAATGAAGCTATACTATCCCAGCCAATCCATATCTTCCCAATTGCCAAATGAGAATTTTTCCATTCTTATCTTATTCACTTGACAGTACCATTTGATGCTGTTGACTAAGCTTTCCTTTTCAAACTTTCTCCTAAGAAATTTAATTCCATTTCATTCATACTTACAACTACCTTTATGTTCATTCCTTCTCAACCTTCATGGGCCATTTATCCTCTATTCATGTTTTAAACATATAACTACAAAATTCATAAAACTCTACTGCGTACCAGGCCACATGCTAAATACTGGAAATTATCATAATGAGCAAAATCCCATAGTCCCTGATGTCATGGAGTTTAGTATCTGGTGGTAGACACAAACATTATTCAAATAATTAATAAGATGAATATATACTTACAAACCGGGATTAACACTCTGAAGGAGATAAAGGTCTATAAAAAGGTTCAGGAAACTATGGCATGTGGGCTAAATATGGCCCACTGACTATATTTGTAAATAAAGTTTTATTGAAACACAGCCATCCCCTTTCATTTACCTATTGTCCACGGCTGCTTTCACACTACAGCAACGAAGTTGAGCAGCTGTGATAGAGACCACATGGTATGTAAAGCCTAAAATATTTGCTATCTGACCTTTTACAGAAAAACATTTATCAACTACTGGTAAGGAATATAACCCCCAACTCGGCATGTGGTATCAGGAAAGGCTTTTTATCCTAAAGCAGTGGCTCTCAGGCTTTAGGAATGGATGGTATTTATTAGACAATTATAGAAAACTCTAAAGAGAGAAACAGCTATGCAAAGGTCCTATACAGAAAGGAACATGGCACATTCCAAGAAAATGAGAGAAAAATGAGGCTAGAAAGATAGCCAGGGACAAGATCATGCAGCGTCTTGTAATTCACATTGACGATACCGTAGGTTGGTTGGTTTGTTTCTAACATCATTAAATATTTTTTTAAGCAAAGCAAGGTGGGAAGACTTTTGTCATGATTGCTTCTCTCCATCTTTTGGCTCTGGCTTCTCTGGTGTTGGTTTTATTCTCAGGTTATTCAGAGAGGCCTGCAACAACTCCCAGCTAATATCCTCCATATTCAAGACCAGAAGAAAAGAGACATTTACTCCCCATAACAGTTCAAACAAAAGTCCAATTTCTGACTGCTAATAGCCTATTTTCAGTCACATTCTCACAAATGAAACAATCATTCAGACCAGAGGAACAGACTAAGTCAATTCACTTATGCCTACTTACATGGCCACCCTTAGAGCTGGACACAGAATCAGCCTCAACCATTTGCAATAAAAGTTAGACCAAGGTAGCAGCCCAAAAGAAACATGGGAATTCTTTCAGGGAATAAGATAAATGAATGCTGGGTGGTAAAACAAAATATTTTCAACACAAGTAGGGAATAATTTCTCTTCTTCCTGTGTATGCTTTCTAAGAATATTCCATACTTCTTTTTCAATATCACCCATGTAATAATCTATGTGTAAATATCTATTTGTAGCCAAAAATATTTTTCTGGTCTTCAAATCCTTTAATCCAACTACTTATTTCACAGTTCCACTTAGGTATGTTATGGATTTAGTTTAATGAGAAAAAAAATTATCTGCCTGTCAGACCTAATCCTCCTTCTGTATTCTCTATCTTGCCTAAATCGGAATCTAAAAAATTATTTTACACTCTTTTCAGAATTTTATCAAACTATCTATTCAGTCACCAAGTATTATGACGTATCACAATTTAAAATTCTTCAAATGATTTTTGCCACTTCCAGAATATATATATATCTCCTACCAAGACATTCAAGATGCTTCACAAAGTCTCTGCTACCTCTGAAGAAACATTTCTGTACTCCTCTCCTCAGACATCTTATGGACAAAGTCTTTTATTCCACTGTTTCTTTGCCCATAATTCTTCCCCTTTCTAAACTACCCCTTTTGCTTTCCTTCTCTTTCTTTATGTGGCCAATTCCTGTTAGTTATTCAAGAATAAGTGTAAGCCTCACTTCCTTTAGGAAGCCTAACCAGAATCATTGGGAGTCAGGTCCTCTTCTTCCATACCATCACCATACCATGCACACCCATGTCTGAAAATCCATCACGCTGCCAGAGTTTGTTCCTCTGTTTCTCATAATATGCAAGCTCCATAAAGGCAAGGGATGTGTCTTTTACCTTTATATCACTATGACCTAGTATAGTGCCTGGTACATAAAAAACACTCAATAAACATGAGTTGAAGAATTCTACTCAGGTTAATTAGGAAAATAAATTATACCTTTTGAAAAAAACTGCATTGATGGAGATTAAAAATTAAAACATGGAAACTATATGGTAGTAGTTAAGTTAATCAAAGTAAATAGTTCTTAACATTTTTTAAAAATCGCTCTTTGCCACTCTCTGCTCCCCTCTTTTCTAGCAGATGGTGTCCATTCCCAGAGAAGCAGATGTTTAATAAAATATTTCAACCATAAAAGCAGTCACAGAGAGCAACTTAATGTTAAGGATGGTGTCTTTTCTAGTTTCCATAAAATGCCTCGTTTAATGCCCAGCACCCAGAGGCACCCATTATTTAGCAATTAGTGATCACAATCTTCAGGCGAGTACAAGATCATAAAGCTTATGGTAAGCATACTCTAATGTTTACTGTTGCTGAGTAATATAAGTAAATAACAGAGAGCAGTTTTAAGAACCACTCCAAGGTTAAAGAAAATTTCAGTGTAGGTAGCTCATGAAATTCCTCTTTAGTCTCAGGACTTTTAGAAGTTAATTTCCACCCAGAAGAAAAACTCCTTCATGTTCTTTTTCTTTTGATTTTTTTCTCCTCTATAACTTACATAAAATTTCCTTTACAATATTCTTACTTTATTCAATTATCATATTCCTTTATGAATTTAATATTTTTATTATATACCAGGCATCCTTTCCCCTGCAGAAACAGTGGAGAGCAAAATTAACTCGAGCTCTGCTCTTACAGTGACGGGGGGTTGGGAGGGTTGGAAACAAAGTCATTAAATAAATAATTACACACACATTGAAAAACAGAATATTGTAACATGTTTCTGAAAAAAATATATATACAGATGTCTGTAACAAGGATCTGAGTTAATATGATATGTAAGTGAAGGCATTCCTGAAGAAGAGATGCTGGAACTGGGATCTGAAATTGAAGGCAGTCCATCAGCTAACGGGAAATGAGGCTGGGAGAAAGCAGAAAACATTCCAAGCAGAAAAATGTCAAGTGAAAAAGGCCTTGTGACAAGAAGGAGTATGGCATATTCAAAGAATTAAGTAAAACGAATGAATCCTAAATTCCAACAATTATTTGAAGACGGAAAAGAACAGGATTACTAGAAGAGACACTGAATTGGAAATCTATAATTACAAATTGAATCTTAGCTCTTCCTGCTATATGACTCTGGTAAAGCACAGCCTCTATGAACTTGCATTTCCAAATCTGAAAAGTTGATTAAACTAATTTTTTTCTCCATAATTCTCAGTGTATTGCAATTTAAAAATTAATGGGTAACTATTCCGGACTGATGTCAAGTATGATTTTTGACTATTTTGTCCTCATTGATTTTCCAGTAAAAGTAGCTTCGCACAATTTTAACTTTCACATAACCTTCTTTATACCAGCAATATTCATAAATCAATCTTAAAGATCTAAGGGATCATTTCACTAACAGCCAACATTTTCCTAATTTTATTTTAAACAGTGGACTGCTAACCATGTGACATTAGTAATCAACAATAGAACATAAGAATGAGTCATCAAAAATTAATCTATTTATTAGTGACCAAAGTAGAATTTGCTGAGAAACAAGACTGAATAGTGGATAAATACTGAATTATGATTTGGGGATTTGCCATTTAAAGACACAAAAAATCAATTAACTTAGGTAAAAAATAGAGGTAGAAAATCAGCTTTGGGAGGGGACAGCACAGTGAGTTTAAGGCAAATAAACTGGGGACCAATGGAGACCCAAACAGAGCTTTCTAGAAGAAAATTAGACATATAGGATTAGAGCTGATTGAGAGATATTCTATTGAATTAGTTTTATTTGAAAGTAATTGAATTTTAATATTCTGTATCTGAATAGCATTTATCTCAAATATTTAATATTCTATATCTGAATAGCATTTATCTCAAATATCACCAGACTTGTTTAAAAGCACAATTTTAAAAACATTTAAAGTACATACTGACAATGATTAAGTAGAACAATCAAGAAATTTGAAAATACTTTGCTCTTTAAGAGCTCTGGAGGGAAAAAAGATATCCACTAATTTTATTTGGGGGAGGAGAGGAAATATGTAATACTCCAAGGATGAATAAGATTTAATCAAATAACCTTTTCAGTCTTGACAACTATTTCTATTCCAACAGTGTTACAATATATTTTCTCTTAGTTACATCTCTTCAACAGAACTTTGAAAAATCTGTCACGCAGAATTATGACATTTTCTTCTCCCTAGATATCAACTCAAACTGACCCAAAGAACACTGAAAAAATTTGCACTTGAAAACAAGTATAATCTCTTAATGAAAATAAAACATTACTATGATTTATTTATTTTCTTCATTGTTCTACATTTTCTTCCCTGATAAAAACACTAAATTAAAATTCACATACTATCCATAGTATCTTACTTGGTTCCAAAATCAAAGGAATGACTTTTAGGACTCCTTGGTAACTTCAGTCATTTAACATATCTCAGTTGCCCAACTTATTTCACACAAAAATGAAGCAACATTGTCTTACCTAGAGATTTCTCAATCATGGCTCTGTTACTATTTTAGATTGAATATTTCCTGGGGAGGGAGGGGCTGTTCTATGCAATGTAGAATGTTTAGCAGCATCCCTGGCCTCAACTCGCTAGGTGCCAGTAGCAAACCCGCTCCAGTTATGATGACTGAAAATTTCTCCAGACATTGCATATGTCCTCTGAGAAGAAAGCCAAAATTGCCTCTGATTAAGAACCATTGTTCTAGATTACAAGTGTCTAATGTGTTGATAATGGTATAGTTTGCAAAACTCTCAGTGTCTAAACACCTAAGATTTTAGGAACACACAGAAAGTTATACCTCAATTTTAAAGTAGTTTGAGTATTAAAACTTATTTACTATTCTACTCATTTAAATTTACAATGCATATTAATTATAGATGATAACATTGAAAAAGAAGCTTGAAAACCTAATTATAATTTATGGCAACTAATGCTCTGTAAAGTATTAAGACTGTGAAAATGGTATACCAACACAATGTTGAAGGTAGGCAATATTTTTTAGTCTCTAACCAACGAAAGAAAAATTATGGTGGAGGTCCAAATACGAACAGCATGATTAGAGAATTAACATCAGGTGCATTCATTTGCTAACTAGGTGATTAAATTTTAATGTATTGTATTGTGAGTGGAAAGTAGTATTATACCAATATTAATAAAAACCAATTGTGTTCCTTCTTGCTTAAGAGCTCTGCTCTTGCTAATTGTAGAAAACATAATGTGTAACTATAGAAACCTGTCATTTCTATCACTGGAATTTTTCTCATAAAGAGTAAAACTGAATAAACTTTTATTCTCTGTAAAGCTTCTAAACACCTAGCAAAGAAACCATATCTTGCCCTCATAAAGTTTGTTTTGCCAGGAAAGAATAGATTTAAAGTAGTGGGAAATTGGAGAAATAGGATGAGGTAGGCACATCAGATTTGAAATCTGAAATATCTGTGTAAGTATTTGCGTAAAGTTTGCTGATCTAAGGAGTCTCAGTGAACAGTCCCAATGCTCAGATTATCAGCTCCACACTATAGCTAATGAAGGTTAAAAGCAAATGTTAAGGGCTACAGCAGAGCTGCCACAAAGAAAAATTAGCCAAATCCAGTCTCAGAATCTAAACACAAGCTTAACAAGGCTCAGAAGCTTGTTTTAATTGGGAACACAATACAAACTGGAGCTGAAAATTTGTGATCCATAGTACGCAAAGCATCATTTTTAGAGCATGGCTTTAGAAAAATAGATCTGCACCCCTTCTCCCTGACCACACCACTTCATCAGGCAAGCCAGGCAAGCTACACACAGGGTCAGTGACGTGATAAGTGAGCCTTTGTATTTGCTCTTCAATATTGTTCAGAGAAACAGCAATTAAAGAAAGACTGGTTTACATTTCTGAAGCAATGCTAGAGAGGGAAATTTTCTAACTCTGAAAATACATACTTAAATATTGTGAACTTAATCATGCTGGATTAATGTTGGCAGAAGATAAAATCAGTCCATACCACTTTCCTTAGAGGGAATTAAAACATTGGCATCACTAGTCAAACTAATATATCTTTGGTCCTGAGTCGCTGATTTACTTGAAGTCTGAAATATTTACATTGGTATATGAACAAGATAAATGAAAAAGCAGCTGTACGTATGGGCCAACAAACATCAATAATTTAATTATTTTCCTCCACAGCAGATAGAGAGAAATAACTTACGGGGCCAGTGGGAACATTAAAATAAGCTTTTCTCTCTTGGCTAATAAATTTGATGAAAATACCTCACCTCTGCCAGGGCAATATTCCTAGAAAAGTCTTCCTAAACCCAAGTAAGTTTAACACTCCTTCAAATGTCATTGTCTAATCATGTGCAAAGACACCTCTATAATTCTGTAACTCTCCAGCGAGGGACTTGGAAAAATACTTTTTTTTGGCTTGCAAAGAATGAAAGTTTAACCCAATTTAGGGGTCAGTCATGAAGGATACCTCCAAGTTTTTCCACTTAGCTATCTGTATACCACTCCACAAGTTCGTAATACTCTCTCTGTCCTTGGGAACAGCTAAATGACTTTCCAAAGAACATAAATACCAGTTGGGGAAATCTGCATTCAGAGGAGTAAAAAAAAAAAAAAAAGATGGAAATGGATTTGAGAGGCATAATAACATCTGCTAGGTTTGGAAAATATGATTTTCCTCAAGTCATTTTGTGTAATTCACATCCAAGCTTAGAATAATGTTCCAATTTATTAGGCTGTGTAGTGGTTCCAGTTACACTTTAATTTTAAACTATAACCAGTTTTACGTACAATTTTACTAATCTATACAGAACTTTCTATTTTAATAAAAATTAAATAATTTTACTTTAGTACTTCTTTAAGGAAAAATTTTTATGAAAACTTTCTAATTGTAAAAGAGCAAATTGGCTATTAAATAGTGCATGGTTAGGGAATGGAGTCAGCAGTATTGTAATGGTTAGGTGTAGAGCCAGAGGAGAGAAAGAGTAATCGAGGGGATCGCTCCATAAACTACATAAATGTCTAACCAATGTACTGAAACAAATAATAAAATAAAATTTTTAAAAAGTCAACAAAGAAAAAAAAAAATATATATATATATATATATATATATATATATATATATATATATATATATATATAAATATGACTGAGGATCTCATGTGAGTTTAGAGCTGAGCACTGGAGAGCAGGTCTTAAGTTTCCTACCCAAAAATACCCAAGAAAAACCCTAGACCAACACCAAAAATATATACCATATACATGTATTTAGTGTAAATGGTTAATGAATGGTCTGCTCACAAGGTTTCTGCCCTCTCAAACTGTGATGAGATGGATTACATGCAGATAATGGAATAAATTTCACTTTCAAGCTGTTCTGGGGTCATGAAGAAGACATGGTATAGGGAGCGTATAGCTGGTTTCCAGTTCCAGCTCACCCATCTATGTGACCTTGGATAAGTCCTGGTTTCTCTAAGCCCATCAGTTTCCTCATCTGTGACATCTGTGAGTGATAATATCTTACTGGGTTGTTGTGAGAATCAAGTCCACAGCTGTAACTAAGCTGCATTTTATCAAAACTAGTAAGTCAGATCAAACATTCACTATTCAAGCAAATACTCAAAGATAAGAAATATGCATCATGGCTTAATCTAAAATATTAACAGATATACAGAGAACATTTCACAATATAAGAAGCCATACCTAGTAGATAATCAGTTACTGCTCCCTCCTTTCTTTCTCTGCCTTTAGACATTTTTGCCTAAACCATTGTCTGCATTAGCACCAATATCATAGCTTTTGAAAATATAAAGAACTCTCAAAAATCAACAGTAAGAAAACAATCAACCCAATTTAAAATGGGCAAAAACTTGAATAGACACATTGCCAAAAAATATATACAAATAGATGGCAAATAAACACAAGAAAAGATATTCAACATCATTAGCCAATAGAGAAATGCAAATTAAAGTCGAAATGAGATATTACTACACATCTACAAGAATGGCTAATATTTTAATGGAAATACTAAGTTTTGGGAGAATGTAGAGCAAGTGGAACTCTCATACACAGCTAGTGAGACTACAAATAGAAAAGTTATTCTGGAAAACTGGCAGTATCTTCTAATTCTTGTAAACTTATACATACGCTTAGCAATCCTACTCCTGGATTTGCTGTAGAAAAATGAAAAATGTTCACAGAAAAATCTGTACACAAGTGTTTATAGTAGCTCTATTCATAATCACCCAAACTGAAAACATCCCAAATGTGATGGATAAATACACAGTGGTACATCCATAAACTGGAATTCTATTCATCAACAACAAAAAACGAACTATTGATATATACGACGGAGTCATTACGTTGAGTAAAAGAAAGTAGTCCCTGAAAATGACATGCTGTATGATTCCATTTATATGACATTTTCAAAAGGAGAAAATCTAGTTACTGGGAACAAACCAGAGGTTGTTAAGGGTTAGGTGTGGGTAACACTGTGATTCTGAGAGGAGAGCACAAGGCAGTTTGGGGTGATAGAACTGTTCTGTAGCCCAATTGTGCTAACAGTTACACAAATCTATACATGTGTTAAGATTACAAGAATTGTACACAAGAAAAAATCACACTGTAGAAAATTTTTTTAAATAAAAATTTTTAAGTACACTGTGTAGCACTCGACTATTCAAGACACTTTAAGATTCTTCATTTTATACAAAATAAAATTCAAACTTCGAGGCAACATTTCCTCTTTCACCTTCTATCACTACTCTCACGTCCCTCAGCACACAACCATCAGCAGGCAGTTAACAAATATCTGTGTAACTTAAGTCTCAGAAATCATGTTTATATAATAATGAAATATATCTAACATGAAAAGTCAAACACATGTCTATGCAATTCTAAATTATTGAAAATCTGGATGGACAATTTTTTTTTACTTCCTCTAAATATCTGGCACTGTACCAATTTTGAAGAGGTGGCATATTTCTAATTCCTAAAGGAAAAATAGATTTCTGTGTCAAATGAATTATTGCATTTATGCCTTTGTGTTAACAAAGTTGGTCAATATTTTCAGTTCAATTTCCATGAATCATTTATCATTGTATTTGAATGCTCAGCTCCAAGAAAGTCACACTATTACTAACTCATATTGATAACATGACCTCTCTCAATTTTTCCCTCTTACTCCTTTATTCCTCCCTCTTCACCTCCCCCACCCCATACACACACCCCTTAAACATGAACTACTGAAATTCAGTTAGGTCAACTTTTGGGGGATGCCCAGCCTGTGATGCCTCTTCCTATGTGAACTCTTATCCATGGGTTTAAGTTCTAGCAGATGGCCATCTTTATATTCTGTGATTTTTTTTTTGAGGTTCTATTAAAGAGGTACAACTACAATGTAATGTGTAGACTCAACCTATGAGTGACTACCAAAGAACCTTGGCTAGAAAAACTGACAACTGAACAGAAATTTGAGTACTTTCTCAGTTCGATATACACATTAATGATAATTTTGCTAAGAGCAGAACTATATTTCAAAATAAAGTTAAATGGTTTAGGAACTAATAAGCAGTTAAGGTAAATCTTTAAGTATAATGGCAGGGACATATGGGATATAAGCAAGCAGAAGGAAGATTTCTCTTCAGAAATCACACTCACCCACGCATAACTTTGTTCTTGAAGAAATATTCAAGGAAACTGACCTCAAATATCCATCCCATCAACTTTCCAAGATCTAAAATACCACCACTAATTACTTATCACTTTTCGTCTAGAGAAAATAACTAAGTAGAAAAGGCATGGGCCTTGACTGCAATGCACGATAAGCTAAAAATGAAAACTGGTATGTTCGAAACAATTCATGAGCAAATCAATATAAGATGCTACAGGAAAAGCAATAGGAAATCAAAGAGAAGAGATGAGTGGAAGAGTATTAAAAGGCTTTTTAGAGGAACTAAGGCTTAGACTGAGCCCTGATAACTAACATACAAAGAAGAAGAGGGAGACTCTTCTAAGTTGAAAAGATAGATTGAGTGAAGGATAGTTTCAAGTCTGAGACCAGAGCTGTGAAGAGAAGCACATAACCCAGAAGAGCCAGGGGACACTGCTGCAAACAAATGATCAAATTATCCTTGTTTCCTTTACTCAAACTACTGGAATATGATGTTAAATACAAAAGTATATTATCAACAAAGACTAAGCAGATGTTTCATGTGAGTTTTAAAACTAAGACTAAATGGCTGTTTTCTGAAATAGTCTGAATAACATCTAATAGACTAGAGAATATAGTTTTTCCTCAAGCCCTAGAATGCTGGAAGAATTACTGTACTATCTAATGTACAAATTCTTGAATACCACACACACACACACACACACACACACACACACGACCTGTAATAAAACACAAGAAAAGATGGAACTCTTATTAAAAAGAAAAGAAAAGAAAAATGTGTTGTCTTCCTGCTCTAAGCAATAGTAATTTTGAATATATATTAATGATATGTAGAGCAAGGAAAAAATTAATAGCAAAATTGAAACTGGGAAAATTCCCAGGAGATTCAATCTGGTGTGCCTTTTTTTTTTTTTTTTCCAAAAGGGACAGTATATTTTAGAACTTTCAAGGAGAAAGGTCAAGTAAGTATATTAGCTTAGAGAGAGGGAAAATATGCTTTCCCTTCTCACCTTCTCACCTTCTCACCTTGTCCTTTTCTTAGTTAGCATCAGAGAAAAGTAATTAAAAAATACTTCTTAAAGCTTTTTCAAGTAAAAGGATATTGTAATGATGGGCTATATCCAAAGCAGATTTGGAGTTAAAGCGTGGTATTCCTAATGAAGCTACTGACTTTTAAGAAAAAATATAGTTTCCACTAATCTAACTTTTATCATCTAGCAACTTGCCATTAAAGAACTCGGAAGGAAATTCACATGCCATTTTGCCTGGCCAGAGAGATAATTAATTAACTAAGGTATAAGCTAGACAAGGAAATTGAGAAGAAAAAGAGTTTCTGAAAGAAATTCAAGAATCCCTAAGAAATAAGATTTATTAAATCGTTGTTATAAAATAATTGAATATTAGATGAGTACACATGAAACACAATTGTAGTTATAATCTAAAATATTCATACTCCTTGCAAAGTCAATATAGAATATGTGAAGAAAAACTGTAATATACAACAGTTATTTATTTCTGTGTAACAAATAATCCCCCAAAATCTAGTGGCTTAAAGCAATGTTTATTATCTCATAGGATAAAAAATGAGTCAGAAATCCAGGTGCAATTTAGGCAGTTCCTTCGTCTCAAAGTCTTTGAAGGGCTGCAATCGAGGTTTTGCTGAGGGCTTCTCTGGGGAAGGATTCATTCCCGAGCTCACTTAAACGGTTGTTGGCAGGAATCACTTTCTCACAGCGTTTGGCCAGAGGCTGCCCTTATTCTATTGCCACGTGGCCTTTTCCATAGAGCAGCTCACATGTGGCAGCTTGTTTCATTAAAACAATTGAGAAGATCCAGAGAAAGAGTACAAATAAGATGGAAGTTCCAGGCTTTTGCAACCTAATTCCTGAAGTAAAGTCCTATCACTTTTGCCATATTCTATTCATTAGAAGTTAGTTACTAGGTCCAGTCTACACATAAGAGGGTATTATTAGAGAGGGTATTACACAGGGTATGAATACCAGAAGGCAGAGATCACTGAGAGCTATTTTGAAAGCTGTCTACAGCATAGAATTTGGTAAAAATTTTAAAATGAATAATCATGAGTCGACGGCAGAAATCTACATATATTAAGGTGGCATATCCCGGTTCTTAGAAACTCTTGTTATATATGCCCCAAATCACCATATATTTGCCTATGAAGTGCAGATTGCAAATGTAAATTAATAAATATAATTCTTTTCATAATCATTAATGTTTCTGATTTTAGCATTGTCAATTTTTTTAACTTTTAAGAAACTTTATTTTTTCATTAAAATTATTGGAGTAACATTAGTTAATACACTCAAATAGGTTTCAAGTGTACAATTCAATAATACATCGTATGTATATTGCATTGTGTGTTCACCACCCAAAGTTAAATTTCCTTCTACTACCAAATATTTGAACCCTCCTTACCCCTATGTACTTCCTCCTCCCCGCTTCCCTGTAACCACTAATCAATCCACTGTCAGTGCCCATGAGTATCTGTTGGTCATGTTTGTTTGTTATTTTAGTTTTATAGCCCACATATGAGTGAAATCATATAGTTCTCAACTTTTTCTGACTTATTTCACTTAGCATGATAATCTCAAGATCCATCCATGTTGTAGTGAATGGCAGTATTTCATCTTTTCTTATGGTTGAATAATATTTCACTGTATATATGTACCACATCTTCTTTATCCAATCATCTAATGATGGACGCTTCAGTTGTTTCCATGTCTTGGCCACTCTGAACAATGATGAACACTCTGAACATCGGGGTGCATACATATCTTTGCAGATAAACGTTTTTAAGTTTTTTGGGTAAATACCCAGAAGAGGCATTGCTGGGTCACATAGTAATTATAGTCTTAGTTTTTTGAAGAACCTCTGTCTCCATACTGTTTTCATTTTTAAAGAATCACATGAAATGTCAAGTGGAATTTACCTCAGCACCCATAACATAATGCTTCTTTTGTTTGAAATTGTTTTGTCTCACACTGTAACTGTTAGTTCTTTCAAATGTTGCAGTTTATTAGATCAACTTCTGGAAATGGAAATGACAAAATTATTAGCTGCATAATTACAAAAAATCATTTTTGTTTATTTAGACTGTATTTTTGGGTCACAGTCCTTTTATCCCCTCTCACCTTTGTCATGCCTCAATGTGGGTGAAGTATTCTTCTCAACTCCACTGACTTTGGAC
>NW_011888847.1:6474148-6491501 GCF_000151845.1 Pteropus vampyrus | reverse complement strand
ACCACTGGGAAGGAAGATCAAAATTCACCAGAAAAAGATAAGAATTTTTTTTCAATGCCACATCTGCACTACCTGGATTGCTGGATACATAATTAGGCAATGTACCAGAGGACCTGTAAGCACTTGAGACCCTTGCTTCTCTCACCCAAGCATTCTTCTATTCTGTTAGATCAAACCTAGCAAACAAAATGCTTTTATGCAAAGTTTGAAGCAGGAGAAATAAAGCCCAGAGTATTATGAGATTTGTCATTGCTCCCAAAATCAGTAGGTTTATTCTTTCTCCTTAAAAAAGATTAAAGAAAGTATATTGTGTGAACTGTCACTTTTTTCTCTGATTCTTATTCTGTTTCCATGCTTTAATCGTCTCATGTTTTTGTTATGATATTATGTTTTTATTAGTGTTATTAGTGTTTTCTGCAGCAAGATAAATATCCCCATTTCTATAAACATTTTTTCATGTAACTTTTTTGCCTCTTGTCATCTTAATCACTCCTTTTACATCACATTCTGATGTGCCAGCATTTTACTAAATGAACTCTTAACCTAGGCTGACCATCAGAAAATTGGTTCCTTGGCTTTGAAACTACATTTCTATAAAGGCAGTCAAGGATTGTGTTGGCTGTATTAGTCACCCAACTCTGTACATTCATTGCAAGCTTAAGGTTAACTAAACTATTCCACATGACCTATTCAAAAGTTGGCTCTTTTCCATCTTGTATTTTGAAAACCTAAACTAGAAATAGCAAATTAAAATGTGGAGTTACACTAAGAACATTAAGGGACAAATAGGGCAAATATGAACACCAGATGATAAGATTCGAAAAATATAACAAGAAACAAAATCCTTTCATACCTAAATAACATTAAGCAATCATGGCAGTACATCTCAGTACATAAACAATAGTTACAGTAATGACTCTGCATTTGTCAATGTTTTAAAAGGCCAGAAAATGTGCCATACTTTTTGAAAGCTGTCTATCAAAGTTACTTTTTAAATTATTTATGCTATACTAATTATTCTCATCAAGGCATAAAATTCTCTTAAAAATTTTTAGAAGTCCTCAGAACCTCTAACATAATAAATTCTCTTCAAATGTCTGTTGAACAAATTAAAGGAGTGTACACGCAAAATTGGGAAAACTTTGACATAGGCAAAACATAAAAATTTTTGATATCCTTGCATGACTATTTATAATATAAGTAATTATTTATTGCTAGTAACTTTACATATGTCATTTCCAATTAACAACAATACTAAAAAATATTGTTACACCTAATTTACAGATGAGGAAACTGTGATATTGAAAATTTATGTAAATTGCCCAAGTTCACACAACATGTAATTTGGAGAGCCAGAATTCTAACCTAGATTGTTTGATCCCAAAGTCTGGGCATTTTCTCCTACTTGATATTCTTCAAACAATTTGAGTGTACATATCAAAACTATGTATTAAATTAATTTCAGAATCGATTTCATTTAATTTTATTCCAATTTAAACAGTATTAATGTATGCTTAATCTTTGCAGCATGGCCTAATATTCATATCTTTATAAAAAACAGAGAGATAAAATGTGTCTTAACTTTCATGTCATAGAAGCTTATCAATAACTAGCATGGTTTTTATCAGCTGAGAATAAAGAATAATAAAGCCTTGGCATGATATAACATCTGTGATGTTTATAAATTCCTTGGGGAAAAGCTAAACACACATGCATACACATGTATTGAATAGGTTCTTTTGTTAGGGTATTGTCTCTCCTAATTCCCCATTTAGCATCATCGTTGGTCTGGTTGCCCAAAGTTCAAGCAGGCAAAAGTGGGATGGAAGAGAAGGATGGCTTTGGCAGGCCCCTACTCCCTTTTCAGTTCCTCTGGCTATTACTAGCATCCTTGGTTTTCCACTTGCCTCTCTGGAGGTCTACTGAGCTTTCAACAAACTGTCTAATTTCCAATGGGTGATGAAAGTTTAAGGAGATCACCCTGCTTCCAAGAATATTTGCATACTATGCAGTGTCCAAACATAAAATCAGTGATGGTATTAATTTCCTCCCTTTTAATGTACAGCATCAATGTTATAATGTTCAATCAAATTATTAGTGACCTGACTCAAATACCGAATACCACATACCATCCCAGTAAAAGCTGTCCCCAAGGTATCATAAATATAGAAAGTTTGGTAACTAGAATAAGAGCCGCTAGGAAAGTATTTAGAGAATTCTAATAATTTAACTTGAAATAACTTACATCCATAAATTTTTAATTCAAGGACAAAGTATGGTTACTCATGTAAAGACTATAAATTACAAATTATGGTTGTGTGTATATATGTGTGTGTGTCCCTGTGTGTAAAATACAGTTTAAGAACGAATAAACTCACATAAGCTAGTTCAACTCTAATCCAATGTTGAATGGGGCTTTTCTCTAAAATCCTGAAATTGGCAAATAGGGTAAAAACCTGAAAACTAAGAGGCACTAAAAGCATAGTCTACATACTAAAGAGAACCACCAAAGGTTGGTGTCAGACAGTTTCTCCAGGGATTACAAGGAGACCAGGAGACCGCAGAAATGGTTTTACTAACACAAGCATTCACCCCTACGTACCTCCCCAACCTCTAAGAAGAGAGGCTGAGAAGAAATGGGAACAGGAGAAAGAGCCTATTCTTTCCACCTCCTATTCCCATCTCCAGACAACTCCACAAACCACGGGAGACTCCTATAGATATCGGGATGTCTGTGAGAAAAGGTGACCACCATTCCATTCGGTAGTGGGACTACAGCCATGGAAGGGGAGTTGCTGATCTACCCCTGTACCTACAGAGAAGAAAAGGGAGCTGAAAAGAGACAACAGGCAGATGTCCAACAGATAAGCAATCCTCTTTCTCTCCCCGACCCTCATCTCAAAGAAATACAAATTAAAAATACAGCTAAAGCCCATCCTTCTCTCTTCTCTCTCCTTCCCTGGTAGTTAGTATGTATCTCAAAATCATGATGTAGAATGCAAACGCCAGCTGCAAAAGGATACCTATAGTTCATTAACATCTACATAAATTTAAAAAACACATAGAACAATATTATGCATTTCTGATTAAACACATTTTTAGTATGACCTTTTTTCCATAATAAAGAAAAATGAAAAAACCAATTCATGAAGATTTACTATATCATTAACAATAAACAACTTGCAATAAAAGTCAGGATATACAGAACTGATATATCATATCCGCTCAAGAACATCTAAATATTTAAATTGTCAGTCAATAGTAATATGTCTTGGTATATTTAAATAATAAGAATACTTTTAGTAAGAGCTATAACTATTCCCGTTTCATCCTTCAGTATATAAACCTAGAGTCTTACAGATGTAAAATATGCTACATAATAAAATGCTTTCCTTAGTTGGATTTAGCTAGTAAATAAAGTAATTAAATGCCCTGGCTTGGAGTCCCAGCTGGTATATGTCAATAGAAATGACCTCATAAAGTTCTCACCCATTGGATAAGCTAAGTCTCCTTTCTACTGTATCTTAAATGTTTTACGGGAGATGCTGGGGTCAAGGGAAAAAGAAACAGCAGAAATATATAACATACCAGGGTTAGTTCTTAAAATAATTTGGTCAAGGTACGTGTACTTAATAAACTTAAAAATAATATTAACTATCTTAGCAAGTCTTAATTTACAAAACATGTCTGAATGTATGATCCCCAATTAACTCTCCTCTCTTATTCTTAGCACTGGAGCACATTATTTTTAATTTTAGTCTCTATTTTGTGTATTTACTTTTATTTTGTGTATACCAATTGTGCTTAACACACTACCAGGCACATAATAGGTGCTGATAAATAATTAGATTTTGCATGGTTTTATATATTTTTGAAATAAAAAAATTAATTTTCCTTCAGGCATAGGGTTATGCAAATAGGAAATGCAAAAGACTTAGAGTGATTGAACTATGCCCTCCATCTGATTCATAATTCCAGTTGTTATGGCACTAAGGACTCAAATCCCAGTAGCTTCTTGTCACAGAAAGCCCAGAAATGTTTTCCTACAGGTTGTGAAGAGCAAAAGAAATTATAAAGTACCCAAGAAGAAAACTTAAATATAATAGGAGCAAGGAGAAGAGAGGAGGAGGTTGGGGGTCGGGGGCATTATTCTGTTTCTCCATCATTCAAACTGTGCCTAAGTAAGAAAGGCACTCTTACTGAGTCATGTATCCATTAACAACCTATTAGTTGCAGTGCACTCCATCAACTACACAAAGAGAATCTTGAGAAGGTTTTAGAAATGCTTAGTGAAGTGCACTGCTACTAATAGGTTGTACTAACAAGCTTGATCACTTATACATAGCCAGAGCAGTAGAGATCTGGATACAGGGTAAGCTCTACGCAGAGCTGACATTGAAGAAATTACAGTTTATTCGGGACTGTCATTCTCCTACCCACCGTCCTCCACACCCAAATACAAACAAACATAACCAAGACTCTTGCTCATCAGATACATCCTCCATGCACTAAATTCCAATAGCTTCTCCCGATTCCATGCCTTCTCCCCCACCAACTTCCATCATAAGTTACCTATAGGGAATTGCTCTCAGCTTACCACTTTCAGGAAAAGACATAATAAACTCATTTTCATGTAATGGTTAATAATTAACTAAAGCTTAATTTAGTTACACCTCTCCAGTATCATTAGCTCAAACCCATGCAATATTAATGGTAGAATTTCGTGTACCAGTGATAAGCTGATGGAAAAGAAATGTTGGTATCCCAAAATCTCAGTTGAGGATTCCTGCTTATTCCCAGCAGGTAAATAATCCTGTGTGGTTCTTTGGGTGGCAAATCATTTTCATAAGACATGGTTTAATTGCTTAACTAAAGATTAACATCTGAAAATTTACAAGACTACTCTTGGAAAATTTATGTACATTCACTGCCCATACATTCTCATTGTCATTTACTTTTCATTCCACTGCAGTCTGGGGGTTTTTTTACCATCGCTATTCTATTGAAACTATTCTCACCAAAGTTATCAACTTCTTTATTTCTAAATCATTGCCGAATTTTCTGACTTCAGAATAACTTCTCTGTAGCTCTTGCACCTCTGGCCATTTCTTCCTTCTTAAAACTCTGGTTTCTGGGGCTCTCTTCATGTTCCTCTTACTTCTCTGTTCCATCTTTCTCAGTATCATTGTGGAAACTTCTCTACTCTTCACTTGAAGATGAGAGTTTTCTCATTCTTTCTTTAGTTCTCATTTTACTCTAAACCCTTTCCTAGCATGATCTTACCCAATTCAATTACTTTAACCATTATATATATGGCATATATATATGACAATAATTCTCAAATATATATCTCCAACCCAGATCTCAAGCTTCACATCATATTTCCAACACCCTACTGAATGTCTCCACAAGGATATTCCACAAAGATATCAAACAGCTCACAGAGAATTCTTTTTCAACAAAACAAATCCCCTTCTTGGGATCCCAATTTCAGTGAATGGCATTTTCACCCATCCACTTGCCCAGGTCAAAAACTTAAAAGTCTAATATACTTTCCTTTCCATTAGCCTTATAATCTAATAAAGTGCAAAGCCCTGTTGATTCTAGTTCCTTAATATTTGTCAAAGTATCCTCTCATTACCAGCCCCAATGCCACTTCTTTCATGTATTCTTCTCTCTTCTGGATTGCTTTGTGAGGCAGCAGCAGATTACAATGGTTGAAAGCATGGTTTCTGGAGCCAGATTGACTGAATTCACTTCCAGCTCTGTCTCTTACCAATGATACAATCTTGGGCAAGTACTTAATCTCTCTATATTATCTATAAAGCAGGGATGATAAAAAAAAAAATAGTAACCCACCTCATAAGATTGCTGTGAGGATTAAATGAATTAATATAAGCAAAGTGCTTAGGGAGATTGCCTGGCACATGGTGACCACTCATTAAGTGTGCACTATTATTAGCAATACAGCAGCCCCCTGACTGATTTGCCTTCTTCTAGCATGACTGCTTTCCAATCTGTTCCCCAGTTAGTAGCCAGAATGAAGTTTCTAAAATGAAAATCAGACCACGATACTCCATGACTTTAAATATTCAGTGTCTCACCCACTCATACACCCCATCCCTGAACTCTCATAACCAGTGGTTCTCCTATGAGTTCCAACAGCATCCCATAGTATAGAACTTCTAAGACTGAATTTTATTTGCTTGCTCATATATTTATCTGTCCTGTAAGATTATAAACAGCTCAAGATTTTCTTTTCATTATTGAGTATACTTATCTATATTGCCCAGCACACAATAGGTATTCAAGACATAATGAATGAATGAAAGCAGTCTATGGCCTGCTATGAATTCTAAGAGAAAAACTTGTATTGCTGCATGTGTAGTCAATCAACTGATACCCAGAAACTATATGAAACAAAGCTTTCTGCATTAAAATTTACTGCATCAGTATTTTCTCTAGGTTTAGAGAATTTGTGCTGGGAATATTCTCAAAAGTTCCACCCTCTTTTATATATTATCTCAGGAATATATAATTAAAGTTAGTAGAACTTTTCTGGATTTTTAAATTTAAAATATTGTGTTTCTCTTGTAATTAAATTGATTTGGGATTTCTTCTTAAATGTGGAGCTAAAAGGGGAGAGGTCTTGATGTAGACTTTCGAGCTTAAATATCACTTCATTTCCTCTCCCCCAAAAAAAGTAACACCCAAATAAGTTAAAAAGAATATGAATTGCAAAAACAAGTTCATTCCCCTCTCTGGATAGAAATCGCTGGATAGAAAACAAAATACATTTCTTCCCCCTCAGGCAGCCAAAATTATTTTGGATTGAGAGTAAAAATAATGATTTTAACTTTCTAGACAAACTAATCAAATTGAAAGTAATATATATAAAAATTGAGTCCACAATAAATCATCCAAAATATTAACAGCTGTAAAAGTAATGGGCACCACATGCCTCTGAGGTACATCAAGAACATCAGCTGTGCAGGACCCTGAGAAAGATGCCATGTAGATGAAAAGTAGGATTTGAGCCTGAGCAACAGATCAGCTCTTAAAAGCATGAAACGAGGGACTGAGGGGATAAATGGTCTCTCATTAATAACAACAATCTTACAGATTACTAACAGTGTGTCATGCAAACCCATTCTAGAACTGACATTAACTTACTTAATCTTAACAAACCCATGAGATAGGTTTACAGCCACTATCCCATTATAGACAGGAAACTCAGGTATGAAGAGTATGGTAACTGGCTCAAGGTTGCACAGTTTGTAAGTGACTGAGGTGACATTTGAATCCAGGCTCATTCTGTAAAACACCATGCTATACAGCCCAGCCTCTCACTAAGCAATTTTGAGTCTCTTGACTAACACTTCTTTTCAACAAATTGCACTGTTCTCCTAATGGGGCACTGTAATGGGTAAGATGACAAAATAACAAGTAATAAGGAAGTGTTAAGAGTGTTTTGGTAAGGGAAGTTTAGGATCCTGGAGGAGTAAAGCAGGACTCCTCATCTTTCTAGTAATAAGGAAAGGATTCTCACAGAAATGAAGATGAAGATGAACCCAGAAAAATGAGTAGGAATTTGCCTGGTAAAGAGGGAGAAGATGGATTCACATGCATGTGAAGAACCAGCAGAAATCTTGTAAAACTAGAGTAGAGAGAGCACGGTAAAATGACAGATGAGGCTGGAGACAAAGCTGGCCACATTAAAGAGTCTAGATATTAGAGAAAAGAAAATAAAAAGCCATTGCAGGGTTTTCTGCAATGGAAATCTCGAAGCTATATTATGGAGACTAGATTGGAGAGAGTCAAGAGTAGAAACACAAGAAGTAGTTTGAAGTAACCTACTTCACTACTCCAAATATGAGAGAGGATCCACAGGACTTAGTAATGTATTGAATATGGTGGGTAAGAGAAATGGAGAAGTCAAGGGTGACATTCAGGAGGCAACATAAACACAACAATGGAGCAATGGGTAGCTGGCCAAATGTTCACAAGTTGTTTCTATAATCTCTCTCTTATAACAATGACACTTTGGCCATGGGGACCAATGTATGTTTGTTGTCCAAATATTAGGGGTCACACTCTGATTACTATTAAACTTTTTACTCTCTGGTATTCTGATTCCTACAAAGCTCATAGTAACTATTTTAACAATATTTTCAAACTTGGAAGGGGATGGGTTTTAGAATAAATGAGCAAGGATTAGCAACTAACCAGAAAAAATCAAGGGTCTACTTCCTTACAATTCTGAAAACAAGGAATTAGAATCTACGAGAGGCATCATAAAAATGAGTATGCTAAAGAAGCTACCTTTTAAAGGAAATGAATTCAAGGCAGGAGAGATGTTAAATTCTGTTCCTGTCATCCAATAATATCCTTAAGAATATGATTTTCTGGGATTTGAAACAGAGGCTATAAATGTCTTCATAGTAACTTTTACTTACTACAAAACTGATTACTTAAAATCATTTAAATATACTACTGAATTCAATGGTAAATATGAAGATTGTATCCATTTTCAACATAAAAAAATGTCTTAGAGAGTCTATGGAGATAAAGTACAAAAGCATAGACCTATTATTTTGTGTATGGGACATATTATGAAGTACAGTATACTGCAAAATACAAATAATTTTTTTAAATTATATTCAAGACTTCCAAGTATTTCACTTTTGTATTAAGCAAGTTTCTTTGGTTGTGTTTGTTGATTCTCTGCTTCTATTAGCGTTAGTTCAGTAGAAGTTTTAGGGGGAAAAATGACTTACTATATTAGCAACTCCTTTTCCTATGCTTCGAATTCTTTGGGGTCGTTATTCACAATGCATTGTGATTATCTGATTGCATGCCAGGGCCCTTCACTTTGCTGGCTGAACAAAGAAAAAGTCAAAGTCCCTGATAGCAAATTCCTCTAGTGACAAAATGAATTGCTGATATTTACAAAATGAGATTCAATCTAAGCTAATGTGTCATCTTGACTAAATCAGCTCACTCTGACATTATATAGGTTTATGAAATATGATTTACATATATTTCAAAAGACTGTAGTATCATCTTTTAATGATCTGGTCCTATCTGCCAATATATTAAAATTTCTTTAAGTAATGTGATCTTAAACAGCATTGACATTAAGGAATTTAAAGACTTTTTAAAATAGAAAATTATTTCAGTAAAGCAAATATAAATATAAAAGCCAGTTTTTTTAGTCAAGCATTACAGCTGATGATGATCAACTTCACAAAAACCTCTGACATGTTTTCTAGCTCAAATAACCACCCTGAGAAGAAATATTGAAATTATTTAGTGAGAGTCAATAAAAAATATTAGTTTCATTGTACTACTAGGAGGGAAAAAAAGAAAAATTTCCACTTTCAAAGTAAACTTCTTAAACAACATGAACCATGGCATACAAATCAGAGCTGAATGTTTCTACACAGTTTCTTCTCATTGGCAGAAAAAGAGTAGAAAGCAGATATTTTCCTTGTTCAACTGACTTGTTTTTTGCAGACTGACTTCTTCATCAGTCCCTCCTTATAGAAATGATTGTCCCATTAGAGAGTCTGACCTGCTGCTACTTCTTTCTAGTTAGTGCATAACTCTAGAAAATGCAAGATAGATATAAGAAAAAAGCTTCCAGAGAACAGCTGCTATTGGGTACTAAAACATAACTAAGCGGCTTCCCCACATCTTGGGGTTTCAGATCCAAACTGGATATAGAAGGGTGGGCTGGGCTATATGGTATGTCAAAGACAACCAAGAGCTATATTTAGTCATGTTTCACTTTTATTTGTTAACATTTTCTTAAACTTACATATTTCTTCAACCCATAACAGTGGGTGGCTGGCCAAATGCTCACAATATAATATCTCTTTATAACAATAACACTTTGGCAATAGGGACCAATGTGTGTTTGTTGTCCAAATATTACGGGTTGCATTCTGATTACTGCTAAACTTTTTTCTTTCCTGTATTCTGATTTCTTCAAAAACAAAACTAACTATATTTAGATCATGGTGAGATAACTAATAAATGCTTATTTTCATGATACTTTTGGGGATTCCAGGAACCCCATCTGGTATTTGTTACTTCAAAAGTGGCTTTTAATGATGCCAAATTTATTACATGCATGTGTCAAGGTAAAAGCTAACAATTAAATAACCCAGATTATTCTTACTTACTTCCATGCTGCAAAAGGTACAATACTAACTCTAAATGTAACATTCCAAAGAAATGAGTTCAGGTTATCCAAACTCAGAATCCCCTAAAGGTAAAAACTTACATCTACAGAAATTCCTTCTATGCCTACACTGAAAAGGTACAACTGGTCTATCAAGTTCATCAGTTTGTCATTATGCATTGGAAACATTCTTGTCTCCTAGAAAGAACACAATGATAACCTTACCAACTTGTTCACCAGCCTAACTGAGACACAGGGAGGCGGAAGTGAAATGAGAAGGGAAAGTTGATAACATTCTCATGGAACAAAACTGCTATAAAGACAGCACGTGATTCTGTTCACACAGCGGTTCTCAACTGCTAACATTTCCAATTCTCTCTTTCTAGTTGGACCTATTTAAAATGGAAAGCTAGTGTTACCAAAGCAGAAAAGAATGGAAGTCAATTGGCACCTAGTAGAGAGTTCTGAAAGTAAAATGCTAAGGATCAGTTTAAAATTTTTTTTTAAAAGCATAAAATACTGACAATAATTGGCATAAAGTATAACATCCTTGGACTACTTTTGTATGAAGTTTAAAACTAAAAATGTACTCTTTGTAAACACACACACACACACACACACACACACACACACACACACACACACTGAGTCACTCGATAAGAAGTTTATCAAACAATCTAAAGGAATATTCCATAAAAGAAAAAGAATGTGGGTCTATCTCTTTCTTCAAGTTCCTTCAATATTTAAAGTACATTCATAATGCTAGAAGTATCCCATTGTATCTCTTCAGAAAACAGTGATGCTGGGGACAGTTTGCATCACTAATGCTATAAACTAGAGGAGAAATAGGTTGCTTTAATTCACAGTGTATGTTGTGAGTAAAATACCAGTTAAGGCAAATTTAACAAGAATAATTATCAGGATTCCCACAACCTACAAATTTGACCATTTTGAATAATCATGATTTATTAAAAATGTATTTTTCCCCTAACTTGGTCTTTCATATTTTGGCAAGTGTCAGTTTTTTCCCTCTCATTATATAGGTGATGGCCAGTTTTATAAGAAGTGCACAGCTGTCTCATTCTTCTGTTCAATAATGCAAAAAGATTTGTTGACTAGATGTCTCCGCCTAGATGCAAAAGGTACATGCTGGTCCACAGGTTGAACACAGTAAAATTAAGTTTAAGCAACTGAGACATCCAACGAGATACATCTCAATTCACTGTGGCAAATCCCAACATAAAACACAAGAACTTAAACATTTTACAGTGTTTATAACAGGGTGCGCAAAGGGTATGACGTTGGAGTAGAAAAAAAATAATACCTGAAAATAGAACTAAAAAAGGTAAAAAATACACATCAAAATGATAAATTTAGAAATAAGTGCAGACACAGGAAATGCGCAACATTATCTTTGCTCTAAACAGAATTTCTGCCTATAAATAAAGCAAGGCAATGATCCATCCTATGTGTTCAGGCTCTCCACGTTATGGAGACCCTTAACTCACTTGAGTACATGGTCAGATGTTGAGAGGCACCTGAGCTCATGATAATGATCTCTTAAAATGAAAGCCAAGACATCTGCCTCATAAACAAGCAGATTTTTTAACCTTTGCTTTTTTGCCAACTAAGCCTTTTAGAATTAAAATGAGTATGATTTCTATAGGACAGCTGCAACTCTGTGCAGCAACCAAAGCAGGAGCAAGGAATGGGGAGTGGTGGAAAGAGGAGGAGAGGCAATCAAGTATTATTTTTAAACTAAGCCTTGACAGGAAGAACAGCACGAAAGCAAGCATGAGGCCCTTCCAGGTGCCGAACCCTGGGTATCACATGTGCATGAAGCCCTAGGAGAGGACATCTTAGGTAGAGAAATGGTGTTTGTTAAGGCTCAAAATCAAAAAAGAATGATGGCAGAAAAAAAGAAGCCCATGGTTGGGGAAGAACTCCAACCTCATAGTGGATGGCAAAAAGTAACAAGATTCCAAAAGAGATGAATAAGCACACAAGCAGGTTGGCTTGTCATAACTCTGTAGTTACCAGAAGTAGACAATGAGACAGTAATCAGAGCAAGACAGTTTGTACCTCACAGTACAGCAGACAAGCAGGAGTATCAGCATGGTAGTACTGTTTCCCTTGTCTCTGAGTCCCACAGGGTAAAACAAAGACCTAGATTGCGGCTACACTTGTAGCGGTTGCACCACAGTGGAGAAACTCAGGACTAACGGCTCAGCAACTTTTATAGCAAGTAGTAAACAAGCCAGTCCCCCTCCTCAGGAGAGAGCTGTCATATGATAGTCATGGCCTTAATTGCCTACCCAACTAGCTACAAAAATGGCTCAGGATTAGAGCACATTAGGCCTTATATTTTAGCATATTCAGCAAGAATGTGCACCAAGCTCCTTGGTGGACTGTCCCTCCCAACACACATTAAGGGAGTTGCATGTGCCCTTGAAACAGTTTATATTGTGGGTTAAACTGTGTCTCCTAGAAAGATAGCAAAGTCCTAACCTTTGGTTTCTATAAATGTGACTTTATTTGAAAATAAGGTCTTTGCAGATGTAATCAAGGTAAGACAAGGTCAGACTGAATTAGGATGAGCCCTAACCTAAAGACTGGTGTCCTTGTCTACAGAGAGAGATTTAGACCCAGATAGAGATACACACCACACAATGATAAAGGCAGAGAGACTGGAGTGATGCATCTACAAACCAACAAACACCAAGGATTGTCAGCAACTGCCAAAGCAGCGGAGAAGCAAGGAATAGATCTTTCCTGTACCAGTCCGCTTGGACTGCCATAACGAAATATCAAAGACTGGAAGGCTTAAACAACAGAAATTCCTAATGGAATTTGCCCTGCTGGGTTGCACACTTGCTTTAGGCCAAAAACTCTTTTATATCTTCCTTTTTCTTTCCCTTTTGGGATGAGAATGTCTATCATTTATCTGTCCCACTATTGACTTCCGAAAATAAATAACCTGTTTTCTAGGTTCCACGGGTCTAAAGATGGAAAGGAATTTTGCCGCAGGCTGAACCATACTCCAAGTCTCATCTAAACCTGATTTAAATGAGATTCGGGACTCTGAGTTAATACTGGAATGAGAAAATATTTGGGAAAATGTTGGAATGGGGTGAATGTATTTTTTTGTCAGAAAAATATGAATTTAGGGGAACAAGAGGATAGACTGTTATAGGTTGAATGTGTCTCTCAAAAAGATATGTTTAAATCCTAACCTTCAGTATCCATAAATGTGACATTATTTGGAAATAAAATATTTGCAGATGTAACTAAGTTAAGAGGAAAGCATACTGGATTAGGGTGAGCCCTTATCCAACGACTAGTGTCTTTATAAGAGGGAAATTTGGACACAGACACAAAGAATGTCATGTGACAGCAGAAGTAGACACTGGAGTGATGTTATCTACAAGCCAAGGAATACCAAGGATTGCAGAGAACTGTCAGAGCTAGGAGAGAGGAATGGAACAGATTCTCCTTCAGTGCCTCCAGAGGGAACCAATCCTGCTGACAACTTGATTTCAGGCTTCTAACCTCAAGAACTATAACACAATAAATTCCTGTTGTTTTAAGCCACCCAGTTTGTTATAGCAGCCCCAGGAAACTTCTAGTATATTGATATCAAACTTTCTAATTATGAAATTCTTACACACCTAACCTGGGTGTTTTGTAGAATCCAGTTTATATATTTACTTTGTGACACCTTAGCCTTAACTGGAAGTATCCTTGGACCCTATGAATTGAATATTTTAAGAGAAAATTTGTAAACTGTTGTCAAGATTTCTTCATATGGAAATGACAGGAAGGTAAGAGTGAGAGCATTCTTGACTGATTAGACACACACTATGGCAAAGAAAATTCATCAAATGAGTGTCCTTGTTTGAAATAAATGAGTTAATGAGCACCAAGGATCACAATACTAAAGTGTATTTAGAGTATACACTTTAAGTAGTAAACCTGTGTATCCGATATTTTCTTTTCAATAGACCACCACTCCCACAGATAACCTCAAATAACAGGGTTGGTTCTATCATATTTTACCAATCTTGACCACCGTGGATGAAGCTAAGGTTCAGAACTCTGGCCTATAGACTGAGACAAATTCTCTCTTTTTCAGGATTTTAAAATAAGACACATAAACTGGGAAGCAGTTGGAAATGGTGTCTGGATCTAAGTGTTGCCTTAAACTTAGAAGCTGGGACAACCATTCTCAGGCAATGTATACTGATGACCAACAAGATTGCATCTGTAGCAAAAGACAGACAAGAGACCTTAGATGCGGTATGGGAGGGAAGCTTCTTGGTTTTTGCTGGCACTCCTGCTTTCAGGTCTGATTTTTCTCGATGTTCAGTTTTACATCCTGCCTTTGTTTCTGTGAAATAGCACTGTTTCTTCATAATATTTTGAATGGAATTTATATTTATATTTCTTCTAATCATATATCTTATCTCCTTGATATATAGATATGCTTCATTAATACAACTTCCAAGTGTTTGAAATGATTTTTTTTTTAAGGAATGAACCCTCAAAAGAAGCACCACTATAAATAACCTTCTAGTGGGGAGGGTAGAGAGAGCCACTCTGAGCTGGCCAATCATAGAGGGACCACAGCACCAGTTTAGGAGGCTTCCAGGAGAGCCACTGCCAAAGGAAACAGGTTCCATTTAGATGCTAAGCCCTAGGAGAATGATAGCCAATGAGAGATGCCATGAGCAAGACTGCTCCATTACAGCTGAGAGCTTATCACTAGATACATCATATTATGTGCAACTTTTCCACTTCAGGGTAAAGGACTCTTGGGGGAAGAATGGGGACATCCCCCTTATCGATTTAAGAAATTGAGGAATTATTGTTCTTTGGTTATCTTCTATTGTGGAGACAGATATTATATTGGCCTTCTAGAGAAACTGATGCAGTTTAAGGGTAAGAAAGCACTGAAGGGGAACTCAAGCCAGTGAATAAGTTCCTATATGTAAGGAGCTATAGACTGGACAAAATTTATGAGATCCTTCTTTTCTCTTTAAGAGCAAATTAAGAACTAATGTATTAATTCACACATGTTGTGATTGCTCAATGACAGACATGCAAAGTGATTCTGCTATTGAAAGGCATCAAGGGCACTAGGTTGAATAGGGTATCATCAGGACAATAAGCCAGATACCAAGATTATGGAAATGTTCTAGCATTAGAACTTTAAAGATGGGATGGGCCACAAAGTACAAACCCAGGACTCAGAAATTCCTAATCCTACTGTCTACTGAAGTGAGAATAATTTGAAATAACTTGTGCTTTACCAGGATTTTCACTTTTTAGCAAGTATCCATTCATTTCCTTGCTTCATGTCCCACAAATTGATAAAGCATATAGTTTTCTTTAAAATTTGAGCCCTGGGCTGAGATCAATTCAAAGGGGTATGGAACCTAACTGCTGTGTTTACCCCTTCAGCAGGAAGCAATGTTTACTTTTTTTTTCCCTAAAAAAAAAGAAAAAGAAACTGTGCACTAGAGTCCTTTTTAGTTATTTATGTAAGATATTTGCTGAATACAACATAAAGTCTGTTTTTCAAGGAGTATCTCTTCCAAATATATTAGAAAATAAATTTGCATGGATGGTTTTCCACAATGCCAGCCATGGACTAAATCTAAAATCAAATGGTTCTATAACTCTTTATTTTTGCACCTTTGCAGTCTAAGAACTCCAAATCCATCTTTCCCATCAAATTTGTATTCATCAACCACATGCAATTAACAGTATAATTTGACATTTCCCTGCTGTGGCTTCATCTTGTGACAAGGGAACTCATTTTTGAGATGTTTCATCAGGATAAGGGGAAAGAAAGAAGTAAAGAAATGGTGACTTGTCTCTACATACTATGGCCTTTGATTCTCCAAATCAAAGCCATCACCCAAATAACCAAACTAAACAGTCATTTTAAAAACAAAGGGAGACTTCAGGAGTAACCTGTAAGCTTCATTAAGTAGTCACTTTATAAAATTTAGATAAATATAAAATTACAGAAAAGTTTGATTATTTTAGGATAAAAAAGATGAATTACAGGGAGTAAAGATAGAATATCTTGCCTTTTACATTTTTTCCTAATGCATCAAATTAATGCATCTTTCGAATTAAATTAAGTCTGTGAGTTCCATTTTTTAATTATTGTGTGGAAAACATAAATCCTACTGAAATGGAATGAGTAGGCTTGAAAAATCTCAGCTGCAATGGTGGGAAAAAAAGCAATAGAATACAAATGAAATAATCCATAACTCTTAATGCAAGATAACATCTGAAGTTTAATCCCCAAATAGCTTTTGGAGTCACCAGACCTAAATATATTGAAATGACAGTACCTGATATCACGTTAAAATGTATTACTAAAATCTTGGTATTTCAAGAAGACAAAAAAAAAAAAAGGATTGATATTTACCCCTTACAGTGTAGACAAAACTCATAATAATCATGTAGATATATAAAACTTAAACATCCCTGAGGAATTAACTCTCTTGTATTTTAGTTTGGATTTCAGTGATGTTGACATGTGTATATATCAGTCACCAGTAAATGTTATGCTCCCTCAAATGCTCATTCCAGATTCTTCATCTATTTTAAGAAGGCAATTTTTAAAAACACAGTCTCATTTTTATTAAATTAAAGCATCTAAAAAGGAATGGCAAGCCTTTATAATATGCCACCGTCTTTCTTCTCTGTGAAGTCTACAGAATAAAGTTAATTCTATTTCCACAGTGAATAAACACCAAATGAGATTTTCTGCGGTTCTCTTCTAATAAAGAATTTTAATCTTTCCTGCAGGCCTTTCATGAAAGAATATAAGTGCCTCTGTTAGGTCATTTCTGCAGTGAAGTAAAGAGATGGGCTACGAAGACAGACCTCAAGACATCTATTGCAATGGTATTTCCATTGGGGGCACAGCAGCCTTTTACCTATTCCCTTCACTGCCACTGCTCAAGACTTAATGAAAGTAACCTTGGGAACAAGATTCTTGGTAATTTCCTTAATCCATCTGCATATAAATCATCACATCAGCAATTTATGCCCAGGGTAGTTATTTTGACTAAAGTAGTCTATATGTTACAAAGGACATGCTTATTGTTTAAATTAAGGAAGCTCTGATTCATACAACAGATTCACAGC
>NW_011888847.1:6405116-6474098 GCF_000151845.1 Pteropus vampyrus | reverse complement strand
TATTTTAGTTTGGATTTCAGTGATGTTGACATGTGTATATATCAGTCACCAGTAAATGTTATGCTCCCTCAAATGCTCATTCCAGATTCTTCATCTATTTTAAGAAGGCAATTTTTAAAAACACAGTCTCATTTTTATTAAATTAAAGCATCTAAAAAGGAATGGCAAGCCTTTATAATATGCCACCGTCTTTCTTCTCTGTGAAGTCTACAGAATAAAGTTAATTCTATTTCCACAGTGAATAAACACCAAATGAGATTTTCTGCGGTTCTCTTCTAATAAAGAATTTTAATCTTTCCTGCAGGCCTTTCATGAAAGAATATAAGTGCCTCTGTTAGGTCATTTCTGCAGTGAAGTAAAGAGATGGGCTACGAAGACAGACCTCAAGACATCTATTGCAATGGTATTTCCATTGGGGGCACAGCAGCCTTTTACCTATTCCCTTCACTGCCACTGCTCAAGACTTAATGAAAGTAACCTTGGGAACAAGATTCTTGGTAATTTCCTTAATCCATCTGCATATAAATCATCACATCAGCAATTTATGCCCAGGGTAGTTATTTTGACTAAAGTAGTCTATATGTTACAAAGGACATGCTTATTGTTTAAATTAAGGAAGCTCTGATTCATACAACAGATTCACAGCTCACTTTTGAAAATATTTCATGTAGACATATACTGGAAAAATTTAGAAAATTATTATTATTATCAAGTCCCAATTATCTAAAGAAAGAACTGTGAGCCTTAACAATAATAAAATCTTTGTTTGGGGTCTCTAATTCAAGTTCATTTGCCTGGGATTTTCTGAGAGCCAGGTGTAGACAAAGATGGCACAGATACCAAAAGTAGGATCTAAACTACTTAGAAACTAGGTACAGAAATACACATACACAATCTTATTTTGCTGTATTGGCCACTGTTCCTATTCAGAGAAAGGGAAAACAAACTTTAAAACTGTTTACACAGTTTGTGGATTGCTTCCACTCACAAATCATTAATAACTGAGGAAAGAATATGCATTGCAAATCTATAAATATAATGGTGCTCAGTTTAAATCTCATTTCTGACTGTTTTCCATTACTATGTTCTTCATTTCTACAAATCATTTACTTAAAAGTGTATTGAGCATCTGACTATGGTCCCAACACCATTGTAGGCAGTAGAGATGCAGCAGCAAACACAGACGAGTTCCCTACCATCATCAAGCTTTCAGTTCTATAGGAGGGACACTGATAATAAACAAGTTAAAAGCATAAGAAATATCATTTCAGAAAGTGGTCAATGCTATGAAGAAAATAAAACACAGAGATGTATTGAAGAGTTAAGGGATAAAAGCAGGTTAGCCTGGGGTTAAGAAAATGCTCTGGAAGAAAATGACATTGAACTGAGATTGAATAACAGGAAGTAGGTGCTCACAAATTCAATGTTCTAGGCAGAGAAGACAAGGAGCGCCATCCCAGGGTGGAACGAATTTGGCATATTTGAGGAACAGAAGCTTGGAGTGACCCGATCTAGTGAGAGAGGGGGAGAACGGTTAGGGATGACATCAGAAAAATAAGCAGGAAGAGATTGGGTAGAATTTTGTAAGCCACTGTAAGGAATTGGATTTTACTGTAGTACAATGGGAAGCCACCGAAGGACTTTAATGAAGAAAATTATATAATCTGACATATTTTTTAATTTACTTTTAGCTTCTTGGACCAAAGTGATAGTTCACACCAGGCTGTGTGATCCAGTGGGCAGAGACCTCAGGGGAACTGGAACATCCCTGGACTAAGGCCACTTCACTCTAAATGGACTGTATGAGGATACTTCATTCAATGCCTATACACCACAGATGAGGCTACCCTAGCTGCAGCCTGCTTTCCAGACATGAGGACAGGTCATTCTTCCTGTCACTGAAAGTTGTGTCATTTCTTGAAATAAAGTACCAACAATACAACTAAATCCACCAACTGGACAGGTTGTAGCTAGACTACAGCTGAAGTTAGACTATAACAGACATCTATGAAATGCTGAAGAAACTCAGTGTGTAGAAAACAGAAAGATAAATCCTGGTTTGTAGCATTCGGTGATTGCACTAAGAAGTAGCAAGTCTATTTGTACTGAATGTAAATGCGAAACATAATGGATTGTTGCCTAGAAAAGGGGAAAAACACTTTGTCATACAATATTTCTGATTGTTGTTAGAATATGAAGTGATTGATATTTCCTAATGCTTATTGTTTAACAGGCACATTTTTATGGGCTCTAGTCCTATAAATGATCTTTTTTAATGGTCATGAATTCACAGTAAGCTGAAGCAGGAAAGTAAAAACAAATCTCCAAGGTGAAATGAGCCTATAGAGGCCAACCTCAGAAGGGAAAAAGGAAAATAATAATGACTATGTTTCAGGCACTTCTGGCTATATCATTACACCCATATAAAAACCTACCAGTGAAAGGTAATATCCCTTTATTAGAGATGGAGAAACCAAGGCTCAGAGATGTTAGAGGGCTTGACCCTATCATAAAATGAATAAGCAACAGAGCTGTCTCTGTAGTCTGAGCTATACCCAAGTACAGAGCCTGAGTTCTTTTCATTGCACCATGCAAGGTCAAAGCCAAGAATAAAGTAATTGGATGTTATATTCAGGAGTGAAGCAAGTGAATCTCTGTAGAATCTAAGTATAAAAAGAACTCAGGTGCTTTCTAAGATGCCTTCCATTCCCACCACTGCGGATATTTGCTGCTACCAAGGTCTCAGGACAGGATTACTATGAAGAAGGCCATTTGTATATCATCCCTCTGCCTCCTCTTTGGATCTTTATCCTACCCAGCAACGCCTTCATATTTTCTTTGTTTTCATGTTTTCTTGGCCTATATAAATACCAGCATCTGTTCTCAAATTCTTCATTCATGTTAAAATGGAAATGACTCATATCAAGCAGACAAATCTTAAAGAGATATTTGTTCTCTGATGAGAGATTTAAATTATTAAAATTTACCTCCTATTTTTTGAGAAATGAGCCATTAGATAGGGATAACATGTAGAGAACCAGGATCCACCTCAGGTTCTGAAATCAATCTGTACAGATAGTACTTCTAGCAGACCTAAGGTAAATTCTGGTCCTGTAATTGCCCCATCAAAGCTTACCTGACTTATCTCCTACTTTTCTCACCTCTAGCCAGCCCTTCTAAACACACTTTGTCCTTTTCCATTTCTGCAATTTAGCTACTGCCATGCATCCCTCCCGAAATTCTCTCCTTCCTCTTCTTTGTCCACACTCTATTCATCCTAACAGCTCTTATTCAGAGCCAGTATTTTTAAAAACAATTAATTTTATTAACATTAAATACTTTTAGTGTTAGAACCTTTAAAATATAAAAACATATAAAAGACTTTAAAGCAATGTGATTTTATCATCAAGGTATCATTTTAATAAGCTTTACCTGTCCTTAAGCCTTCTCAGATCATTTCAGCTTTATGATCTTAATCTCTCCTCTTTCTTTTCTCCTCCCTTCCTCCATCCTTTTTTTTTGGGAATTCCTTCAGTTTACTGACTATAGCAGGCAGTTGCTCATATATTTATTTAATCACCCCTTTAAGAATGTTTATTAAGCCCACCTACTCTGTATCAAACATCACACTAGATTCCAGAGTGATAAATGGGACAGATATGATTTCTGCCTGCATGAAATTCATAGTTTAGTGCCTATACTTATGACTTATTACTCAAAATACCTAACTTACTAACTTAATAACACATGCATTTTATAAGTGAATATTGTCTCCCATTATTCAGTGAACTGAACTCCTCGAGGTCAGAAAACACATAATGTCATCGGGATTAAAAAAAAAAAAAAATAGCCAGTATTTCACAATGCTCAAAGGATGCAAAAAGTCATAAAACTGGCATCTTCTTCATATCAAAAACAGCTTCAATGACATGGGACTAACTAGCTGTGTAACCCTATTAATGAGCACATTGTTAATTTATTAATCTATTATATTCTACTATATTCTACACTAGACCATTTTAGTTAAAAACATATAAGAGTAAAATTTTAATTTGAAGATTATAGTTTATAGTCTAAACAGACAAAAACGAAGTCACTTTATGTTAACATGGTTTCTGAGCAGGATAAAATAACTATTATCTGATCAGACACAGTAAAAGGATGAGAAATTATAGTAAAATAAGTGGCATGTGTTTCATGTATGTAATATAATAACTGACTTGCAACATATCTAGCACATAGTAGATGCTCAAAAATATTTGCAAAATTAAATAAATGATGTTGAGAGTTCTTGGATAACCAAAGCAAGTGCATTATGAAGGAGCACTAGATTATAGGTCAGATGACCTGGGTTCTAATTCTGGTCTAGCCTCTTCAGATAAGTCTCTTTACCTTTATGGGCCTTAATTTCACATACAAATAAAGGCTTGGATTACCCAGAATTCAATGCTTGAATAGTAAATGCAAAGCAAGCACCACAAATAATATATTTGTTGTGACATATTTTACTTGACTTCTTCTAACTGGACACAGATAAATATGCATTCTTTATATGACTTTCAACAGAAAACTCTTAACTGCAATACTATATACAAGTCAACTTTCCATATGTAGAAATTCACCATATCCTATAAAATTATGATCCACAAAGAATAATACCTTTTGGGAAAAACTTTGATTACCTTATAATATTCTCTGTTAATCTTAAGTTATCAACCTATTTCATAAACTAAAAATTAAATTCAACGAGTCTATCAAATAGCACATTCTTTCCTTATGTTTTTCAGGAGGGCCTCCTTTTTCCTTTGATGATCTTATAGATTTTATTTTCTCTTTAATTCATCTTCCCTATGATCATTCACATTCAATCTCATACAATTCTTTATTGATACCAGGGGAATACAAACCAAATAAGACACATCTTTGCCATTTGGCTTTTCTAGCTGTACTAGTGAGCAAACATTGAGAATAAGAAGACCTGACCACAGAAAGCAGATATCAGGCCTCAGTGTTTTTACCAATCCCTGTAAGTTCTGGAATTAGGCTACTCCTGTTACAGATTACTCTCTAGTCTTGTCTTTTATCAGCCACCTCATGTACACTAAGTTCCAGCCATATTAAACTGCAGTTTCATAAACCCACCATATTCTTCTTTCAGAGCCTCTGCCCATGGTGATCCTTCTGCAAAAATGACCCCTCATTTACGTTGCTCATTCTTCAAAACTCAATTTAGGCATTTCCTCCTCTGAGAAGTGGTTCTTGACACCAACTCTCCTCGCACTCCACTCCTACTCAAGTATGCAGTAAGACTGCCTCCTCCCTCAGCCCTTGTACAAATGTCTATCTTCTTTCAGTAGATATACCTCATAGTAGAGTATAAGCTCTTAGCAGATAGGAATCATCTCTTATTCATCTTCCTTGCCCCAACAAGAAAGCACAGAGTAGGTGCATAAGAAATGTTCATTGTTGAGTGAATTAGTCAATAATGAATGAATAAAAAGTCAATAATGAATGAAAGAAAAAAAGCTTTCTGTATCAAATATATGAAAAATAAACTTAAATGAATAAACCAAAGACAGGATTTCAAAATTTCTTATAGCATGTTCTCCAAATAGTAGTAGAGTTTCTTCAGCACATCTATTATACTGCAGGCTTCATGAGCACATAAACCAAGTCTTTTCCTTTATAACTTCCTCTTGATGGCCCACAGAGAAGAAAGAGCTAAAAAATAATTTTTTGATGAAAATTACATCTACTCTATACCTCTTCCTTCCATGGACATTCATATACTCATAATATAGGCCTTGGACTATATCCATAGACTACTTGGACCCTCAAAGAGCTTTGAGTCCAATCTCTTCATTTCACTGACAAGGCCAGTGAGATACAGGGTTTGGGTGAATTGTGCAAAGTTACACAGCTAGTTAGTTGAGGGCTCAAGTAAGGGGATCCACAAGGGATTAGAAGCTTTTCTCAGTTTACTTCTGAACAGGCCCCTTAAGACATCTCAAGCCAAAAACCTTGATGACTTTTAATTCCCCTAGTTGATGTTTATTCACTGGTTTCTTAATAAATCCTTGTTTACCTTCAATATTTTTCAATTAACTATTGAGAGAAGAGGAATTAATAATGATAATTTAGGTGAGGATTGGTGTTTAAGCATCAAGATGGTACTTTAGATGGTACTTGAACTTGATGAGTTGATTGACAATATTAAGTGTCATATATAAGAACAGTCTGCAGAGATGCTCTAGGAGCATTTGAGGAGCTTTAGTAACACCTGTCATTCTTAGAATGACTGCAGAAAACAAAACAGGAGTCCAAGTGTCCAAAACTTCTTTTAATATGAGAATTAAAGTGATATCAAGGAACTACTGTATTAGTTATTGGCTCAATAATTAACAACCTGCCCCTAAACTCAACAGAATATAACAATAAGCATTTCTTCTCATGTTCACAAGTCTGTACACTGGCCACAAATGGGCTTATCTAATCTGGGTACAGCTGAGCAGCTCCGTTTTAGGCTGTGGATCCAGCTGGTCTTGGCTCCTCAGTGCAGATTGGGTTCATATCTGAGACATATTATATATAATTTTCATTGTGGGGCCTAAGCTGAAGAGGAAGCAGCTACCTGGAAGAAGTTCTTTTCATGTGATGGCAAAGAGCAAGACTACCACACTTTGCTCATGGCTACTAATATCCCATTGGCCAGAGAAGGTACATGACTCAGCCCAAAATCAATAAAAGGAGAAGTATACTCCACCCACAAAAGGATGTGGAGGGGTGTGAATATCTGCTGAACAAGAGGCTATTCTATCACAACTACAAAGCTGGCTTAAAATTTGAATCCTTCTGACCAATATTTGGAACATATATTGTTTAACATAGCCTCACATGAACATATTTAAATATTATCACTTGCCTTCTCTCCTCTGTTCAAAGCTATAAGTGATATAGGCTGATTATGGCAAAGAGAGGACATCAGGAACTCAACTGACCCATTCAATTAATAATGATCAAATGCCTTGGCTGACACCAAAGAACAGGACTCAGCCAAATTCAAACACTCCACATAGCTCATCCTAAAATATAATGTGGGTGAAAGCTTTGTAGGAAATGTTATTTATCACATGTAGCAAGGAGATAAAGGTAGGGATGTAAGGTTTCATTCTAATATATTCTGGTTCTAGCAAGCCAATGGTAGAAAAGTCTGTTTTCCTCTTCTTATATTAGTCCAATATTTATCTCAATCTGACTCCACCAGGCCTACCTGTTTCCCATCTTAAATAATACATGCCATTGACTATGGAATTACATATGAGATTATCATATTTTATCATTAAAACCAATTTCTTATAAATAAATTTGGTTCTGAAATATCAACACTATCACTGATTTTCAGAGTAGTAAGTAATAAGTTGTCATATTTATTTTTTAATTATGTAATTAAATGTTTGTCTGGGGAAGTTAAATGTATACTTGATGTCCAAACATAATTATTAATATTGGACTCTTTTACTTTCAGAAGTACCTGACTTGGCTAATAAATTACATGGAGACCTT
Source organism: Pteropus vampyrus (assembly GCF_000151845.1). NCBI lineage: Eukaryota > Metazoa > Chordata > Mammalia > Chiroptera > Pteropodidae > Pteropus > Pteropus vampyrus. The sequence goes on along the minus strand of NW_011888847.1, from coordinate 6,466,535 downwards.
TATTATAAAAGACCATATGATGATCTAAAGACCATCACATTGACTTAATAGCCCTACCTAAACTTTGGTGAAAATAATTAAACTACCATTGATTTCAGAACAATTTGGTAATGTCATCAGCCTTTTATTTGTAGAATAAGGCTAATTATTATTATATTTTTCCAATTCTAATAATTTCTTTCCCAATATCCTATATACATATTTAACTGTCTTGACAGAATCTGCTATAACACATTATGTTTATTTCAATTGGTTTATTGAGCAGTTTTATGAAATTAGGTGTAATCTAAAATGAGAAACAATAATTTCTCAGGTGTTTTAGACCTACAATTGGCAAGAGGATGAAATCTTGAAATTGTGATTGTTGCCTTTCTTTGTTAACCACCCTAAAGCCAGAGTTTGTTTTTAATGCATGGATTCCGCTGCTTGTTCAGAAATATTTAGACATTATGTGTCCTGTATGCTAAATTCTATATCCAAAATTATCATCAATGTTTCTGGAAAAATACAGTGATAGATATTCAGGTCAAGGCTGTATCGAATAAAATCCACCATCCTCCCCACTCCCAAAGCTGATTTGTTTGTTTGCTTGTTTGTTGATACTATAGTAAATTCATGAGCAATCAATAGTACTCTCAATCAGTGCTCTCAATCAGATCAAACTAATGATCACGACAATCATATGAAAACAATGAACATAGTCTACACTATAAAGAAAGTGCAGATTCAACACAGATACTGTAGAAATTGGTTAAAAATACCTACAAGATAAAAACCTTTTTAAATAACTTCTTTTGAAAAATATAGTTATTCAGTGAAAACAATATTCATTTTCCTGTTGTACATTAAACAATGAGGGTTGCTTCTATCTTCTATGTTGAAATTCAGAATTCTTCTTTCATTTCCAACCCATTCTCTATTAGCAGCCGTACTAATTTTAAAAATCAAATTGCATCTGGTGCTCTTACCATGGTTTGTCTGGCTGTCTGACTTCCTTGCTAAACACCAGTCCAACCACTGAAAAATCATCAAATGCTATGGTTATCACATGGGAAACCATGGCTAAGTTGTTAAATGGCTTAATGGCAAAATACGGCTAACTAGAAAAATAAATTACCTTGTCATTTAAACAATATGTTTGACCAAAGAAAAAATCAGTCATACAAATTTGTGGTCACATAATGAAAACAAATAAACTAAATCTTGTCCTCTGTAGCTGGTTCTAAAGATTAGGAAGCTGTTGTAAAGGACTCAATTATCAGACTCCAGAAGAATTCATTTTCAAATACTAACTATAAGGTTAGAAGCTGATGTTTACTATTAATATGCTAGCTCTTCTAATTTTCATTTGAAAATTAATTCCCAATTTAGCTAGTGCATACATTTTAGGGCCATGGATATGGTAGAAGCTCAACTGGATACTAACTGAAGACCAAAATTAGCTTAAATGGCAACTAGTGACTCCTATGACCATTTTCCTCCATTCCACAAAATATTTAGTACCTAGTGTGCTTTGTAGAACCTTGCTAGATTACTGCCTTTCCAGACCATCACAGCCAAAATAAAATATCCCAGGAAAAAATTTCTTTTGTATCTTGATATTCTTAAGCTTTCTATAATATCACATTTAAATGAGATTGTTAGGTTATGCACACTTGTTTGACTCACAAGGTACTATGGAGTCTCAGATCATACCATTAAAGGACAAAACAGTATTCTGTGATGTCACAGAATGGGGAATTCTACATAATCACATATTCTGATAAACAAAATGTACATATACATTTTGTATGTACATATACATACAAAATGTACATATACATGTATATATGTATGTACATATACATATATATTTATAGATACATTTTATACTTGAATTTAATGCTAAACATATATTAAACGCGACCAATTTTTCTTTGACTATTAATGAAGCATATCAAAAGCTTCCAAAATCTTAAGATTATTATTTTGAAGATCAACTTTTCTCATTAATTGTGAAAGATCAACTGATTCATAGAAATGCAAGGAATCAGATATCAGAAAAGCTGAATATACTAGCTTTTACTGTAAGTGGTGCTATAGCAACCTTCATTTTCACTCTAGCAATTGTCCTCTTAGACAAAAAACTCCCTGACATTTCAAGGATTAAATGAAATTTTATAAAAGAGAAGTCTAATAGGTACAGGGTTTTTTGTTTGGGTGATAAAAATCCTCCAGACAGTTGCACAGTCTTATGAATACACTAAAACCACCAAATGTATACCTCAAAAGGATTTTATGGGTATATGAATTATAGCTCAATAAATAAAGGATCAGGCACTCTTCTTCCTAATAAACAATCAGATCTACTTAATATGCTACACCTAAATGCAATATAATTAATGCAATGCTCTGATTTTATAAATAATCATATGTAATTTTAAAAACTTCCTTCATGGTTAAAGCCAGTAATAAGAAGTTTGGCCCAGTTTGGGGGTGGGGGGGAGGTGGGCAAGGAAAATAGGGTCCTCATCAGGTTTCCAGGACTAATTTCTTGGAAGTGGGTACCTGTAAGATGCCTCAGCTGAAGAATTCCTTTAAAATCATCATCATTTTAGATATACTAACAATTCAGGAAACAAATTTCACCAAGAAACTTCAGCAAAAGTACATTAAGACTACAGGAAATTACTTAAAAGCAGGCCCCAAGAATAAAAAGCAGATAAAACAATATTTTATATGATGGTAGCTGCAGAAGTAATTCAATAATTTTTTGCTAATTTCACCTAAGAGTCTTTGTAAGGTAAATCCAGTTGGTATGGTGGTTCCATTAGACTTCCTTGAAGATGGTTACCTCATATGATTCTCTCTAAAATAAATTATTTAGGAATGGTAAAATGTTAAGCAAACATCACCAACAGCTTTGTATCAATTGTCTGCCAATATAACTGGATGTGCCTTCTTCCTCTTCATAATAGTAGAACTTGGACCAAGTAAACCGATATCTAAAACTTTATTCATTTAGTTTTGCTTTGATTTACTTGGAGTGGGTATATCATTAAAAAAGTTACAGGACATCTATCTTCTCTAAAATAAAAAGCAATTAAGCTCTTTATATAGCTTTCCATATGTTCTTTTTGTCAGTATAATTCTTCCTGTGAACATCTGAATGTCTGAATGAGACATATAATAACAGCGACAATGAATCGGAATGATCTAGAAAAATTAGTTTATTAATTATGCTTTTCTGGTTAGTTTAAAATATTTAATTCCCAAATCTTATAGTTAAAAAAAAAATCTCTGTTCAAAATATGTGTGCATTTGCCCATCTTATCAGACAGAGTGAACATAATTGAATAGTTTTCTCTTAATTAGAGGTCATTATAAATATATACTGAATTATAAATTGAGGTGAATTATAATTCAGAATAATTTTGGAGCACCTTTTTAAAAATAAAATAAAGCCCTTAAGACCAATTGCTTTCTTGATTTTTTATTATGTTTACTTATTTTTAAATGCTATATGCAAAGAAATAAAAAGAAAATAAATTATAAGGAGTTATAAGTCATAGAAGAAATTAGTTATAAAACAGTATTTTACTGAACTAGTTCTAGTTAACAGAAGTCAAATAGACTGGAAAACAAAAGACTAGAAAATTCACATTTCTCATAACTTAATTCAGTGGTTCTCAACCATGAATGTACAACAGAATCACCTAGGAAAAAATTTTTTAAATGCATGAATCTACCCTCACAGGTAGTGTTTCAAGTGGTCTAGTGAGGTTCCTAGTCATTGATAAGCTTTAAGAGTTCTCTACGTGATTCCGATGATTAGTCAGGGTTGAGAACCACCACTCCTAAAATCTTGCTTCCCATGTAGCTCAAACTTCACCTCCTCCTTTAAGCTTCTCTGCATAGTTCTACTTGAAGTAATAATTTTCTTCTCCAAACTATCTGTATATATTAACCACCTATATATATAACCTATGTACATAACCACCTATTTCTTCCCTATACTCCTTACTCCTTCTTGATCTACCAGGCATTCCAGTTACTCATGAACATGGACATGTTTCTTACTCAGCTATGTCTGTGATCTTGGAGCTGACATTTGTTTGCACATATTAAGTCCTCAATACCTATTTATTGAGAGAATGAAGGAATGAAAAATAAATGTATATGCTTTTCCACATTCCCTACACTTGGTCTCATGACCTAGCCTACTCCCTTTCTGATCCCCTGACACTTGTTCCCCCTTCTCCACAAATGTACAGTCAACCTAGGGCCTAGGTCATTTTATACAACGATTAAACTTAAAATACACAGAGAAGACAAACTTTGGGGAGATATAGAGGGCTATACTACTAACAGACTATAAGTGGCAAAATTAGAACTATAAAGATCCAACTTACCTTTGGTTAACTAACACTGCCAGCTTCCTGGGATCTATTTCATATCTATATGTTTTGTCCTTGAATAAAACAGGAGCCACTCACAATGATATTTTGCACAGCGTGTACTGTTCTGATCCAAGATCTATTTAATGTCCGTGTCTTATTTTATGTAATGCTGTGACATGACATGGCAACTAAATTCTAAGTGTCACGTTTCAGTTTTGAAAAGCCACTTTCAATTATAGACAAGTTAATGTTCTACACTATTTACAATAATGGTAAGCAAGCTTCCTTTCAGGGTGACAGATTACTTCTTACTTGTCTAAATTCAGATATTTTTGATCTGTTATTTAATGATATAAATGCATGCCTTTTGCCTCTCTTATGGAAAACAATTAAGATAAGCGACTTCTTTAAGACATTGTAGGAAAAGAGTTCCATGTCTTGAAGGACTCAAATGAACCAGTTTTAAAAAAAAAAAGGAACAGATTACTAGATGTTGTAGGACATGTGAAGCATCAACTATTGGTAGTATTCTATTTCTCACCCATCTTCCTCTTCTCACCCTTAAAATGTGTTTTTCCCCCCAAAATTACAATACCCAGTGCTATTCACTTCACAATCGATATACTCTCTCTTGAAAGAATCAATTCCTTTTTTTCTCCACTGACAAAATTCCAAAAAAAATGTATCCTTGAGTTTCTGATATGTAATCCACCTAAATTTTGGACATCTCTAACTAAATGTCACACATGGTATGTCAGATATAAACTTGTCATCTCTACCCCAACCAAATTCCCTTCCTTGTTTTCCATTTCCGTGAACAGCAAGCTGTCTATCCACACAGAGTTCTAGGGAAGAACTTGAGGTTCTTCACATAGGACTCCAACTCCTCACTCATCACCCTCTATCAGTCAATTTACCTTGGTAATGAAGTCTCTCCTTAGTATCCCTAGAATCTGACTGTTTCCCCCATCCTTCTTACTCCAACCATCACCATTTCTCTCCTTGATTGCATTAACTATTGAATTATCTATTTAAAAACAGAGATCTAATTATGTCACTCTCTATTTAGGCCAATCATATGTCACTCTCTATTTAGGCCAATCATATTTTTTTAAGATAGTTAATAAACATAATATGGCATAAAAATACCTATGTAGTCTGGCTTTTGCTTATCTCTCTCCTGGTCACAATCATCTCAAGCATTAATTATCCTCTCAGGGCATTTCCCCTAATGCCCCAATCTGAGTTAAGAAACCTGTTTAGGCTTCTAGAAAGTGCTCTGCTTAAAGGATCAGAGCATGAACACTATACTATGTAATTAATGGTTTACTTGACTAGCCTGACATCCAAAAATTAAGCTACTGGAGGTGAAGGGTTGTATCCTCATTAAATTTTAAAGTCCCAGCTTTTAATATAACAACTGGCAGAGGGTAGGCAACTAAGAAATGTTTGATGACTAGACAAAGTGAATAAATGTTTAATGAACAAATAAAAATTAAATGGAATTTTTCTTACATAAAGAAAGCAAATGTTGCAAGCTTTCTTTCTTCCCTGGAGAAAGCCAGTGAAAGGAAAATGTAATAAGAAAAAGAAAAAGATTCCTAAAATGAATCTAAAGTTGTGGGAAAAGACCGATCTTCTCTTCCAGTCTTTATACAAATGGCTAAATTGTCATAGTGGCAATTAATATGAAGCCTTTATGTGTATAACCCACTTTGGTCTTGCTCCTGAATCTCAAATAGTTGATCACAGCACAGATTTCTCTTTAGATTCTGAGCTTGGTGGCAGAATGAACTGGAAAAAGCATGAAATCCTTTTTTCTCTTTTTAAACACTAAGAATTGTTGGCATTATGCTTAGAAAGACAAAGTCATTTTGCTACTCTACTCTTCATAAATATGTATCTTAGAGACTTGCTGAACACAGCAAAAATAAAACATCTCTTTTTCACTGGCTTTCTCCAGGGAAGAAAGAAAGCAAAATTAAGAGAATTTGTGATAGCTGCAGAAATCTTTGGCTTAAAAAAAAGTATCAGGAGGTATGCATGAAATTAAACCCAGTCCAAAAGCCTAAGATTAAAAAGTTGCAAGGCTACTTTTTCATGGGCATGTAAGCGATCTATTATGACATCTATAAGCTTGGAGCCAAGAAATCTTGATATCAAGTCTTTGCCTTAGGCAAATCAAACTCTCCAAGCCCCAGTCTCCACATGGTAAAACAGAGATATCTGCCCAGCCTGCTTCACAAGATTATTTTAAAAATCAAATTCATGCATTTGAACATTTATTTTAACAAATACTTTTAAAATGTCACTGTTATAGGAATCAATGATACAGTGGTACATAAAGCAAAAAGTTCCAGCCCTCCTAGAGCTTACATTCTGGTAAGAAAGACATACAGAAATCAAATAAGTAGATGGATGTACACCTTCAAGAAGTAATGAGTGTTCACAAGAAAAGTAAACTAGGATAAGGAGACAGAAAATGACAGGGCAGTCATGTATTTGTTGGGGCAAGAGAGGCATGTTCTCTGGGAGGAACTGACTTTGAGAGGAGATCTGAGTGGTGACTAACCTTTTTTATCTTCCACTCCATACCCTCTACCACACACTTGCTCCAGACTGAGAAATGGCCCATCACCCTCTACACAGCTCACAGTATTTCCTTGCTGCTCTTCACTTGTGCTATATCCTATACTGAAATTTCCCTCCATATCCACTTCCTATTTCTGTTTAAAGGACAATACAAAATACCACTTCAAGAACTGATTCCCCAAAACAGATGCAATCTCTCTGGCCTCTGATTCCCAGTGGTATACTTATTCTGCATGTATCTATCTGTTCACTTCTCCAGCCAAGTATTTAGTAAGCACTTACTATGCATTTTACCTCATACTATGGTTACTTATGTCCCTCTCTTTTCCTTCACTTTCCATCTGCCTCACAGCCTAATAAATTGTAAGCTCATGGAAGACAGATGTCTTTTCAGCTTTACATCCTTTCTAAAGCCTACCAATGGCAGGCATCTAGGAGACTTAATACATATTATTTTAATGGAGAAGTGTTTAATTGTTGTACACTAAATTGGGAGGCACTACCTCAGCCCCCTTAAAAAAGACAGAAATGAAGAGCAGCTGTCCCACACTCTGCTCCCATCTATCTTAGAACTCTACTCCCTCAAAATCACATGTCCTATAGAAGAGTTGTGGTCTCCCTCACATTTGTTCTCACTTCCCTCCACTGGGCCGTTAGAGTGTAGTTAGAAAAGGGGTGCAGGTCTATAGTGCACTTGCATCCAGTCCACACGACTTGTCTTAGAACCAAGGCAAGCCAAGAGGATGCAGAACACACTCCAGGCACCTAAGTAGACTTAGAAGTGACAAGGCAAGCAGGAAAATAAAGATCTTTGACTTTGAGCTCATCAGCACTGGAACCCCACCCAACTCAGCCCATGAGGTCCCAGAGAAGCCAAAAGTGGGGACCCAAGTCCTGTTCTGACTATTTAATTCCTGACTCCTGACTCCTGATACATGAAATCTGTGAAAACAAAGAAAGAGAGATAGAAACAAAGTTAAAATAAAGAGATGGCAAAAAATGTTCATCAGAGATTAAAGATATTGTATGATCATTTTGAGAAAATATCAACTTGTTCCATCAGAGAATCTAAAACTACCCCACTCATGTGTCCAAGGGTGCTAGAGATCCAACGTATCAAATGGGAAGTTTATAAAGGAATTTGGACAAAATTAGAAATCAGTATCTGTATTAATTTGTAGCATGATCATGCATCACTCTAACACCTTACTACCTGAATTCTGCAAAAAAAAAAAAAAAAATCCAAATTTGAATAATTCTTAGTCTCCAGATTTATGAACATTTGATTTGGATGAGTACACAAATACTTTCCTCCTACAATTCAACATGTTCTAAATATGTTGCATTGACAGTCCCTGGTATAATGAAATTATTTCTGTTTTGATTGCTGTTCCCTGATTTTAGGTAAGAATAAGAACTAAGAGCTAAGTGTATGGCATATTCACTTAGAATTTCATGTACTGATGTCAGTAGTGTCATTAATTATACCAGAAAAGAATATTATTAGATGTATCTAAAAAAATTTGGACATGTGGAACAGTACACAATTTTTAGGTACAAATTCTGAATCTTAATTTGGAAAGCTTGATACTCATGTAATCCTCAATATGCAAACTTTCTGACTTTCAGATAAAGCCTCGGAAATGGTTTACATTTATTCCACAGAGCACTAGAACAAGAAAAAGTGCATGCTAGCTTCTCTGAGGCCTTCATCATTCTCCAATGTTTCATGGGAGAATTTGTTTCAATTTCTGAGTTGTAGGGTCAAAATAGTGTGAGCAAAAGTTTTGGGTCATATTTTCTTTATATTAGAGAATTTCTAGATTGATCATCTTTTCATATACAGTATATATCAGAATGGCAGGGAATGTTTTTCCATCATATAAAATGTCCCGCAACAAATACCACCAGCAATATATTTTTTTAACGCTTAACCCAAACATAACTCACATAGATAATTTCTTTCAGAGTCTAACAATTTGTAAAGTTCAAAGTTTTCCAGAACTTTTCAGAACTACAGTCTAAAACTACAATTCACATTGCATACCTGCATGGGCATGCAGGCGTGCATGCGCGCGTGCACACACACACACATGTGTGCATACATACACAAACATGTTAAATACTCTTCCAGCCACCCTACCAATAGATCCCACACGTAGGTTCTGAGAACCAAGAAAGACAGATGGAGGCAGAATAAATTTGTGGCTGTGAAATGAGGAGCAAAGGAGACTCAGAGAGAATATTCCAGAACAGCAGTAATTTGGGAGCCAGTGAGGCTATCCTAAGAAACATCCAAAACAAGGAGCACCAGGTGGAAAACCATGCCCCCCAAAAAGATCTTCCCCTGGGTTAAGCAAGTCTGAGAGAGTGAATAAAAGGCTAGTGCTTGAACTTCCTGAAGTACCAATATACAAAGCAGGACCACATTCCACAAAAGTTTGAGCTGTGCCTGTTGATAAGGTCACATAGGCTATTCAAATACAAGATGTTTTTGAACATCTGAACCACAGCCTAAATGTCCACTCTGGAGAAAATGGTTAAGAAAACTGTCCTATACTCAGAAGACTGGTATGCAGTTATTAAAAATGATGCTGATAAAAATGTTTCTGATTACATGGGGGGAAGAGTATGTTTTAATAATAAATTTTTAAAAATCAAGATAACAAACTGAATAACTCTGCTAAAAACAGGACAAAGCTATGTGTTAAAAAGAAAACTGAGAGATCACACCAAAATTTTAAGTAAGATCTTATAAAAGGTTGTAGTGTTTTTCTTCTTTAGTTTTTTTTTTTATTTTCTGCATCTATATATTTTCCTAATTTTTTTCTTACTGTACATTATTTTAACAATAAAAAGATACAAATAAGACTTGTTTATATTCTAGCTAATAACACACAGAATTGTGCTGTCACAAAAAGAGCTCAGAAGTGGGAGTTAGAAGACTTGAGTTTGAGTATAAATCTGTTGCTGTCTAATGGTATGGATTTAAGCTAGCCACCTAAACTCTGTAATAATAACCATCATCTATTGACCTAATGAACATGTATGCTATCTAGATCAAACACTTTCCCAAGTAATTTGCGCATGCTATCTTATTGAATATTCCCATTAATTAAGTAGATAGGTCTTATTCTGCCATTATATTGGTGAGATCTAAAAAAAATTAAATAATTTTAGATTACAGAGCTAGCAAATGGTAAAATTTGGAACAGAACTAAGGACAGACTCTATGTCTCCTAATTTTTTCACCTAAAAATTAAAGATAATCTGTGCTTCTCAAGCTTTTCTATTTATGAGCTCCCATGAAGAAAGAACTTTGAATTAGTTTTGCTCACTGATATATCTCAAGCACTTAAATCAATGCTTAGACCATAACAGGTACTCAGTAAATATTAGTCAAATGTACCTACAGAGGAGGATTGTACTCATGGCTTTGAGAATTCTGGAAACAGCTCTCAAAAGTCACCATTTCACCTGTAATCTAATATTTCTTTGAAGTCTCAAATATTAACTTAAAACTTTATATGGGATTCATAGTCTCTGCTTCATAAATATAACATATGCGGCTTAAATAATATCACAATAAGTGGTTTAACCCCAAAATCATTTTTTAAACTATTCCACTCTTAAGTAACTTAATCTCCTTTCCCTGACCAAATAAGTGATATCAGTACTACTAGAGGAATTAATGCATTTATCCTACAGTTTCTTGTATGCCTGGCATACTTTACATACCACCATGGGTACATGCACTCAAGCTAAGGATTATGGATCTAAGTGACCTCTAATGTTCGCGCCAACTTGAAAATGCTATGATTTTGGAACAGAGCATCACCTACCAAATAAAACTGTACTAGTGAGACATACAGTGGAACCTCTTTGTTTTTATGTCTAAGATTTTATGTCTAAGCAACCAAAGTGTCCTACGATAGATGACTGGATGAAGAAGATATGGTATATGTGTGTGTGTGTGTGTGTGTGTGTGTGTGTGTGTGTGTGTGTGTGTATACACACACACACACACAATGGAATATTACTCAGCCATAAGAAAAGATGAAATAATGCCATTCGTGACAACATGGATGGATCTTCAGATAATCACGCTAAGAAAAATAGTTGAAAACCACATGATATCACTCGTATGTGGGATACAAAACTGAAAGCAACAAACATACATGACAAGCAGAGACTCGTGGACATGGACAGTGGATTAGTGGTTACCAGAGGGAAGAGGGGGAGAAGGTAATTAGGGGTAAAAGGGGTCAAATATTTGGTGACGGAAGGAAATTTAACTCTGGGTGGTGAAAACACAGTGCAATATATATACAACTTACTGTTGAATGAAACACTTGAAATTTATTTGATTTTGTTAATCAATGTCACCCAATAATTTTAAATTAATAAAAAGATTTTACATCTATCATCTAAGATTGCATTAGGGTTTTCAGCAGCTGAAATGAATTACCTCATTTTAAGCTTGTAATAAACTAAAAGCCTTAGATTTTTCTTATAGGAATTATTATAAACCAAATAATTCTCATCTTATACTGGCATATTTTCATTTTTTGAACATCTGTGCAGGATTTTACACTTCCTCTCAAATAAAATTAACCATTAGGTTCAGGTCATCATGAAAGCTATATTGATTCCAGCTGTATCATCTAACAGTAGCCATCTGACAGAAAATTTTCAGATGTTTTCCATGTCTTCATCCAAAGCATTTATTTAAAAAAACAAAACAGTGCAGGATATAGAACTTTATGGCATGCCACTAGACACCTATATCTAAGTCAAATGTATTCATGATCGAAAAGAACACTTGCCTTGGTTAAAGGACATTACCAAAATCCTTTTGTGGACATGAGATACTTCTATATTTTTCAAAAGAAATAAATTAGCTTTAAAAGACTAGACACACCAAACTAGTATGACAATAATTCATCAACATGCTAGAGATTGTTATTTAATTACTTGTGAATTTGCCCATCTGCACTTCCATCCATTTTTGTCTACAAGATACAGAAAAAAATGCTGACCACATGAGCTTCTAAATCAAGATCTCTAAAGAACTATTCTAGTAGTTTGGGGGGTTTTTTATGAGGATAATTTGGCATGATTTAGTTTCATTGCTTTTTCTCTGAGTTCAAATACAATAGGCATTTTTTTTTCCCTTGGAAATTAACATCCATTTCACTAGTATAATGATTCTGGAATTTTCCTTTTATTTACCACTTTTAAAATCACTTTTATCTATCTGTAGCAGATAGTAACAAAAACACACTCATACTCCTTCAGTCTTCCCTCAAGGTCACTGCACACTTTTCTCATATCTGCCAGAGGGCAAATCTGCCAAAGGAGCCTGCTAGACCCATGAGCAAGGCAGAATTTGCCAGAGGACGAATGCCCCAGGGCATCTTAATGAAAGACGAAGTTTGGTAAATACCCCAGCTGATTCCCCTTCAGTGAGACAATTCTGAGGCATGTTCCTCAGTCTCTCAGAAGGACCTAAAATGGCATGAGCATAATTTCCAACAGGAACAATGCACTAATCAGTGCACCTCTGCTCACTTTCCCCTCTCTGTCTCCCTCTCCCATTCCCACTGTGGTTCCTGGGATGACTTCCCAAAAACCTACTGGCACCCAAATCCTTATCTCTGGGTATGCTTTGGGGAGAATCAAAACTAAGATACCATCTCCAATCTCCCAGAATTGATCCATCTGTGTGATTTTTCTATTATGCATATGTAGTATTTGTCCAAATGCATCAAATGTTCCGCTACCCATAGATACAATGCATTTGTGCATACAGACTAGAAAACACTGAAAATCTGTGTACAGGTGCTTTCTAACCACTGCTCCATCTCTCTTGTGCTTCATTGTTCCTTACTCAAGTTTATTCTATGCTTTATGGTATCAAAGTCATTCTTCTTACTAGGAAAACAAAATAGAAGTAAAGAAGTATTGTTTTTTTCTCTCTCAAGGTACTTTAAGGTCGCATTGAAGTCTTCAAAAGAACCCAAGGTTAAAATTTAAATATATATAGATACACATGTGTATATCTATATATATCTATACCCCAGCTGATTCCCCTTCAGTGAGACAATTCTGAGGCATGTTCCACAGTCTATATAGATATCTATATAGATATACACATGTGTATCTATATATAGAGAGATATATATGTGTGTGTGTGTGTGTATATATTTACTATATATGTGTGTGTGTATAGTGTTAAGACTAAGCAATATCCAAAGATTCAGATGAAAAGTTAGATTAATCAGTTATAAGACAGCTTGTACCATTAAGGTACTAAGAGACTAACCACGTTGGCAACTGGGAGTATTGTGTTATCATTCAAGGATCTTAATTACAAACTAGGGTTCTATTATTCTTCCAACAAATACTTATTTAGTTCTCAATATGTGCCAGGCACTGTACTAGAAAACGGAGAGCTATATCTGAAAATAAGATATGCTACCTGATTCTAAGGAGCTTACAAATTACAGTTCAGTGAACAGTGTTGGAGCTAGGTATGGAAGGAAGCAAACCACGTGACTACTCCACATCACTCCTCTAGAGCCATTCAAATAGGATCTTGAATTTCTATATGAGTCATATTCCATCAGAAGTAAATTATTCTCATACAAAACTGATACTTAATTCATATCCTAAAGCTTCTGGGTCCTTTTAATAAAGTGGCATATTCTTCCTCCTATACTTTTTTACCCAGATGATGACAACAGAGAATATACCTCCACGACTCCCGGAATTCTTTGTGATTCTATTTCTCTTAATTGTCTTCCACTAGGATGTCTCATGTGGCTGAAAGTGAATGACATCTTATTAAAAGCACTAAAGGATTATGCTGTAGGCAGAGGCATTGAGGGGAATATGCTGAGTCTGTGTGAAATGTGACTGACCCTCATGGGAAGCCTGCCAGATTAGCACATTAGGACAAATGACCACCTGTGCTCAAGAACATGAGCCTCAAGAGATAAAACACCAAGGGCACCTTTTCTGAAACTGCCACAAAAACAGATGTATTCCAAATGTGCCTGGCACTAAACTGCATTAAACCTTGGTAAGAAACCGAGCTCCCACAACAGAGCTTCATGTGGTAACTCTGAGGACAGAGTTAGGGTTATTTCACTTCAGATACTGTTTGCCTTTGCAAGCCTTTTCAGGCTAAATACACACAAAAATTCACTATGAACATATTGCATATGATTTTGTATACCATTTATAATGACCTTTTTCAGAAAATGCACTGTTTACATAACTCTTTTTTTTTTAGACTAGCATAGTAATCACTTTTAGAAAACCCAGTTATAAAAATATCTGAGTTTGAAGAAGAAAACCTACTTCCTATTATATTTCTTTCATTAAAGTGAGTCAGATGCATTATTGTTGTTTAGTAGAATTATTTATAACAGATTTGTTCTGGAAAAAAAAACGCTTTAGGAAACATGGTAAGAGGGTTCGAATCCATATATTTTTCAAACCTATATATATTTATAATGCCCGGAATATAGCTGCTACTCGGTATAGTTATTAGTGGTTATGGAGTAATAATTGCAATTGCAGCAGCATACCCTGAGACAACTTTTGACTTAGGCTACTGCCCTGGTGCTTTTTTAAGTTGCATTCCCTGGTTCTGGGAGTCACAGGTTTGGGAGATTTCCTATTAAATTTTGCTCCTATTAAACTTCACCTTGAACAGCTGAAGTTTTCATGCACACACAGTGACTCAGGGTCAAGGACAACAGCAGCCTAATCCAGTTTGTAAGGTCTGTCATCCCAACGACTCCAGCACGTCTACATGTAACTTATAGTTCATAGAGACTTTCTTTAATTATGATAGAAGATAAGGAGAGGGATCCTTGTCCATCCCAGAAAGGTCTCTTCAGTAATATTGTTTATGTACATCATCTCTTACTTATTAAATTTTATTACATATTCAGATTCTTATTAAAGTGGATGTTACTTTGAACATTAACTCATCTAACATCAGTATTTTCTAACAATATTAAATGCTAAAGAATAAAAACCTGTCCTGTCCAACTTACAAAACGTTTGATATACAAGTTAATATCAAGATACCTGACGCTTCTAGACTAAGCACTCACTGTCAGATTGTTTTATTTGTCAACCACATTACTATATAGTAAAATACATTGTCAAAAAGCATTTCTGTGAAAAAGCATTTCTTTTATTGGTTTGCCTGCTTTTGCTGTAGATCTAATTAGCCATGACAATTAGCATTGGTTTAGGTCCTAAAAGAAGTAAGATTAACTGAAATGAAACCATACTACTGGCAAATCATTCTAATAAAAATGAAGCATGAGACATAACACAGGCAAAAATGCTGTACTTCCTGAGGCTCATGGCAACCAAATACATCCTTCCTGACACTTGTCAGAGTAATAAATATTTTATGGGCTGTTAGGTTTTCTTTTAAGAAAGCTTACACCAATGACATTTTAATACAGAACACAATCCAAATTTATAAATTTTATACATTTCAAGGTAAACATTCAGACAATATAAAAAAAACTCAGAGACAAAAAAAACTCAATATGTAAAATTCAAAATTTACAAGAAAATCAATATGGAACCCTATTTTTGGACCGTGTGGGTGTTGCTGTATCACCTTTAAAGCAAATCAGAATTCTTCAATGATAGTTCAAAAATATAAACTCTAAACATGTAGCAGAAGCATTTCCACACACTTGGTTTCCATGGTCTGGTCTATGAAGAAATGTTCTACTTAATACATAAAGTATTTGTTGGAAGAAGTAACCATTTGTCATTTTGTGGCACCTTGGACCTCTGTAGTTCTTTAAAGTGCTTTCATTGTTATTTAATTTTTATATGTTATGGGGACTCATTGGGACCCATAGTTTCCTCAGATTATGGATTTCTTTTCCAATCAGTGAGCACACCAGATTTTTTTTAAACACATTTAATAAATTCCTATATACTATCTATAGATCTAGTGTTTGTAGCCTGAAAAATTTAAGAATTTAACCTAAAAATGATTAGCCATCCTTTCCACTTGCTGTGAAGGTCATGATCACTACCATAAGAATCAATTGTTTTTAGTCAAGAATTGGGATGAGTTCATGATGACCTCAGGGTAGAATGTCACATCTCATACATGAGGCTAAGTCAGAGAAAGATGTCAGTGCTCAAGGAAGGGCCATTTTACCAATTGTCCACAATCCACCTTGGTATTTTATGCTCATATAAACTATTCTCCTTTCATCTAAGGAAGTCTATTGTTCTAAGCTCTCCTGGTTTTTTCAAAGCTACATAAAAATAAGAAATTTAGTTTTGTTGTTTGCCTCTGAAGCAGACAGATGTTTAAGAAATTACAGTTAACTTCCGTATATGCAAATCTTACTTTTCCTAAGAGGAAAAGAATTGTTCATGACGTTCTTGCAACTACAAACGCCTCTTTACCTAAGAAGGTCATTTTAAGAATTACTTGATATTCAAAATGAACACAATGCAGAATCATCTAAAGTGTTTCTTGAGCATAGTACTCTAATGATGGGTAAATCTCAGGAAATTCATTCCAGGAATGATCAGTTTTACTGAGTCATCATTACTCAATCAATATACACACTTGCTACCCCCTATTTCTATTGGAACTAATCTCTCACCAATTTGGTAAGTGGTTTCATTATTTTAATACATCTTAAAAATAGGGACATTTATAGAAACCATTACATTTCAGAGACACTTGTACTAGTTTCAAAAAGAGTTTTGGAAAAAAAAAAACAGAATTTAGTGAATAGGCATAAATTCAAGATCACCAGTCCATTGCTTCCTTAGCTGCATGTTTGAAAAAAAATCTTAATAGTACACTGAAAGACTTATGGAGTATTTTGGTTTGGTTTTTGTTTTGTTTTTTGTTTTTGTTTTTTGTTTTGATAGTTGGTTGAGATAACTTGAGTCCATAAAGTTGAAGAAAACTATCAAATCAAGGGCCTGGGCAGCAAGAGACAGGGAGTGTGCCATTAAATACAAAGATGACCTGCACCAACATTTAATCTCTCAGGACCTCAGTGTCTCCTATGGCAAAGTGACATGGTCAAATTAAATGATTCCTAATGTCATGTTTTATAAATAGGACTCATCAAAAAGTTTGTAACATGACAACTAATTTTTCCATGAATATTTATAAAGATAATTAAAGTAAGAGGATAGCAATATACTTGCATGTATATTGAAGAAAAGTTCAGAAGAATACATAAGAAACAGTCCATGGAAAGAAGTAGTGTGTGTGTGTGTGTGTGTGTGTGTGTGTGTGTGTGTGTGTGTAAAAAAGAGGGGTGCTTTACCTCTTTATATTCTTCTGAAATGTAAGGATGTTTATACCACGAGCATGTAAACTTTGTAATTAAAAAAACTTAAAATAAATAAAATATAAATGAAAACTTCAGTACAAATATTAAATTTAATGGTATCTTCACAATTATTATTTTTGAAATTCAAATATAGAATTATTATTCCATAGCTGTACTGATATTGTATGATAATTTTATTCAGAAAATATTTAGGTTTAGGGTTGTCTTCCTAATGTTCTCTCCGTTTTTTTGTCTGCTTATCCAGTTTCTAATTAACTTCCAAGTCTTGTTCACATATCAAAACCTTCTTCTACTTGATCAATGATTTGGCTTAGAAAGAATGCTTCCTCAGTAATTTGAGCGTATTACTCCACTGTCAAATAGCATTTAGTGTTGCTGTTGAGCAATCCAATGCTACTGTGATTTATATATGTTTTTTCTTCCAGGATCTTCTCTTTGTTAATGGTGTTTTGAAATTTCTTTATGCTATGCCTTACGCAAGGCGTTTCTTCTTTTTTTTTTTTCTTTTTTTTTAAATTCCCTAGGACACCAGATGTTTTTCAGATAAAAAATGTTATTGTATTATTCTTCGATAATTTATTTCCCTTCCCATACTAGACCTGCCCTCCTCTGAGAGAACGACCCCTTTGGACTATATACTACATCAGCTGGTTTCTGCTTAGGTTTGGCCAATGTGAGATCAGATTGAAGAAAGAGAGAGAAGTCAGAGTATTTCTTTCTACTGTACCCCTGAGGTAGAACCACATCTCTCAGGCAGTAGCTATATCTCCCACTGGGAGGCCCTTCTTCTTCGACTCCAGTTCTCACTTGGGCACCATTTATACAACCTCTTCCAACCTTGATCCTTCAGCCTTGGGAGTAGAACAGAAAAAAATACCTTCTCCTCCTTCTTTGGCTTTTCATAAGCAACTCCCCTCCAGTAATTCCGTAATAATGTAATCATGTTCACATATGTCTTTCTCTCCATAGGCCCCAGAGACAAAGACCTTGTCACACTCTTCTTTATTTCCTACCAAATTCTTAGCACAGTGCCTGGCATTAGGAGGTAGCTCTGTATATTATATCCCTAGAATACACTGTGATGGAATCTGACACCTTATAAATTCTATTTGAGATCTTTTTTTAATGCCATTGAAAACATAAGGAGAAAATTAAGAAAATCCTATTGCATACTGTAAACACATGCTCCTTATGGAAAGTAAACATTTAAGCTAAATGTCAGCAGAAGTATGTTAACCAAATACAGATCTAGTTTTTTGGGCTGGTTTGCTGGGCTTACTAGGCATACTCAGATTCATTGACAATGTCCAAATAATTCTATCACCAAAATTTTTAAAAACTTTTTCCTAATCCAAAATTTTGAAATAACAAGAATTAAATTAAATGAAAGATAATGTAAGTGTTGGGCTGTGTGAATTGTGAACTGTGTCTCTGTATACCATTGCTAAGGTTAGTATCAGCAAACATCCCGTATCTCAGAAGAGGAAGCTGAGATCCAAGACTGAATCAGAGAGGCAGCTAATTTGTAATGGACAGTAACTTGAATTGGTCCAAGAATTAGAAATATGTAATTCAAGTTCCCTTTATCACTCATTCTCTGTGCCAATTTGGACAAGTCACTTTAATTTCTAAGAGCTTAATTAATTTCCTTATCTATAAAATAACATTTATCATGTCTGCCTATATTGTTATTGGAAAGATTAGAATCCATAGTATGTATAAAAACAACCCATGAACTACTGTATATAAATATTATTTTGTTTATTATAGGGATTTCTTCCTAGCTTCCATGGACTGGTGGAAGTGGGAATATAGAAGGCATGGGAACCACAAGATCTGTCTTCCAGTCCTTGCTCCTACTCTTTATAAGTGGGCAGCTTAAGGGAGTGCCTTAACCTCACTCTGCTTCAGTTTCCCAATGGGGAGAGAAAAAATATATATATTATGTTTACACAGTCTAGAGATATTCAAAATAATCAAATGGAAAAATGGTTGCAAAACACTTCTCAAAGCAAATATTTGTGTCTTGAAAAGTGAGTGACAGAAAGGTAAAGTGACTCATGCTACTCAGGTTCGGCTTATTATTATATATAGGAGGAAGCTAAGCTAGCAACTAATTTCAAGTTCCTTCTACTACGCTACCTGATTATTTGAATAAGTAGATGATGTGCACATAATACTGATCAGGGAAATATGTAACACTACAAAAATAAAAGTCCTATTTTCTAATAGAAAAAAAGTAAAAAGTATTCTATGCATAAAAAGATTAAAACAATATTCAAATAGCAAGGCATTACTATTCTATTGCATTAATTATTAAATAAAACATACTTACTCTATGTATCTGACAATAATTTCACTAACTACTATTTCATAACTATTGGTTTCCAGCCTCTCATCCACTTTCAATGAAAACCAGAAATCCTTCATTTCCAAGTATAATGTTCAGGTATAACCACTGCTTGTCCTATTTGTACAACCAAGATTTTATTTAAAAATTCATCTCTAAGTCTTGCCCAAAATGTTCCTGAGCATTAAAACAACTACGAAAACTAGCCTGAGTTTCTTACAAAGTTTATAATGAACCTTATCAATTAAGGTATAATGAATGAATTGCTCTTGCTTACTTATTTTTGGTTTTGATGTGTTTTATTTTCTAAATTACATCAACTTACTACAAAACACTCTGATGTTTCTGTAAGTTTCTACTGAGTTCAGATTAAAGAAAGATTTTTTTAATTCTTTTAATGCTTTGAGAGAATGATGAGAAAATTACTTTTCCACATGTTGGTTAACTTAACAATGTTACATTGTGTGTCTTTTGGAGTCATTTCTCTCTCTACGGATAATCTGTATGCATTATCCAAATTTACTATCGTAACACACAAAAATGGTTCCAAACAAAATTGCTAATCCTTGTTTATACACATAAAGGGATTCAAAATGTAAATGCTCACATTAGCACGGTTTGTGAAATGTCATTCCATTATGTGATCACTTCTTGTTCTATAACTTTGGTCAATATCTGAAAGAAATCATCCAATTATTACAATATACTACAATAGTACCCTCTTTCAAAAAAATTGCCTTTCACCAGATTTGCCTTGCCCCTTTCTCTAAGATACTACTATTCTACTGTGCTGCAGTTATCTGTTCACATTCTTCTCCAACACTGGATCACAAACTCCTTAGGGCAGGGCCCATGCATACTCTCTTTATAATCCAAAGAGCTTGGCATTTAGAAGGTGCATGAAAAGTGTTTGTGGAATTGAGTTTATGTAACAAGTGACATATGCTATAATTTTATATCTTTATTCTATTATTAAACTCCTGTGAAGACTGAGAAGATACCCCAAAAGGCATGACTTTCACCAGCCATAAACACTTGCACAGCCTGCCTGCTTCTGGAGACCAAGACATACCTGCTATTCCTTATCCTTACAGTAGTGCAACTATGTAAAGGCAAGCCAGAAAGAATCACAAATCCAAGGGCTCAATAGCTAGCATGACCATGTCATATGAGTTGTCCTGGTGTCCTGTCTGGTCTAGTGAATCCCTTTCTCCTTCAAAAGTGTTGTCTTTGAATGATAAGTTATATGGACCTCTTTATTAATAGCTATGCTTTAGTTTTGTCCTTTTACGCTCTACTTGGAGACTTTATGAGTACAATCTAAAAAACATGATAGGCACTTAATTCTCTTCCATTTGAGATACTTATTAATAGGAATGTAGTTGTTATCATTCTTTATTCCTGTGAGGAGCACAGCATAGGGAATGCAGTTAGCATTAATATGTTGGCTAGTGGAGGATCAGGGGAGGAAAGGAGCAACTGGGGGCATCGTTTTATGAACTATATAGATGTCTAACCAATGTACTGTATACTTGAAACTAATTAAACTAAATAAATTTTTTTAAATGATAGATAAAATTCTTCATAAAACAAAGACAGTCTAACAGGAGGTTGAATAGGACATTTTCTGTTGCCCCTGGATTAGCACCTAACACCCAAGCTGAGAATAAAGAGGCAGAGAACATGCTACATTTTAAACAAAATGGTCAACATCAAGTCAGAAACCTGTGTTAAAGCTCATTAGGGAGCAAATAAACTTGACCCAATACTCTCAAGTCATCATTCCAGCCCCATCCCAATCCTCAGTCCTAATCTCTTTTAGATAGTGTTGTCAGACTAGCAGTAACAACGGCGAAACCACACAGCAGCCAGTTAAGGAAAAGACATTGGTACCTTTCTGCTCTCTACTTGCTAGTATTCATATATGAGGAACCAGAAAGAACAGGAAGATAATGACAAAAGGTAATACAACCCTTTCCACTCCAGGTCATCAGAGCTATAAGATTTACATTAGAAGAAGATTTGAATTTTAATCTGGATTTTTTTTAAGTTAGAAGTGACTGGGAGATTATGAATCTGACCCAATGTGTCACTTAGGATGCTATTCAGCAAGAAAAGAAAGTCAAAATCAACAGAGTTGAAAGAAGTAATTAGAGTAAAGTAAAATCATTTCAAATATGTACCTAATCAAGTTGAGGCTGGTTACCAGAACTCAAAATCAAGCTTTATTTTCTAAGTTTGACCTTTGGAAATTAATCAACTGCTCGGAGATAAGTGTTCGAGGTCACATGAGCCTGGAAAGGTACCCTGGCTTAGTGTCTAGCAAGGACTGACTTCTAGTCTGTATCCTATGTTCATGTCCTATGCATTAAATGGCTGCTCAGGGATTCAGTAATTCATATCAGTGGTCTAATTTAACAGTGTCTGACCCATTAATTAGAACTTGGCTGTAGACCTCAAAGCCTTACCTGTTTGTTTTCCTAACTAGTTGCTGAGGTAATGCTTTTTCTCCTCCAAATTCATCCCTAAAGTTTGAAAGGACTCCCAGCAAGGAGAGGGACCCAATCAAAGAATGCCTCTGCCAGGTAACCTGACTCCCAGGTAACAATCGTTTCTGTCTTCATTTTCCACATCTGTTTCCCCTACTCTCTGGTGACACAAGATTTGAGAAAAGGAAAACCTTCCTCATAAAAATGTTGAAGACCCATCTCAGAAAAGGTATTTTACAAGCCATATTTGAACTTTCAAAGGGTATTCTTTTGAAAACATTCTGAAACACTATATTAGGTCTGCAGGTTTCAGAAATTGCTCTAATAAAAACAAAACCTTCTTTCCTATTCCTGTTTAATTAGCAAGAAGTTTAATCTTAGCACTAATAAGTCTCCAAGCCAGGCTTTCTCAGACTCACACTAGGTCAGGGGAGTATAAAGGCAGCTGAGCTCAGTCAAAAACTGGCTAAGTATTAAAGGCTCATCTTGGATGTGTGTGCCATGAACCCTTTTTGCTGTCTTCACTGTACTCTTGTCCCTATGAGCCTCGTAGTAAGATCATTATAGGATAGAATCATATTAACGGTAAGGGGTACAGATTTCTTGGCTTCTGACTTTATCAGGAACTTGGAACTAACCCTAATTAGTTCTGCTCCACGGCCATGCCTTTCTTGGCTTTTGACTCACCAATGTTCAATTTAGTTTATATCACTGTGCCACTCTTTTTGGCCCACACCTACCTACAACTCCTATTATGGGAGAAAGAGTAATAATAGCAAATCTGCATAAGTACTTGTCTAGATTTAGAAGAAAAAAATTATTTTTTATACATTTTCTTTTTAATACTTCCGACATTACACAGGTACCATATACTCTACTTAATAGTCCCAAGCCTTTAAGTTTCAGGAGAAATGTTATAACCTTAACCATGCCCCCAACACACACACACACAGAGCTCACTATCACTATAACCACCACCACCATTAGGCTAAGTATACAATTTTGAAAACAAAATAGCAAATTCTTTTACTCATAAGACAACTAAGAAACAGTGAAAAGAAACTCACTTAGCAGGATAAACCACAATGAACAAAAAACCATTAGGCCAAGTATACAATTTTGAAAACAAAATAGCAAATTCTTTTACTCATAAGACAACTAAGAAACAGTGAAAAGAAACTCACTTAGCAGGATAAACCACAATGAACAAAAAACCATTAGGCCAAGTATACAATTTTGAAAACAAAATAGCAAATTCTTTTACTCATAAGACAACTAAGAAACAGTGAAAAGAAACTCACTTAGCAGGATAAACCACAATGAACAAAAAACCATTAGGCCAAGTATACAATTTTGAAAACAAAATAGCAAATTCTTTTACTCATAAGACAACTAAGAAACAGTGAAAAGAAACTCACTTAGCAGGATAAACCACAATGAACAAAAAACATCATAAAATATCTGAATAGGATTTAAGACCATAAAATGAACCAATATACTTAACTTTGTTTTTGGAAATTTTATTTGTTTTCTCTAAAAATCTACAGTGGTTAAAGAGGCAGTAAAGATAGCTAAAAGTATTATCCTGTTCCACTTATACCCCTAACCTGGAATATTTAGAATAGAACCAACCTTCTTGCTAGCACTCTTCTTTGTATTTCCTATCATTTCACCACACCCACATAATCATATGTTCAAGAGATTTTTCAGCAAGCCCATAATATTCTTGGAAAATCATGGCATGCATTTGATGTGAAGGGAACCATGCTTACCCACAGACAAGTTGTTTTGATGTCCTGAAAAGAACATGGGTTTTGTAGTGAAAGCAGACCTGCGGTTAGTTCCTGGTTCAAGCTATAAAAATTTAGGTTTATTACCTCTTTATGCCTTGGTTACTTTATCTGCAAAGTATGGTAATTTAATCTCATCTCTAAGTATTATATTTACTATAAGTAATAAGAAGAACTAGAGCAAAATAGTTTTTGACAAATGCTTTGCATATGAATTTGTAGCTTTTAATCAATGTGAAATGGAGAAGCAGTTTCTGGACAAAATTTTAATTATATAATATTTAATATTCAAATCTGTTATATAAGTGCTTTGGTTAGGTAGGGCTCATAAGATGGCTAACTGAAACATCATTAGCTTCTCCTCTTCTCTTGTTAATTTTCAATTATTTACCCTTTGGTTTGGCTAGCAACTAATAGATTGTTATTTGCCCTCTAAAATCACCTGAGGAAACAACAAGAGAATTTGTTTGTACATCCTCAAGTTCAAAACATAATCAAGGCTCTGATAATCTGCTAAACTGGCAACCCCAAGAGAACATAAGGGGAAAAAAGGTGATGAATAAGGCATTGTTTCCTTGCTTGATCACATTTTCATCAAAACAGCAAAATTCAGCACTGCTCAGCAGCTTACAATTTTTAATGGTTTATATCTATAATAGGAACAGGAAACTATTTCAAAGACCTCTTTTTTTCTTTGTTGAAACGAAGTCTACATTTTAACTAGCTACATAGAAATAACATTTAGGGAGGCAGGAGTCAAGCAGGTATAAAATAGTAAGGATTGAGATCATTGTTGTAGTGTGGGAGGTAGGGAAAAAACATTTTTCAAATGTTATGATGGTCTAGTCCCTGCATGCCCCATTCCAAAGATAAACCTCTTTTAGGCCAGTTATAAATATACCAGACAGATACAAGCTTGGTTAAAACAAAAGACTTCAAGAGATGGGCATTATCTGCTTTTAACAACCTGAATAATGACTGCAATGGAATTGTTGATTTTAAAAGAGTGTACTTTGATGACCTTCTAGTCTAGCCACTGATTCCACCCAGAAATTTCTCCTGTAACATACTCAAATCACTCCATTAAAGAGCACTGTATTAACTTCCTTCCAAGCAACCCATCCTATCCTGCTACAGTTCTGATGCTCAAGTCAAGTTCAGGAAAACTAGTCACTAAAAATTTTATAATTATAGAGCTGCTTCACTTCACAGACAGGATCTTGATATGAGGCCACCCAAAGAAGCAGACTTCTGGAGCTCTACTGAGTCCTAATTAGCTGTCTATTGGTGAGGCCTAACAGCAGCAATTCTACCACAAGCAGATGGTACTTCTGCCAAAGATGCTCATTTTCAACAGGCAAGCATGCTGAGGGTCAATAAAGGTGAGGACTTCCATCAGTTCTGAGGGCTCCATAGGGTGGATCAGCCTGGTGTTCAAGCCTGAACATCAAAGGAAAAGAGAGATCCCAGCCCCCTTTCTTTTATTCTGCTTAGTCTAGTCAACCCTGAAGTTTGTGAAACCCAATCCTAGACCAACAGCATGTGTGAGCCCTGAAGCAAGGTAGGCCTCTCCCAGATCACTACTTTTCCCTCTGTGGAAGGGAAGACCCATCATTCAGGTGACTTCTTCCTCACCAACAGAGGGAAGCCTGTGCAGCAGAACTAGCGTTATTGCCTCTTGGCTTAATAATTAAGAAGACTGATGTTAACTAGACTTATTGTGGTGATCATTTTACAATATATACAAATATTGAATCATTATGTTGTATAGCTGAAACTAATACAATATTATATGTCAATTATACCTCAATTTAAAACACTGGCTTTACAGTTACTTCTCACATGAATTTTCTAATTAAAAATTTACTTCCAACATCTGAACCAGCAAGAAAACTAGACTTTATCAACCAGTTACAGTTTCCATGTCTTATTCATCTTTGTACTCCACCCCATGTCCAGAGCAATGCACATAACAGGCAAATGGCAAATATTAGCTGACCGAAGCAAAAGACTGAAATGTATTCAAGGACTAACCTTCAAAAGCATTTCTTCATGTTGGAGATTATCAGATTCATATGGTTCTCTGCACATTTTTTCCACATCTGCAATAAGGTTTCTATACCCAATGATTTGCAGAAGGCAAGCCTGAAGAGAGATTTCCAATCTAAGGTTCAAAAATAGAAGAAACACACATGAGGAAAAACAAAACATATTCTTTGGCATTTGTTCATTTGATGTATGTGCAACACAAGTTTTCATATTTATATAATGTTTAGGAAATTGCTCAAGTGGGATCCGTATAATAGAAGCACAATTTCTTACTGAATCTCCACATGGACAGTTGTGGAACTTGGCTAAAACTTATCTCTCATTATGGCCTTTTCTTAAATCAAGTTGCAACGAGATGGCTTTAAAAAAAAGGGGGGGAGCTCTTTATGAGGTGATTTAAAGTAAGATGTAGAAAATATAAGTAATAATGGGTTCTCAGGAATCATTTAGCCCCCAGGTAGGTAAATCGGGAACACCTTGGAAGGTGTGTGTGTGAGAGAGCGAGGGAGAGAGAGAGACAGACAGACAGAGAGACAGAGAGAGACAGACAGAAAGAGAGACAGAGACAAAGAAATAACCCTCAGAGGCTTAGGGATAAGAAAATTTTCAAACGAAAATATTGGAGACTTTGTTATTGTCTAGAATACATTCAACATACATATAAGGTTAGAGAGCTACACTATTGGTTGGGTGAGGCCAGGGAGTTGTTCATGAAAATGAAAAGAGGAATTCCTAACACCAACATTATTGCTGCTAACTTGATTAAACATTATCTATGGGAAACTCTACATTGCTGGGGGAAGCTCTAAGTAGATTTCATGTATTCCCATTGCTAGTATCATATGCTTGATTTCATATGAGTCAGTTTCACACAGGTGGATTCCAACTTGTTTTAGGCAAAAACTCTGCCTTACAGACTGACCTAAATATGATCCATTTGTAATACCTGGCACACAAAAGCTACTCAACAAGTATATAAATAAATGTTGGACTGAATGAAATAACATTTCTTTTTAAAACCTACCTCCCAATATAGCTTGGGAATATTTTTCCCATTACTTTTCATTTGTTCCCCTATA
Organism: Pteropus vampyrus; assembly: GCF_000151845.1. Taxonomy (NCBI): domain Eukaryota; kingdom Metazoa; phylum Chordata; class Mammalia; order Chiroptera; family Pteropodidae; genus Pteropus; species Pteropus vampyrus. The sequence continues at coordinate 6,439,431 of NW_011888847.1, read as the reverse complement.
TTTTTCTTCTGTTTTCACCATAATAACAGATATTCACTTTAGTGTTCTTTTGCATATCTAAACGTTCTTATCCTTCAGATCTTGTCATGTTGAATCATCATAAAGAACATATACTTTAAAAACAGGGAATTCATCTCCTTTTTCTTTTATAACCCATTAGTTTGGATAAAGCCTTTCTCTTAAAAGATAAAGTCTTCAGAGTATAAAACTGGCAACAATCCCTTCCCTCCTTCCAGCCATACAGTGGGACTCCTTCCAGTGGGACTTAAACATTCATATATGATTCTACCTGCCATGACTAATCATTCTAATAATGGGCACTGAATTCCAACTAGGCTAATCAGAACCTTTTCCCTTAGAGTTTCAATTCTAATAGTACAGAGAGATTTTGTTCAATGCAAGCCTTGCAAGATGTGAACATAAATGTTCCACATGACTGAGTTTCCAGCCACGAAGATGAGCTGGTCTGAAAGAATGATGCCAGCACAAGAAGAGGCAGATAACAGAAATATTAAGAAAGAGGATTTTTGCTGGCACTGGAGATGCAACAATGATCACGACAAAATGGTCTCTGCCCTGGCAAGGATTGTAAATCATTAAATCCACATCTCCTTCCCCCCACTATCACCACTTTTTTGCTTAAATTAGTTTGAATGACATCCAAAACAATTCTACTTCAGTTACATTATGAATTAAACTTCTGTGAGGTTAATCATAACAATTTTTATGACAAAATCTACTTTCCAAACAACAAAGTTACCAATAAATTTTGGATCTTGACTTATGCCTTAATTACTTAAAATTTCCTAAAGAAAACTAGAAAATCCTCTTCTGACTTACTCAACACTTAAGAAATCTCAAAATTTTTCTTATTAATTCTTTAAAAACATCCTAAATTTAAGTGTAACACATAGCTTTGCTTCAAACAATATTATTTTATTTCTCTATACCAACTACTCAGGAAAATGATATAGAACTAACTTTGCTTCTTTTTCCCAGCCTGGGTTCTTTTAAGATAAACTATAAAACTCTATGCCTGTAGGTGGTGTTAGATCGCATCTCCAAGGCCTTCCTAGTGCTAATTTTTGAAGATGATAATAAGAACGACATCTATTTTTAATGTATCATAACGTTAAGCAAAGAAAATTGGTTCATCTTCTATAATGTGATCTTTCCCAACTGAGATATGAGGAGGTCACTCTGCTGCTTAGAGTCCAGCGAGAGTGACGCGGAGGATGTGAAAAAACACCCCTTCTTCAGGACACTGTGCTGGGACCCCATGCCGCCTGCCACCACCTTTCATGCCCACGCTGTGAGGCTGCACCCGTGTGAGCAACTTTGACAAGAAATTTACAAGAGAGACACCCATACTGAGCCCATGGCGCGCAGCTCCTAAGCATCAGTAAGGAGGTGGCCTTCTAGGACCTCAATTTCATGCCCAGGGCTGCTAGCCCTCTCCCCAGCCATGCCCCAACAAAGCTCTGAGTAGGTTTGTTTGTTTGTTTGTTTAAAGCCTTTGGGAATTGCCCCATCCATTAAAATAAAAATTTTAAAAATCGTAGCGTTTCTCACCAGCATGAGGACGCACGTGGATCCTAAGGGATGAATAACCAGCAGCTTTCCTACATTCTTCACATCCATTGCATTTCTCTCTTGTGTAATTTCTTTGGGGCATAATATGGTTAAATCCTTCTGGTGGCTTTTCCACATAGATTATATTCCTGGGGTTTCTCTACTGGTTGAATTGGTGTCGGTTGATTAAGAATAAGTGGTAACTAAAGACTTTCTCGCTTTCATTGCCCTATGGGGATTCTCTCCCATACAAAGTCTGCACCTTTTACTGACAATAGATGGTTTTCCCCAAACTTTATTCTTCTTTGCAGTGGCCTCTTTGGTTTTAAGTTGAGACTTCTGGTCTGCACAAGTGTCCTGGAGAATTCTCTCCTTGGTCCTCTGCTCTTCCTGCTCCCCCTTAGGTGAGCAGCTGGGCTTCCGGAGATGATACCCGCTGAGTTCAAAACTGGAAAATTCTCCAGCATATCGTTTCTGAACAAGATTTTCTGAGACGGGTACAGCAATGCCCACTCTTCCTGGAAGAAGTCTACTGCCACTTTTTCCAAGGTCATGGAGTCCTCTGACCAGGTGTCAGCAACCCAGGAACCATCGCTTCCTCCTCCACATTCCCCTCCTGGAGACAGGATGGATTTTGAAAATATCTCCTCTAAAAGAAACAAGGATGGCAGCTGTCAACACTTTATGTGGTGGCGGTACTGAATAAAAGCTGGAGCTGCTCATAGGTGCCTAAGACAAAAAAAAAAAGCAAGGAAAACAGCAGCGGAAATGCAGTAAAGACGGGGCGGCTCCAGAAGCCTTCTTCCACTTCCGGTCTCACGCTCGGAAGGGCTGGAATGCCCCGGGGCGGCCACTTTGCGCCTGGGGCATCAGGAGGGGCTGCAGCCTGACCTCTAGAAACCAGGCGGATAAGTCCTAGCATCCATCTTCAGAGAGGACAGAATGCCACTGTCGACATGATAAACTTTCAGTCCCTTACCTTGGCTTAAAGTCCTTTTGCGTAACCACTGCCTTCCTTTCTGGGCGGCCTCTTTTCATTCCACTCACCAACCTCCACCCTGTACTCTTATCACTCGCCAGCTTCACCCTGCCCACAATGAACCTGTCAGTTTCCACAAACTTGAAGTACTAACACTCTCACATCCAGGAAAATGAACAGCAGTTTCCTCTGCTTGCAATAACCTCTGTCCATTCTTGAACACCTGGAGAACTTTCACTTACATGTCCCTCTTTCTGTAACACCTTCTATGAGTGATCCCACTGGTACACCAAGATGATCAGTCCATCCTATTCTACCATCACAAAATCTTGTTCATAACCCTCATGGAAGTTATTCCATGATATTATTTTTTTGTCTTCTCTACTAGGCTCTGACTTCTGAAGATAAGAACTATGTTTCATTAATCTTGAATTACCATTATCTAATCCAACATCAGGTACATTGGTAGCCCCTAAACAAGAAGAAAAATAAACTGAAGAATTATTGATTTCAAATAACATAATATCTGGCTGAAATATGCTATTCTGGATGAAAGCATGGGACAAAGTAAGGTTCGACCAATCATGTTATAAGGTAGATTTGGAGTGTGACAAGCTATCTCCACAAGCCCAGATGGAAATAGAGCCATTATGCTGTCTGACCTAGAACTATAACTATGCGACCTATAAGGAACCTCTATGTTCCTCAAAGAGGTAGCATCTTATAGAAGCTGAAAACATAGACTCTGCAGTCAGTTCAAGTCTAAAACCTAGCTCTTCCATGGACTAGTTTCATAACCTTGAGTAAGTTATTTAACTTCATGCCTGTTTCCTCAACTATAAAATGAGAGTGGTACTGTTTCTTCTATGTACAAGTAGGAGTTCATTATTAAAGGGCTATAAGCCCATCACATAAGTATCAGGTGACAATATCCTCTGTGGGGAAGCAGAACATAACCCTATTATATTTATATGACTTCGTTAAAATTCTAATTTACCCATAATCCACTTCGACATCTAGTTAAACTAAATTATTACTTCTGAATCCTGGATAAACCTCATATATTACACATCAGTTTTTTGTTGTCATTTGCTTGCTTGTTTAAATTGGGCTTTATTAAGGAAAATGTACATACGAAATAATTTTTAAATTTCTCCAGAGGTCAAATTTTATGATAATCGATGTTTACACCTCTTAAGATCTAACCAAGCCTTCATGAACTCTTCAAACAGGAGCTGACTCCTGATACTGACAGGTGTGCAAACCACCATGAAGATGAGAATCTAATGGCAGGCAGTTTTTCATTTCCTACTATAAGACAACACTTTCCTCCATTTTTTAAAAAAATAGTACTAAATGTCTCCTAATGTAAGGTCACAGGAAAGAGAAGAGTTTAGGGTAAAAAAGGTAGTAGATTCTGGTCTAAAGCATTTTTAGACAGTAGCAAATAATTTCCTTCATAGTTTTCATCCCATACTGATTCAATCAGAATATTACCATTAGACTTGTTATTGACCCAATAGGCATTCAGTTTTAACTATGGAATAAAGAAAATATATGTAACTTATTTTTCTATTATCCTATATGATACTTAGTATTGTTTGAATGAGATATTTATTTTCAAGAGTCTTTAAACTCTGTGATTTTAATCATTTGACCAAAAAGTCTTAGGAACTAGAAGGTAATCTGTGACTTCTTTTGCAGGGAAAGAAATGTAGCAAAAGTTCACATCTCTGTGTTAGGCAAGTGAGCATACTCTATTTTATTTACTCATTTTAAAAGGTGGACTGTTTTAATACCTTTCTTTGACTTGAGAGTTAGGAATCAACAAGCATGTGATTAGAAAACATTAGAGATATAGGGACTGGAACTGAATTGAATGCGATCAGGCAATCCAAAAATAATCAAACTAATGTCTTGGTTCTTCAATGTAACCTTTATTCTCTGCTTTTATGATTAAAATGTTCCTTTGAAACTAAATTTATTTTTCCTCTCTTTGCAAGATAATCAATGATTAGAATTTTATTTAAAATCTGTCAAAGTTATCCACTTATATATCCTCTGCAATAGTGACACTATTATGGATGAAGCTCAATTTTCTATTAAGAACTAAGAATGAAATAGTATGTACTTAGAAGTTGGTAAATAAAAGAAACCAGTGACTTTGATGGAATAATTTAAAACAAAAACAATATTTTAAAAAATGAAGCAGGAAGACAGAGCATCTCTTTCTAACTCCTCTATTATGATGCAAGCTCACACCTACCAAACATTACAGGAAGTTCCTAAAAACTTTTCACATCTGCCTTTTATTCCCCAAATTTGTCCAAGTTACTTCCCACTTCCTTGTTTTACTGCTTTTTACTCTGAGTTTTCCTAGCACCTCAGCTCTCCATGGTCCCCGACCCTACCCACTACACTCTTACACATCATCCCATTTTTTGACTTCATACATCAGGCCTAGTTTTCCACGCAACCTATTCATCACCTATTCAGTTGGGTCTCATTGCCTGGACTTTTACAGGATATAACTTTCATCTGTTCTGCATCTTTGAGTATTGCCACAAATAAACTCATGTTCCTCCAGGCACAGGGGATACACAGGCAGAATTGTCCCACCCCGCTCACTCAAGTTAGGTGGTGATTAAAGACTGATTATCTAAGTCTGTAAGGATCCATAATTGCAAATATCAGGATGACATAAGAAAAAAGAAATATGAGCTTAAGAAAGGAAAAAATCAATTATCAACACATACTATTTACTACCAATAAACCCATAATGGCAAGTCTAATTTTTACTATAAACAAAAAGGTCATAAAGAATTTAGAGAAGATGCAGAAGCCCACAGATATTTTAATGTTTTTTTGACATTTTATGAATCCATATTACATCTGCAAAAAAAGAAATTCTTATTAATATACCTAATTTTTTTACTCCACAACTTCCCAGACCCTTCCCAAGCAAAATCTTCTAAAGATTCTAAGTCCTAATTCACTTTGTTCAATCTTATTTATATTTTTATATCATATTACATTATTTATACTGATTATTAAATAAGTACAAAAGAATATTTATAATGTATGCAGAATATATAATGAATACTTATAGTGCCACCTGCCACTGGCTTAAAAGATAAAACATAGCCATTTTGATTCTCTCGGTTACTCCCATGTGATCTCTCCCCCAACCCCTACTATGTGCCTCACAACCTTGCTCCCAAGAATTTTGCATTTATTAATACAATACTTCTCTTTCTGGTTTTATCACATATGGTTATATCACCAGAATGTAGTATTTGGTTTTGCATTATTCAAACAACACAAATGGCATAATTCTTCTGAAAATTGTTTATTTACTTCAAAATGATAATTCATACAGGTTGACTAACGTAGCTGAAATTCATAAATTTTCAGGCCTGCCTTTTGTTCTACTATATGAATAGACCAACTGTCAGTTCTGTTGGACACTGGGTTGCTTAAAATTTTTGCGATTATAAACATTGCAGATACAAACACTCTTGGTTCATATATGCAAAAATTTCTCTTATGCATGTGCCTAAGAGTGGAAGATCTGAGTCGCAAGGTTAGCACAAGTCTTTAAATTTACAAGATGTCAAACAGTTTTCCAAAGGGGTTTCATCAACATATCCTGTCAATTATTGAGAGATATGTGTTAATATAATGCACTATTACTGTGGGTTTGACAAGTTCTATTTGTAGTTTTGGTGTATGTGTGTCTGTATGTGTCTGTGTCTTTAAGTTCATAGAAGGTTTGAACTATTACAACTTGCTAGCAGCTTAAAATTTTATTGTTAAGCAGTGATATTTTATGTCTCTAGTAGTACATTATTTGAATTTTGGATCTTAAAGTTTATTTGGTGTGATAATATAGTTTATTGTTCTTTTTGTTAGTATTAGCTTCCTATATAATTTTTCCAACCTTTTACTTCCAAAATTTCATGCCTTTAAATTTCAGGTATGCATCTTGTAAACAACCTGTATCTGGATGCTTTTCTATAATCTGGAATATTTGCTTTTTAACTGGAAAGTTTAATCAATGTGCATTTACTATTATTTCTTCATTTCTGATCCTTATTCCTTTATATTTTCAATATTTTACTATGCTATTTTTGCCTTTCCTCCTTTTTTTCTTGTTTTCATATTCTTTGTAGATTACCTCTATTATGTCTTTGTTTCCTATTTCACTGATTTTTTGTGCTCTTATATTTGTTATGCCCTTTCTTCTACTTTCTTTAGATTAATATTCTTTTGTTAATATCTTAAGTGGTATGTTTAGCTCATTAATTTTTATTGCCTCTCACAATTTAATATGAAGTATTTTTTCTTTCAGTTCTCAGTATTTACTTTTAATATCCATTATAATTTTTTCCTTGATTTATGAATTTAGAAATTTATTTTAATTTCCAAATATTAAGAATTTTTTAAAATTTATCCTTCTGTTTTTAAGCTCTGAGTTATTTGTATTCTGTGGTCGGAGGTTTTGGCCAGAACAATAACTTTGAAATTTAATGGAAACTTGCTTCATAATCAATTTTTATAAATGCTACATTTATAAAAACTTGAGAAAAATGTAAGTTGGATACAGAATTTCTGTATATCTCTGTTAAATCAAATTTGCACCTATCTCATCTAATATTGTATAAAGTTTTCTCTTTTGTGTCTGTTTTCCTATCAAAAATGGGGAGAAGTATGTAATTTCTAACTACAATGGTGGTGGTTTGTCAGTGTACCTATATTTTGAGACTATTTTATTAGTTGCACACATTTATAATTGTTATATTTTTCTAATGAAATCAAACTTATCTCATTGTTGTGACATTCTATATACATTAGGCTTTTTTGTCTTAAAATACTTTCTTTCTGAAATTAATATAACCATATCAGGTTTTTTTCATTACTAATTGCCCGATAAACCTTTCTTCACCTTTTCACTTTCAATCTTTATGCATCCTTAAGCTTGAGGTGTATCTTGTAAATAACATTTACCTGAATGATTTATCAATTTGCAATCTCTGTCATTCAAAACGTGAGTTAAGTCCATTTATATTTACTATAATTAGCGACATGTCTGAAACTATTTCTACTACATTTTTTGTTCCTTTCTTATTTTCCTGTTTTCTTGCTTTTTTATTCATTTTTTGGTTTCTTTTTTTCTTTAATTCCCTTTTTTCATATATTGATTTGAAATTGATGTACTCTTTATTCTCTTATTGATTGCCCTTAATATTTTACCTTGCTTGCTTAATTAACAAAGTCTAACATTAAAGTACCTCTGAATAATAAAAAGACTTTAAAATACGTTAATACCATCTTCTTCCCCAATTTATATATTATTAGACACTATTGTTATTATTTCATTCACACAATGCTTGGCTGTTAAACAATTTTTCCTTTTATTTCTGTGATTTTGCTTTTTCTTGAAAATAGTCTTTAGATTTTGGAGGTTTCACAAGAACAAATTTCTTGGTAGCAGTTCTTTCTATATTTTTTAATCTTCAAATGTCTTTTTTAGAATATATTTCATATCATTTACATCATTTTTAATTTAAAAATATTCACATCATTTTAATTGCTTTCAGCAGAAGTATTATTTCGAATAGCCAATCCTTAATCCCTGCTAAAAATAGAAAAGCGATTCACAAAAATCTATAAATATTTGTAAACTGAAAGCAACAAACAAACAAGATAGAGACTCATGGACACCAACAACAGTCTAATGGTTATCAATGGGAAAGAGGGGTTGGGAGGAGATAGGTAACGGTAAAGGGGTCAAATATATGGAGACAGAAAGAAATTTAACTTTAGGTGGTGAACACACAATGCAATATACATATGACACATTATTGGTTTGTACACTTGAAACCTATATAATTTTATTAACCAATGTCACCCCAATTCATTTAATAAAATAAATAAATAAATAATCTTTGTAAAATATGATCTAAAGATGTAAATTGGAAAAAATAACTTTTTATAGTAATAATTGTCATCTTTTACATAAAAAGATGACCCACCACTAACAGAGCTTGTGTTTTGAATTAGAATGATTTGTATAGCTCAAGCCCCATTACATGCCCTGTTTCCCAAGAGGCTGCTGGCATTCCTGAATTGGTAGAGGAAAATTATACCCATGGACCTGAAACAGAGCCTGAGTAATTGGCACCATATGAACACTGAAGTCATGTCCTTGCCTTTCACAGCATCATGTGCTCACCTACTCAGCCAGCAACTAAGTTAACTATCCTGATGGGTCATTCCCACTGAAGAAAAAAGGCTGATTTTTATCCTTAACTTTAACTATAATAATGATACATGAACATAAATATAGCTGATAAACGTAGATAGAAGGATTAAAACAGAAAAATACCATTTCCATTATCGATGTAATAATAACTGACTCAGACAAGGATCATCATTAAAGGTAACAAGATACTCACACAATCGCTCATAGCATCCTAATAAAATGCAAAAAGAAAACTACATTTTTACAGTGTAGAAATCTCACATTCAGAACCTTGATCGGGTGTGCCAACCAATTGTGGGACAACCCGATCTCAGTTGTGAGGCAAGAAATACCAATGTCACCTGTGTGGTATCTTGCCAAAAACATTTAGCCTGATTCTAATCTTGAGGAAAAAATTTTTCACATTTCAGAAGGTAGGATAATCTACAAGACAATAAGTTTATACTCTTCAAACAAAAAAAAAGGCCATTTTCTTAAAAAAAAAAAATGCAAGCAGAGTGTTTTGGGTTAAGAGACTGAAATGACAAAATAACCAAATATAATACAAGAACTTCAGAGTTTGGATTTAAATAAAATACCATATAATTTCATTTATATGTGAAATCTAAAAAAAAAAAAACAAAGCAAACAAACAAACAAAACAAAACAAACAGACACATTGATACAAAGAACAAATTAATGGTTGCCAGAGGACAAGGTATTGAGGGATGGGTAAAAAAGGTGAAGGGGATTAAAAGGTACAAATTTCCAATTATAAAATAAGCCATAAGGATGTAGTGTACAGCACAAGGAATATAGTCAATAATATCATAATAAATTTGCACAGTGATTTATCTACTAGATTTATCATGGTGATCACACTGTAATATATAGAAATGTCAAATCACTGTTGTACAAGAAAAAACATTTTAAGTAGCTATATAAGACCATTTCCCAGTAGAATATAGACAGTAGTACAGTAGGTAAATGTATTAAATTAACACTTTAGGTGCAAGACTGGCATTGTAGTTATGTATGAAAATGTCCTTATTCTTAGGATTCACAAGCTGAAGTAGTTAAGGTGAAGTGTAGTTATCATTTCAACTTAGCATAAGATAGAGAGAGAGATGGTAAGGTGGGGGACAACAAATGTGGCAAATATTTAAAATTGAATGAAGGATATATAAGTATCCGTTTTCTTTAGTTTTAAATTTTTTCAAAACAAAATGTTAGGAGAAATAATGTACAAGATGACCCATTCTCTTCCCTTACTGCGCTAATCAAGAAATCTAATCCAGAAATGTAGCCTGAGATTTTGTTGGAATATATTTCACAGCGAAAGCTGATAAACACCGAAACAAATACCTAAATAAGTTGGGGCAGCTCCTTGTGGGGAGATCTTAAAACTTAGACTGTGCTTGATTGTCTAGGATGACTTGATATTGTCTGGTTGAAAGTTAACACTTCAATGTCCCCTCTTGCTTAGGATTTTCTGATCATTAATTTACTTCAAGGACACTTATTATCTCATAATTAGTTGAGATTCCAATAGAATAATACTATAAAATAATGTATTATTGAGGGTCTTTGAAATTATGTTCAGGCTTCAGAATGTGGGTCAGCACATCAATGCAACAGACTCCCAGTAGTTAAATTGTTTTATTTTTCAATATCCCTCAGAGTTGTTTAAAATCAAAGTTAATTGTAAAATCAAATTCTGGCAAATCTGAATTGTTGAACCATTTTATGCTAAATACATTGTTAGCTAAGAATGTGTTTTAGTATATACATTGTGCCCTTTCGGAAGAACCTGAAAATTTTAAGGTTGATTACAAGATCAATTTTTATCTTGAATATCAACAATATGTTAGGGATTATAAAAGCTATTGGGGCACATATATATTTTACAAACACACAATATTGTGAAAGAATGAGGTGGTTACAAGGGAAATTATAAAACATAATGCCAATTTAAATAAATGTCGAATTCTAATTTTGTAAAGTCTTTCTCATTTGCATTAAATACAAACATAAAATAAGTCATTCCTATAACTACCAAAAATAGCTGTAGTGATTAAACAGCTAAAGTTTTAAACCAATCTACAAAAAAATGTACCAACAGGGTACACAGCTTGAAAATATAAAATGTTAAACAAGTAATCTTGCCTAGACATTGAATGATTTACATAATAAATAAAACAATTATTTTAAAAAGTGATAATTATTCTGTGATACTTCTTAAATGGTCTATAGAGACATTTACTCAAGGCTCAAAAGAGCATTTTATCCAGCAAATGCCTAAATCACCTAAGGAACTTTTGATTGTGTGTTTTAAAAAGTCCCGGGATCAAAGATTCATTTGTTATCTAACATTTATTATCAAGAGCTTCTTTCTTCTGTTTACAAATGTTTAATATTATTTTTCTTCTTTAAAGTAAATGAGTCAAAGTAAAAATAAAAGTAAAAAAATAAACGTAAAAATAAAGTGTGGTCATACTAATCAACTCCAAGCTATTTCAGAAGGACTCATCATGGATTCTGTCTCCTTGCTTCTCTGTATCTCTCTTGCAATGGAATGACTGACTGGTAGAGTTGGAAAGAACCATTCAACCATATAGTTCAGTGGTTTTCAATATGGGTTCTGAGACGTCTTCATGATTTTCACAGACACTTCTCTATCTCCTGACCAGCAACCCAGAAACATTCCCAAAAAGCTTCTCAGAAAGCTGACATTTATAGTAAAAACTTGAAGTATACATTTGAGGCTCATATACTTGGTTATTCCCTTTTATTTAGTTCTTAAACTATTCGATCTTTTTTTCTTTTCCTCTGTGGACCATAAATGCCAAAGTTTCTGAAAAAGCCATCAAATTTATAGCCAATAAAATTAGACATATGGATAAAGCCCCCAAATTTATAGTTTTCAAGTGCAGTGCTGACCAAAAAGTAATTACAGTAAAATTTATTTGTAATTTATGTCCCAGATGTTGCAATTTGATCATTTGGAATGCTTTAGGTAAAAAGAACAAGATTAAATTTTTAAAATATCAAAAAGAAGAAAATGATAGCTGTGTTGCTTATAAAAAAAGATTTCACAAGAGTAATAATTCATTATTAAACAAAAAATTCTAATTGTTTCTATTTTGTTTATTTTAATTAATTTTGAATACATGATAATAATCATGAAGTTCAAAAATAAAAAATGTATGGAAACATCCAGTGACAGCCTCCCTCCCAGCCTGGTCCTCTGTCCATCAAGTATCCCACCCCTTCCACAAATACAAACAGAGCTACTGTCATTATTGTCTGCGTGTACTTCTTTTAAAATTTTATACACACAAAAATCAAATACAAATATGAACTTATCCCCCTTCATTTTGCACCAATTTAAATATTCTATACATGCTGTTCAGAAACCTGTTTTGGTTTTTTTTTTGTTGTTTTTGTTAGATTGTTTGTTTGTTTAATATTCCTTGGAACATTTATTGAACCTGGCACCTGGTATGTGCCTGGACCCTTACAGGAAGCTCTGAGAGATCTACACAAGTATTCCATTTCTAATTTTCATCATAATATTTTCGTAAAAATTGTTATAAATTAAATCATCACTGATTGGACCATATATTTCCACATCAACGACACTGTATTGAGGGGATTGCATAACTGACCAAGGACCAACATTAAATAAATTATAGTATGGCCAAAATATATTATTAAATCAAAGATAGAAAAGAAACCTTCAGATCAGTGTTAAGTAGTAAATATACTAGAATTATTTCCCAAACATCATAAATTACACACATATAAATACAAGTTTGCCAATGATTATATAAGCCCCAATGCTTGCTAATAACCATATATCTACTTTTATTATAAATTCTATCTAGAAATACATCCATGACAAACACATTCGATAATATTTTTCTTGTCTTATTAGAAATTTTAAGGGTGTTGGGTTTTTGTGAGGGTATTTTTGGCATGATTTTGAGCCCAAAGTCTCCTTTTTTACAAAGTCACATACTTTTTTTTTCCATTGGTAAATGTCTCATACCATGCAGAAGAATTCAAAATAACTTTACTGATACCATTCTTTTCAAAAATAATCACTGAAGCATATACATATTTATAGTCTTTTCAATGAGGACTTCAAGAGTTTATAGAAACCTCCCTTAAAGTTCTTATTTTTTTATTTCATTAAAAATAACTCCAAAATACAAACTCTAATCTAAAAGCACAGTAACATTAATTTTCACTTAAGTATATTTTGATTTAATGATACAAAATATGGTATGAGGCGACTACTAGAGCTGTATAGATAGATGCTCGCAATGACAGGGTCTTGGGACATTTTTTTATGTACTCCCATCTCCCTTACTGCTTCTCTTATCCATCAGCTCTCAGACTCCACTCCCCAAAAGGCTCAGTATCTTCACACTCTTTTTGGCCCTCCCCAGCTCTTTTCCCAAGATTACTCTCTTTAAAAGTTAAAAGCCTCTAGAATGGCCAGCCCATTTCCTAATATTCAATCAAAACCACACTTTCTCCTGGGGAATCTCATGATTTGGGGGTGATGAGTATTGACTGGAGAACTCAGAACAGTCAGGAATGAAGGATGTGTAGCAAGTAGATAAGCCAAAAGAAAGAATGTCAATAGAATTACACTTGTATTATTTCTACAATTAAATGCTACCACTGATTGTAAGGTTGCAAGGTTGCAAGGTTGCAAGGTTGCAAGGTTGAGTTCCTGACACAAAAGTTGAATGGGTGCTGATGGCTATGATGGCGGCCCTAAACTTGAGTGCCTGGAACTTCATCCTCAATGAGACAGTGACACAAAGGCAATCTCTTCACTTTGCCCGTTTTGCAGATAAGTGTTGGGTGCTGTTTCTAGATGCATAACCGAGAATCTGGTCAAAGATTTTCTCTAATACTATTCAATACATCTGTGGTTTTGTAAACTGTCCAACATGAATTTTGTTGTTTACAACTAAAACCTCTGACTAATCAACTCTACTTCACAGAGTTGCAAAGTTCAAATGATATACTGTAAATTATTGTTGGTTAGTACTATGATAAACTTTTAAACGTATGTTTAAAAGAAAGGATAATATTTAGCTGTATTAAGCACAGTTGACTCTATAATGTATTTCACTTAATGTATGGCCTCTCTGAACAGCACTTCATATCATTTGTGGCCATTTGGGAATAATGACCGGTAGCTAAATATATATTACATTATTGATTTTACTATGAAGATCCTGACCTAAAAGATATTTAAAACTTTTCAATAAAGCAAATTTCTAATGAAAGTAATTTTCATCATGGATTTATTAGTTCTCAGTAATCCTTACAATGTTATCCATCTAAGCCTGAGACACAAGACTGTGAGGATCTTATGGGCAGACACTGGGCCTGATGTATACTAGATAATCAATAAACGTTCATTTACATAAACTAAAGTACAACCAGAAAGGTAGTAATCTGAACATTATAGTAATTTCATTCACTTTTAGTAGAGGCATTCCATGTATATGAAAAAAGGCTTGCACTGGTCAGTTGGTGTTTCACTTTATTTCCTTGCAGACATTTTTAAAATTGCAAGTTAATAAATAACCTCTCAACTCTTACACAATATAAAAACTACGAATATAGTATGATATGAAATAGTATAATAGCTATACTATTTTACTGAAAAAAATTCTTTTTAGCCAAACAAAACTTAAACTCATCTCCTCTCCCTTAGAATTAATTGAGAAGTTATTATACATGTGTACATGTGAACAAACTAATGTGTGAGCCATTATTGTTTGCATCTATCTAGACAGATCATCAAAAAGGCAGAAATACCCTTGCAATCATTACTGAGAATTCAAGTTTATTTCTTCTGGGTTGTTGCATGGTAATTCAAGTAACAAATCCAACAGAGTGGAAGAGAAGACTGCTGACTCATCTGTGAAATGACTATCCCTTACATAATAATTCTTGTTCCAAGAACCCTTGCGTGCAAATATTACAGAAGTAAATTGGGATAAAATTCTAACTAGATATTCCCTGATGATCTCGACCATGAAACAAGCAAGTCATTGAGTTCGGATGTACTGATACTCTCTTCCTTGATGCCTTCATTTAGTTATGAAAACTAATTCAAAATGAATGAGCTATCCATCATAGATTTTGGTTAAATGCCTTACTCTAAACATTATTGACTGAAGGAGAAAGCTTTATTTCAGACTTTTACCTTTGCTTTTTTTTTTCCCCAAGTAGAATTACAGTTCCTGGTATGCATCTAGTATGTGTAAACACTTGCTATCTTTAATATCTCAAATAACAGAAGGCTTCTGGTGTTTACTTCCATAAGCTAGCCAGAAGGATGCAGAATAGTTCTGACTAAACAAAGAATGAAATACTTTATATATAAAGACAGATTAGAGATTAGGAATTTTCCCTTTGAAAAGATAAAGGCTAAAAGGTTTGTTTAAAATAAATAAAATCATGTAAGTGAACATAGATCAGGTCACCAAATGTGGCAATCCTCACTGCTATATACTGAAAGTGTCTTCCCCCCACCCCAAATTCACAGGTTGAAACCTAATCTCCAATGCGATAGTATTTGGAGGTGGGGGGACTTTGGGTGGTGATTAGATCATGAAGGCGTAGCCCTCATAAATGGGATTAGGTGGAGCCCTCATGAATGGGATTAGGGCTCTTATAAAAAAAGACCTCAGAGAGCTCCCTCACTCCTTCTTTCTACATAACTTTAAAATAATTGAGAGAGGAAATAAAGTCTCTGGTGAGAACTCCCTCCTTAATGGTAGCTCTCTTACCTATTCTACTAAAAATTGATTAGAGTTAGCAGTCTTCTTTTTAAAACCAGAACCAATCCCAGTGAAGGATCAAAATTATTGAACATTCACACGACAGTACAAACTACCATATTTCTTTTATTCTAAGATGCTAATATTTTTCATATTTCGAACCTTTAAAATCAGGGCACATTTATAACTTTTTAAAAGTAGGATTTTTTTCTCCAACAACCAGATGCTTCAAGTATCACCCCTACCAGCTAAATAGAACCAAACACACAACTCTTTCTTCTCATTGTTTGTAACTGAAGCATAGGCTCCCATGGTGCATTTGACTGGTGAAAGAAGCCCAGGTGTACCCTTAGTGCAAGAGAGGCTGCGGAAAATTTCAGTTTCGACTTCTATAACAATAAGGCTATCCTCATAACTTGGGGATTTTCCAAAATACAGAAAGACTAGACAAACGATGATGGGTTAAGTACAAATATGACAAATGTCCAGAAAATAGTAATAGTGCAGGACTCACTGTACTCATTGTTCAGAGAATTATGTGAAATAACTAAGATCACAAGCAGGTATGGCATACTTCCCAGGACGTTCTTCTCCTGACTGACTGTCAAAGTACCCCAAATACTTCTAAAGAGAATATCCACACACTAGATAGCCAATGGGCAAATTTTAACAGATAGAGGCAAAACTGCTCTCAGAACCAGTAACTATGCTCTCCCCAAAGGCAGAGAAAACTATCAATGTCTGAGGATGTCATCACTTTTACATATGACACCATTGCAACATCTCAGCCTCTACTGGAGGCTTCAACACAAGGTGTCTAAGGAGTTGGATAAAGGAAGGATTCTAAACAATAGTCCATTGAGTGTTTCAGAAAGCTTGCAGCATATTTGATAATTGTAGACAAGCAGAACCTCAGTATTCATGTCTGCGGGAATTTTATGTGTGCTACTAAATTGTGATTTGAAAATGGGCAGGAATCCCGTGTTCACAACATTTCAATGGGCATTGGCTGTAATTCTTTCTTGGCAGAGAAGAAAACAATAAAGCCTCTCTCAGCTGTCACTTATTCCCCTTTCCTTTCCTTTTTCCCTATGTCCCAGTTTGCAGGTCTGTTCTTGCAGAACCATTTTTAAAACTAACAATGGCAACAAAGCATGCCAATGACTGATATGCCGAGAGAGTATTTCCATACTGCTGCCGACTTTGTTGATGCCCTGACACATGCAGGTCAGGCACCTTTTGTGTATGAGGATTGAATCATAAGATCTCCCAGGTAGAATAGTCCTCAGAACAATGGAATTCAGCTATGTTCTGCCAAATAAATAAGACTAAAAAAATATAAAAGTAGATTTTGAGTCTCTTCTGTTCATCAAATGTGGCTACCCTTGTTCTCTAAATGACTTAAATGGCAAATGCATTTTTCATCCATACCAGGGGACTAAAAGATATAATAGAAATTGTATTTTTTAAATCTCTAACAAATATTGGTATAGCTAGGAAAGGGTACTTTGGGGCAGGTACTAATTAAGGGGCACTGTGACTTTAAAGGACTTTTATGCTGAGGTTCTAAATACAGACATATAGGTATCTAAATCCTTCTTAATACCATAATGAAGAGGGTTGGTCCACATTTTGCAGAATAGCTGTTTTGTTCATCTATACTAGCTGTTCCTTGCTACAGTACAATTATATTGAAGCCAATTCAATAGATCTAGAAAAATCATTCAGCTAACTAACCATCTGTGACTATCAATGTGAAATCTCCTGAAAAAGATATTCCTTGTTCTATCAGCAGGTGCATCTAAAAGTATAAAAATTGTGAGGTGAGCAAGCAGTAAAGATCTTAAGAAAGAAAAGCATTCAATTACCTGTGATTTAAATGGCTAGGAATTACTTAACAGTTTTCTAAAACTATTAGATTTTTTTTTCAATACAACATTTAAAAAAACAAAAACAAAAACACAAAACTAAGAATTCAAAATGTTTCATATAAATGTTAAAAAATAACTGACTTTGCATCGAGGCATTGAATTTGACCTCTTCTGACTCCATTTAAAACAGTTTTAGATTAAACTAGAATATTAAAACTACGACAAAGGAGTTAGTGTTCCTGGACACCATTCTAAACTTGAAAACTCTATTTCCTTTGCATCCTCCACTTCTATGTTTTTCAACTGTACCCTAGATTTTTGTTTCATTATAGACAATCCATTCAGAAAAATAACAGTGGCAATGACTTATTGAAAATGTTGTGAAGTCCAAAAGTGAAGTAAAATAGATGAGAAGGGAAAGTGCTGTCTCTATTCTACCAATAGGTAACATGATTTAATCGTCATGATTTTTTTTCCAACAGATAGTGTGTTACATGACTGGGCAAAGTCCATAAAGTGTCTTTAAAATCTGGAATTTATCCTCAATCTACGCAGCCTTGCCATGAGTCCTAAAATTTGGGGTAGCACAACTGATCTTTGGCTATTACCACCTTCTTTAAATTCATTGGCAAGAGAATGAATTGTAAGTGTCTTCAGATTAGTGAATCCCTGTTATTATCATTTTTTTTCTTTTGGTTAAAAAAATATCCTACACTTCACAAAGAATTCTGGATGGGGACTTGGGCTAGATAAAGAACATAGATATGTCCTTTATCACTAACTTATTAAAATGGAATAACAATGTGACCTAAATCAAAGAAGCTAAAAATTCCCAACAACCATGTATGTTCTTTTTCTAGAGTTTCTAACATTCTCACATTTCATTTTTGTGTCCTTATTTTACTTTTTGGTCATTAAAAATATTGTAGTAAATCCCACTGGTAAACCACAATCTAGGCTTTGTGCCGCTCAGGGATTTAATAGAAAGAAAATATCTTACTCATAGTAGAAAATAAAATAGTCTCTACACTTATTTATTCTCTGGAAATATTGTTAGTGAGTTGCAAAGATTGCATAACTAATGAACAAAGAATTGCACTAGATGAAATTCAAAATATGAATAGCAGAAAAATATACAGTTAACAGTGAAGAGAATATGTATTTTTACTTGCTTTTTATTAGTAGCAGTTTCTAATTTAACAAAAGGCATATATTGCTTTTCTAAAAAGAACAATAAAATTCATATTTAATTTAAAAACATATAGCCAGACCTCAGACTATAACAGAAGTGCAGACGACCCTATTCTGGTATTCAGTCCTATGATCTTGCAGGCTGATCAGGATTTAGAAGAAACTCTTCACAAATGTAAAAATAAAATTTAATAAAACTAATTATTTAACAGTAATCACCATAAAACCACAACATTGTCTAAAATCTACAGTCCATACTGTGTCAGGGCCTATTCTAAATGTACCCACAATTTACCTTGTTAATTTGTAACAACTCTATAGGAAGTAGGTCATGCTATTTTCCCATTTTATATTTGAGGCAACTGAGTATACAGAGAGGTTCAAGTATACAAAGTCCCAAGTTCAAAACCACTAGGCTGCATGCTGTGTCATAAGATTTTCATTTTGGGTAGTGAATAATAACAATGTGTATTTACTGACTGTGTTCATAGGAATCATTTTCGAGAGTGTTTACAGTATTTTAGAAGCTCAGACATTTAGAAATCTTGTGGCTCTAAATTTTATGTTAATTGAAACATACTTCAAAGGCTACCAATGAGGGATAATAAAAAAAGGAAAGTTAATTGGAAAGTCTGAAGCTGTGATTGATCCCCTAGAGTGTCTGTTGGCTTTCCTTCCAAGAGCATTTGAGAGTGGATTTGTCCTAATTAAAGAAACTAGCATCTTAGGACCTATTCTACGGCCCCTCCATATGGCATGGCGAGAGACCAGCATTGTTTTAGCCATGGTCCCCCAAACAATTTTTTCTTCTCTTCACAGTCCCTTCTCTTCACAGAATGCTTCAAAGTGGTTCCTCTTATAAAAGACATAATGAGAAAGATGGATAATAAGCCTTCCAGAAAAATCTGTTTTTCTTGAGGATAAATAACAATAGTCTGTTTTCTTTAGAATTTGCTTTCCCTTTTCTAAGACTAACCAACTCTTCACATAATATTCTAAATTATGATTCCTGACCTTTCTCAGATTCTTGTGAAATACTAAAGAAAATAATCCTATCACATTAATAAAGACTTAAATGAGTATGAGGAGCTAGTTTATTTTTCTTGGATTGGACAAGGACTACCATCATCTTTCATATCATGTGGAGGCTTTTATCTGCTGCTTCTCCTTATAATGCAGAGCCTAATTTCAAGATTTCTGAAAGCGTATATAATTTATTTACAAAGGCCCCAAGACCTTTTGTATCCACATCAGAGAGCAGTGAAATGATGATAATCACTTATGGCAAGAGGTTCTTTTATAAATCACTAAACATTAATGCTTTGTTTTAATTTACTCCTCTCTCTTGGGATCTGATAGCGATTGAATTCATAAGCTCACTCCAGCCTCTGGGCAACTTCCTTGCTGATTTATAAAGTGTAGAACTTTTAGTCAGTTCTGTTCTTCAGAATATTATTAATCAAGATCTAGAAGGAGATGGCTTAGACTAGGGCCAGAATTCCTAGATTCTAGTTGTAGCTCTGCCACTATTAAGGTCAATAGCCTTGGGTAAGTTTACAATTCTGTGCCTCATTTTTCTCAAATGCAAAATAAAAAACTTACACAAGTTATTTTTCATGGGCCATTTCCAGTTCTAAAATTCTATGCTTTTTTAGGAGATGTTGAGTTTTATGAATTTTACTTCATAAAATGTGAAAATTAGAAAGCCATCCTGACTTATCAAAGGCATATAAACATTAAATTTTAACTGTTCAGGACATAGCAGTCACAGATTATTAGTAATGATCATTATTTAGTAATGATTATTAGTAATGATCGATTGCCCTAGGCATATTGCCCAGAAAATATTGACTGTTTATATAATTACCTTAGGGTACTATATTATTCAGATGGACACATATCAAAAATTTTATTTAGGATGCATAAATTGTAAAAGGAAACCACTTCTTAGCCTCTGACTTCACCAATCTTTCATTTTTACTTAATCAGGTAGTCATTCATTTAGTAAACATTCAATAAGCATGTCTTGAGCATTTATGTGTGATATGATATAACAGATATTTTACTGTTTACATTATTCATTTAATTCTTCCAGAAATTCTGAAGGGTAGAAAATTGAATATTAGAGAAGCTACATCCGGTTCAAAGATGAAGAGTTTATAAGTGGTGGGGCCCGAACTTGAACCCAGACTTGTTAAACCTATGGTATTTTTGTTTGTGCTCCAGACCCATCATTCCCCATTCTTCTACACTCTGCCCTCATCCAGGAAGTTGACCTGTATAATGACATCAATCTACCATTAGGGAAGCCCAGAAAGAAAGAGTGGGTAAGGAAGAGAGTGAGAATAGTCGAGGCCTTTATGTCCCTGACTCCTTCCCTTCAGGTTCGCCTAGGACTGGCTATATTCTTTCACCATAGCTCAGTATTCCACTCAAGTTGGCCCTCCCTAAATAATCCTTCCCTTCCAGGTTAGGGCCACACTCCTTGTTGGGTCCAATAATGGTAACAAATTGGGGACACTGCATTTTACTTATGATTTCCTACATAATGCCCTTGCCCTGGGAAATAGCCTTTTTATTTAAGCCCTTCTAAGATGATCATAATTTAAAAGTGCCATCTCTTTCTTGCTGGTACCTTGGCTAATACAGTCACTAAATCCCTTTCTACTATGCCAAGCCATGTCATTTCACAAGTTAGGACACAAGTACCTGATTTAATGAAGTGTTTAAGATCAAATATCCTCCAATTGTGACAATAAGAGCAACTATTTAAAAGATATTACTATTGCTCTGTTCCTGTATTTCTCTTATCAATTAAAACTTGAAATCAGCAAAGATATAAGGTTCAAGAATGATCAAAATTCTGTTATTGCCTCAGAGCATTAGAATAATTAAAACGAACAAATCTAACCCACAATAGGATTGAATAACTGACCTACTATCAATTCCTACCATTAGAGGAAAATATTCTTAACATGCTATCCCTTCAACTGCCCACGCTTCAATCCAGGATCTAGGATTACGTTTAAAAGAGAATTACAACATAGGAGGGATTATGTGACATCACAATAGAAGCACATTAACTTTTAATGTTGCTATTTATGTTTCCTGGGGACCGACATTAACTTTTTTTTTTTTGGTTTCAGAATCTTCTCTATCTGAAAAAAAAAAAAAAATAGTGGAGAGGAATTTCTATTGATTCTACCAAAGAAGAAGAATTCTAGGACTATGCGTGTTCTTATACCCTGGCTGAGGAAGATACCTGCACATCAACTTTTTTGAGTCAATTAGGTAATGAGACACAAGGTGCTAGAATTTCTTGGCCGGAAGCAAGCAAGGGTTGATTAGTCTAAATGTTGGTGTGCTAACTGAAAAGACTTGCGTAAGCACTAAAAAAGAAGTGTATAGACTGTGTATCCCTCACCTGGTATCTTCTGACCTGGGATTTCATGTCTGAGTTTCTGGGGGTCTCTAGAACCACTGAAATATATGAAAAAGCTTGTGTGCATGTAGTTTTGACTGGAGAGGAACTCCATGGCATTAATCAGAATCTCAAAGAGATCTAAGAACCAAAGTTAAAAGGGGAAATAGGCAACATGTCTGCCTCCTTGGCTAGACCAAGGAATATAGATTCGTAAACAAGATACTTCAATATTATTCTGATTCCATATGTTCATCAGGCAACCTTCTTATTTTTGCTTTAATTTCCCATATAGGGTTTTGGAAAGATATGTCTTAACATAAATTATTGTGTTAGCTAAAAATCAGTTTCATGGATTTGAAATAAATCCTTTTGTCCTTTTTCTCAAGTTTAAATTCCCATGAATAAGTTACTGATTAAATTTGAAGACCTATTGGACTGGAGAACTGGACCAACAAACAACAACAACTTATACCCAACAATAAAACTTATGCCCACTAGACAAAATAAATCTCTGATGTCTTTGAGATCTTTTGTGACCACCAACCATAACCTACAGCCACACCGCCTCTCACTACCACAGGTTTAACCTGGACTTTTAACATGCCAATACAGAATACTAAAAAAGTTCACATATTCCGGTATTATTTTTCCTTACACGTTTATTATCTTTTCTCACCAGGGAATCAACAATGTACAACTTAATGACTGTAAAATAAATTTTTTTCACTTGAAAAAATAAAGGTACTAAGGATATAATAAAGAATAACATTTGTTTAGAGAGAACAAAGTAATAATTGCTCCTTTCCATCCAGATCAGTGGACTTCATTTGGAAAGGGTTGTGGGAGGGTAGGATGGTAGAATGTGATCATGTATTTAGTCAGCTTTGTCCACAAAGAGTTACTAATGTTTTTTTTAAGGTTATATTTTTCTTTTATTGTGTTCACATAAAGGAGTACTCTCTTTAAAGGAAATATGCTAGAAAGAAATTCATTATGGTGCTACAATGAATATCCTTCACCAAATGCAGGATAGAGAGTTGAGGGTTAACTCTGATTCTTTTATCTCTGCTAGAAGAGATTTTGCATATCTAGTTCCTATTACTAGATGTTCAGGAGAGAGTTGAGAGTTAACTCTGATTCTTTTATCTCTGCTAGAAGAGATTTTGTATATCTAGTTCCTATTACTAGATGTTCAGGAGAGCTGCCTTTCAACACCGTTATATCTCAAAGGGGCACTCCTTATATAGTCCCCTCCGTAGCCCTCAAGTTTCTTTCTAACTCTCTCAAAACCTTCACCCATGCCTTCCTACGAGTTAAAGCCAATGGTCACCTACTGATTTTTATCATCCTTGAGCTGCTTCTTCCATTTGACATGATCATACCCTTCTCCAGACACTTTATCTCGTTCATCACTGTTTAACCGCAGAGACTATCCTCTCTTGGTCTCCTCATATCTCTCTGCTCATTACCCCTCATCTCCATTACTGATCATTCGGTGCCTCAGCCCTCCTCTGAAATGTTATGTTTACCATGGTTCTATCTTTGATAATTTTCTCACTGAGAAATCTCACCCACCACTTCTAGGTAGCAACACTTACATCAATATCTTCATTCCAAGCCACTCAGCTGAATATCTAGATTCAATGCATCTAAATACCAACCAGGCATCCTTACACAGGTACTTCAAACTTAAATGCCCCAAATGGAATTCATTATCCTCCCTAACCTTTCCCATTATCCAAAATAGCTCCTCCTTCTGTAATCTCTCCTTAACTTGATATTATCACCATCCACCTAGGCATTCAAGTCGAAGGTGAGTAATTCTCTCTTTACACAAGTAATAATATTTGAGTTTCATCCTTATGCATAAATAAGAATGTATCAGTTTGAAAACAAATGTAAAAGAGCATTCTAAGAATGAAACAAGATTTTCAAAAAGTCAATGAGTTGAGCATTTTTCATGTGTTCTTTAATTTATAGTTCCTTTAAAAAAATAAAGGACAAATATGGGGGGAAAGTCATTGAGTCATGAAACAGCATGATGTATTTAGAGACTGATAAGAAACTTTATTGGGCTGGATTATAGAGGATATAGTAGAAACAGGCAGGAGATGAAATAGAAGTAAACTGGAGTCAGGTTGCAAGGGATCTTGTGTATATGCTAAGACCTTGTAGTTTGCTCTGTAAGCAACAGGAGGTCTCCTATTATCCTCAGAGAACTGTCTTTTTTAGCAACATCTCGTGGCCTTCACATTGCCTCTACTTGCTTCCAAATTCTCATCAGATTTATCTTGAGCCATCCTTGTGAATCTTATAACTCTGAGTCATTCAGTATTTGTTGCTCAAAGTTCATAAGGGGCTATGAACTTTTATAATCTATTTATAATCTCATAAATAGATTATAATCTTCTCTTATAATCTTCTTAATAAGAACATTATAGTGACTATTTATTATATTAGAGGGCCATAATCCATGGAAACAAAAACTATATTTTCGGAAACAAAAACTATATTTTCCTTTGAGGGTCACCCCTGTCCCATTGAAATCTGTATGTTTCAAGTGGAGGTGATTCTTTGCTCAGCTCCTGCATCCTTTCCCCCACTAACTGGGCCATTTTATCAGCTGGCCCCAGTAACTCTTCAAGGATAGACATAAGTCAATAAAAGAGAATGATTATCAGGTCCAGATATTTTGTTTAAACTATTTAGAGCGATGCTGTATTTTCTATTAAATTTGAACTTGAGAAGATATAAGAGTAACGCAATTGGCAACCAGCTTATCCTCATCAAGAGCTGGCAGATGAAATCAACATGGAATAAAACAAAAGATGGAATAAAACAAATGTCTATAGCTGTGTGTCTATAGCTGTGTGTTGAGTGCTGTGGAGATGCAATATAGTGAATGCATGGCTTCTACCTTCGATAAGCTTAAAATGTATCTGAGAATATATAACTATGAGAGTAATACTCAAGTAAAAGAAGAAAATTTGGAAACCACCTTCTCCTATTTATACTACAAGGAGTCCAGAAAATAAAACAGGAATGTTTGTCTCTTCTCTGTGGTGACAAGCAGGAGAGTGTGCCAAGCTGCCCAAACTTGAGAAAGAAAAGTTTGAAGTAATATAAATTAGGTATTTAGGCTTTCATTTGTCTATCAGATTTTTCCTCTTTTTCCTCATCAACTTATATTCTTAAACACTAATGGGCAAAAATATTTTTACCCCCTATCTGCTCTAGCTTTTTTGGTTATTGTCTTATAACCATGTTTTTCTGTAGAAAAGGAGAGGTGTTGGCAAATTAATTTTAAAACAGATTGACAGGCAAGAAAAAGTTAGTCTGAGAAAGGCATGATCTGAGCACAATCCAGGGATAGTGATGGAAGAAAGATGCCTAAGAAAACTGAAAATCAGGAGACAGGCTGATTGCGATGAATAATGGAGAAAGAACTTAAGGGAATTTGGGCGGACCAGAGTGAAAACACTAGTAAGTAAAACTAACTAAGAACAGAAAAAGCACCTAGAGGAGAGATTTATATATATATATATATATAGTTTCAGGTATATAGTACAATGGTTAGATATTTATATAGTTTATAAAGTGATGTCCCCAATTACTCTAGAACCCATCTGGCTCTACACATAGCCATTACAATACTATTGACTATATTCCCTATGCTGTACTCTATATCCCTGTGACTATTTTGTACCTACTAATTTGTACTTGATCCCTTCACCTTTTTCACCCATCCCCCCAATTCCTCTCCCTTCTGGCAATCACTAGTTTGTAGAGGCGAGATTTCTTTATATTATATGGCTATGACTTATGTAATAAGCCATGTGTGTACGTGTGTGTGTGTGTGCACGCGCGTGCTGATTGGAATCTAAAAGGAGGGGAAAATACACAAAATGGAGTTTCCAAAGAGAGATATTTTGAACTGACACTAAGGAGTAGACCTGAGACCAAAGTACAGACTGAAAATCAGAAGACTGTAACTGCCTCGTTGCGTCAAAGCCCCAGCACTGTTTCTGTCTGGCTCATGCTGAATGTAGTAATGAGGCCATCTGCTTGTAATGCTCGCTCTGTGTGTGGCTTATATGCAGAAATCTCCACGCCTTCCAGCAAAGTCATTTTTACACTGTACTTGACAGACAGAGCATGTGTTTATGCTAAAAACACTGCAGGAAAAGGGTATTGGGAAGAATCAGAAAAGCCTTGACCTTGGAAGAAGACAGCCATGAGCTCTAAGGAGGTAGTATTAAAAAACTAGGGTCCGTATAATACTGAGGAACCTTCTAGAGGCAATTCCTTAGACCCATGTCACATCATAGTGGGCAAAAACATTTGTTTGGAGTTGATTTGGGGGAAGACAAAGCATGTGGCCTCATTCTTTGTTTTTTAAATAACTTTACTTTCTTCCATATTTAGCTAAAAGAAGTAAAGCCAAAAATGACTTTTAAAATCCCACTGCCAACTGGATAAAGCCCAAGTTACTTACCATGATCCTTAAAAACCTGAGCCCAACTTCCTTGGCCACCAACCTTATCTCATGCCATTTACTATCATATGCACTCAAATTTTTGACAATCCATAAATATGGCATACCCTTCAATGCCTCCACACCACTGAAAATGTAGTTTGAGCTGCCTCAAATATAATTTTCACCCTTTTCAAATGGATCAAGGAAAAGTGAATTTGCTTAATATCAGACATATTTTGAGTGTATGACATGATAATAAGGCATTATAGGTGAGAAAAGAATCAAAAGAAATTATCATACAGTTTGAATGGATCTGCTCAGGCACAAGATCACATGCCATGGTTCTCTGCAGTATTTCCTACATTTAGAGAACTGGACTTGGATGAGATGACATCAACCTACATAAAGGTATATTTTAAAAATCATCCCAATGGAATCTGTCCTTTGTCATATTTAGTCTGAGGATCTGATTAAGGACACTATCTGTTACACTGATCGAGGTTACACTGAGAAGGTTCCTCAGCAGGAAGTTCTTTCTAGTCCTCAGTATCAGGAGTAATTGTACTTCACCTGTAAAGCTGAATTTACTTCTAATAATGTAGAAATTAGGCCCTCGTGAGTGACCATAGTTAGACGTCTGCATTAGCAACTGAAAAGGTTAGAAAAAAAATTGGGGACCCATCCTTTGTGAGTGCGTTGGACTCTATGGCAAGAATTGGCAAACTTTTTCTGAAAGGCCAGATAGTAAATATTTTCATCTCTGCAGGCTATGTTGACTCTGTCACAACTAGTCAACTCTGACATTGTAGTGTGAAAGCAGCCACACACAATGGTTTGTTAAAACTTTATTTACAAAAATTTTATTTACAAAAACAGGTAGCAGGCTGGAGTTAGCCCCCTAACTGTAGTTTGCTGACCCTGCTCTACGGCAGGCTTTTGTAACCAAGTCTCAGTCGTGATTCTGTTTAATTCCTTTAACTTACCTTTCTCCTTGTTCTTTTTTACTCTCGTATTTATATTATATGGTTATGGCCTATATAATTTCACTGCCTTTCTGGTATTTTCTAAAGTAAATAATACATACTTAAATAAATGTGTTAAAATTAACCAGTTGTAGGTTTGCTTTGTGGTTATATTCAAGTAAGAAAGGGCACTTGCAAACAACAGGGCAATGAAACATATCAGATGGGATGGCTTATATTAATAAATCTAAAAATTAGAAAGTAAGATTTTTATTCTTCATTTTTCCACTGAGTATACATCTAAAGAAAAAGGCAGAGAAGGTTCAAGTAGGGAAGGAGGTCAACAGAAGAAAGGTAACAATTGGGTAAGAAAGCAGGGAGGCACTGAAGGTTGACAGTGGACCATTTTTCTTCTGATTTATTTCTAAAGTAGTGATATTTATAGCTTTCTGACTTTGACTAGTGTCTTTTTGTATTTCATAAAATCCCTTCATAATAGTGCTGCATTCCACATGTTAATTCCCACGACATTATTGTTCACTCATCTCTGTCCTAAACCCCTTAAAATTAATTCACTCAATACAAACTAAATATTAATAAACACATATTATTATATATCGAGTGCTGTTCCAGGAACTGTGTATATAACAGTGAAGAAAAGAGACAATGCCCCTACCTTTATGGCACTTGTTTCCCAGTGGAGAGGAACAATGAATAAATAAACAAATAGGGAACGGTGGAGAAAGGGGTAAAATTAGGGCAAGAAGATAGAGGGTGATGGAACTGCTATTTTATGTTGGGGTCAATACCCAAATGAATCATGGGAGCAAGCCATACAGGTATCTGAGGGAAGAAACTTCTAAGGGAGGGATCAGAAAGTGCAAAGGTAGGGATATGCCTGGTATTTTAAACAATAACAAGAAAACCAGAGTGGCTAGAGTAGAGTGCGCAGGGGGCAGAGTAGCAGGCAATAAAGTCAGAGAAGAAATAGAGGATTGGATCTCATAGGGGCTCAAAAGCCCCTGTTAGGACTTTGGTTTTTATTCCATGGGATATGGAAAGACAACAGAAGTTTTTGACCAGAAGAGTAACATGATCTGACTTATATTTCAGAAAGAGCACCATGACTGCTACATAGAGAGTACATAGTAGGGACAAAGCCAAAAACAGAAAGACCAATTAAGAGACTTGAAAGAGAGGATGGTGGCAAGAGAGGATGCTGGCCTGGACCAGAGTGATAGTAGGAGAGTTCACTGTATTTATCTGAAAGAAGTGTTCTGACAAAGTCTGCTGACTGGCTGTGGGGGTATGAGATGTCCTTTAACAGATGAATGAATAAATAAACTGTGATGTCCAAACAATGGAATATTACTTATCAATAAAAAAAAATGAGCTATCAAGCCATAAAAAGATACGGAGAAAACTTAAATGTATATTACTAAGTGAAACAAACCAATCTAAAAAGGCTATATACTGTATGATTCTAACTATATGACATTCTTGAAAAGGCAAAACTGTGGAGACAATAAAAAGATCAGTCGTTTTTTAGGAGTTGGGTTGAGGGAGAAATCAATAGGACAGACCACAGAGGATTTTTAGGGCAATGAAAAATATTCGATATGATATATAATGATGGATGATGATATATGTCACTATACATTTGTCTAAACCCACAGAATGTATAACACCAAAAGTGAACCCTTAGGCAAACTATGAACTCTAGGTGATAATGATGTGTCACTATAGGTTTATCCTTAGTAAAAAATGTGCCATTCTGGTGATGTTGATAATGGAGGAGGCTCTGTACTTGGGGGTGGGGGGGACAGGAGATGTATGAGAAATCTCTATACCTTCCTCTCAATTTTTTTGGAATACCTAAAACTGCTCCAAAAAATTAAGCCTTTAAAAGATAAAAGTGTATCAGTAACGAGTGACAAAAGAGAACTGGTATCGACTTTAGGTTTAACTCTTTAACTTCATCTATATTTACTTACTAAACAATTCTGGCGCCTAACATAGTAGCCACTGTGCTAAACACTGTGGGGAGGAAAAAGGAGAAAACAAAGAATGGATGAAACAAGAGAGACTACACTCAAAAGGTGATTTTACTTTCCTTTATCTCTGATGACAGTTAATTTTAGAACTTTAGATATTCCTAAGTCATAATTGTTTGCATCAACTAAGTGTTTTGAACCACTTTAATAAACTTTTTCTGACTTTGGAAAGACACAGCGAAATTCTCTACAGTTACTTTTGCATTAGATTAGGTAACAAAGAAAAAGTTGAAAAATTTTTTGACCGTTGCTCTTCTATCCGATTTTATGATAATATTTGAATTTGTATAGTGGTGTTTAAACTTCAGCTCTAATATAAACAATAATTCAGAGAAAAATGGAAGTGGTAGGCACCTCTATAGTAGCTATTCATGGACAATAGGCAGGTTCTCCAAAAGTCAGATTAGCACGTTAGGATGAAGTGAAATGCTGAAAGTACACCATACTGTACCCAAATCAAAACATGTCGCTATTTTTATTTTTAAGTGACAAGCTTCCCATAATACCAAAAATACCCAAAAGACTTATTTGCAAATTTTTAATGTGAGCTTGTATTACCTTCTGCTTTTGATTACAGCATTTTCTCTATTGTATTTTTATTTATGAAAATCAAGACATTTTATATGTCTGATTTAAATTGGGTAAATGCAACCTCAAGCCATCCTTCCTCCCCAGTCAGAGCTGGAGTGCTCCAATGTACATTAAAATGTAGGAAAAAACAGAAAATGAAAAAGTCCTAATAAATGAAGTAAAACTTTTAAATGGAAAAGTTTTTTCACAGTTATACAGAAAAGACCTACCTCATATAGGAGTGTATATCTTATCAATTTTAAAAAATTAATTGGACTGAGAAAAAACATTAAGTAAGCTCTGCTTAATTTTTTGTCTGAAGTTATTCGCTCTTTCAGGGAAAGACTGGAAATAAAAATGGGAAAGCTAATACGAAATAATTTCATGACAGACAAAATTTTTCCAAAGTAGATAATTTAAGAACTACCTCACTCTTAGTCAGGTAATATTTACTGAGCGATTAGGAACTCAGGCCCTCTAGGAGACCCCTGAAAGCCTAAGGAAGTTCCCTGCTTTCAAGGAGCCTACACTATGGTCCAGATGATAAAATTGTTCTATCCAGTGTGCTACTTCCAAAGAATAGACATTGTGATGAAATGACATTCGTCATTATCACTTTTCTGCTCAGCATCCTTCGGCAACTATTTTCTATTTTCACATCAAATCTAGATGTCTTTTCTGATCTATTTAAGACCTAACTGTCCTCTCACTTTTACCTCATCACCCTGACTGATGTTAGCACTGATTTCTTAATTAAGCAATCTTTTTGGTTACACACTCACACACACAATGTTTGCCCATCACTGTCTTGGGTGGAGGGTGCTGGGCAGTGGGGATGGGAAGGGATCTGGCAAATCTGAGGTATGAGTGAGGTCTAAGAAGCAACCATCCCAGTGTAACTGACAGACAAGAACCAGACCAGCAACAAAGAACGGGAAGACTTGACCAAGTAGGCTTGGAAGGGATAAAGCCTTTTAAGCTGTCCACTACAAGCTCATGTTACAGAATGAGCTGTGAAGTTTATTCTGTTTTAAATAGAGAACATTGTATCTCCCCCGCCATCTTTCTAAACTTCTAGTTCTCATTTTCTCTGTCATTGCATGTGGTGTCCAGAACTCACCGCTTTCAGGAAACTCCTCAACTCCATTCTAATATTACACTACGTCTCTTGAACTTACATCTTTGTCAGTTACTTCAAGGTGTACATATCCGCCTCCACAATGAGACTATGGGTAATCCAAAGGTAATGCACTATCCTACATAAATTTTTCACATCTGCTCTGACATATAGGAAGAGTTTGGGCTGAAAGGATGTCCATAGAATGTATATGAATTAGAAGCATTTTAGCCCCCATCACCCAAGTTATAATTGTAATGAGTGTGAATTTCATGGATAACAGTTACATTTTTTACCTTTTTTGCTGTTGAGATATATAATTTATTTTCTTGCATCATATCGTCAAACTTTCATAAAGTTGAATTAAGTTCTCTCTTGTTCTGCAGCTCCTTGATATATTTCATAGTGAAGAACATGAGTCATCTTCCCTGACCAATACTATTAAATACTTGTGTTGTACAATTTCTATTTTGTGAGTAACTGCTTCTTGACTATTTATCCAGCTTCATCATGGTGATGATAATTTATAATGTGAGGAAATTCTTTATAAAGCACTTTGAAAAACTGTCCCTGATTTTACATATTTTACATGACCTGATTTTACATGCATTGGAATATATTAATAGCACATTCAAATATAGCTTTCAAGGAATTTTTTCTTAATGAAATTTTAATTTTATTAATTCCAAATCCACAATAATTGAGACAAAGAGTGGTAAAAACTGTGACCTCATTTGGGAATCTCATTCTTCATGGTCAGATTATATCTATGTCTTCCAAGTTCCTAAAATCATCTATGCTATAATGGATATACAAATGCTATGCAGACACTCCCTTGTCATAGTCAAAGCCAGTCACTGCACTGTCCTCCAAAAGGGAAAAGAATTTTATGTCATTAAGAAGTAATAGAATGGTAATTTCAAAATATCCTACAATGCAGACTTTTTAATTAGGTCGGGTTCATGGTTTTACCTATAAATCTTGCTAAAGGAATAAGCTTTTACTGCACAATTAAATGTCATTTCAGTTTAATAAGTTTTTTGTTTTTTAGTTTTCTAGGATCCTTTCTAGTGGCTTTTTACAAATAGTTTTAGTTTTTTAGCACTCTTTCTAGTGGCTTTTTAAAAATCCAGGGTTTTTTGGTACCAGAGTTAAAGAGTCTCTAATTCCTTTAGAAACCTCATAGTTGTTCATAGTTGTTTGCCCTCCAATGTATTGTTTATATAGAATTAGGCAGACTTTAGTTTTTCTCCCATTTTATCTCATGTAACTAGAATCTCACTCTAAAAAAAAAAAAATTTAACTGATTATGATGATGGCCATTTTGATTTTGCTTTCCGTTTCCCATTTGAAACTTTCAAAATAGATGAGTTGTAAGTTTTTTCCTAATTTGGACAAGTTTGAAAAACATCATTTTTTTTTCATTGTTTTTATTGTATGGTACTGCCATCTATGGGTCCTACTCTGAAAAATTTTGGTTTGAAATTTAAAGAAATTTAGAATTTAGAACCTAAAAGATCATCTAGTTCACTTTTTATTTGTAGATAATAAATTCAAGACTCTAAGTGGCTAAATAACTTCAATACATCCAGGCACATGGCCAGTCAGTAATAGAGGCTGAATTATCACCTCTACTTAATATTTTATTTCTGTAAAGTTGACTTTAAATTTACTTTGTTTGCCTCTTTTACAATTTGAACAAATGCAAGTATTTCTGTCCCTAACATTTGAAGATATGTTGTTTTTAAAAGTTATTTAAAATAAGCTATTTTAAATATATAAACCTCTAGCCACCTAAACATTCTTATTTCAATTAATTGGCATATTTCTTTTTAGGATTTATTTTAAAAAAATAAGGCAAGATCTCTGAATTTAAGAAAGTTTTAAAACTCATTATGTTAAAAAGATATTTGAAGACAAATTTTAGGTATTATTTAATACCTAAA
Organism: Pteropus vampyrus; assembly: GCF_000151845.1. Lineage (NCBI taxonomy): Eukaryota > Metazoa > Chordata > Mammalia > Chiroptera > Pteropodidae > Pteropus > Pteropus vampyrus. The sequence goes on along the minus strand of NW_011888847.1, from coordinate 6,406,209 downwards.
AGGAATAAGGTCAAAGGAATAAGAATTCAATGCAATTTTTAATTTCTTAATTTCCAATCTCCAAACACTAGGGGGTCAAGGGAAGAAACTAGTGTGATTATTATTTCTGACAGTAACTGCAAAAAATATTTTAAAAATTTAATGGCTAGAAATCACAGTGAGAAATTTACAAATTTTATATTTCTTCCCAAAAAGTTCAAATTTAATAAAACACATCAGAGTATAATGATTTTGATTTTTTTTTTAATTTGGTGTTCGATTTAAACGTTAACATTTTATTAATAATTTTTGTAACAATACACATGAATGACATTGGTCTTTGGTTCGCTTTTTATTCAGTTTTGAAAAGTTGTGGCATCAAAATTATGCTAGCTTCTTAAATTGGGAAAATTTTATCTTTTTCTGTGCTGCATAACAGTTTAAGTGGTATTAGAAGTGTACATAATGTTATTCCAAAGCCTGCGCTTATGTTAGGTCATCATGCTGCCTTTTCTTCGCCAACTTCTCACAGATTTCTAGAAATTGTTAGTATATTCTGAATATGTTTCAGATTCTATGCAAGATGTTTTTATTTTGTTTTGTTTTGTTTTACAGCTTTATTGAGGTATAATTGATAAGTAAAAAGCTACACATATTTAATGTATACATTTGCTGAGTTTGGACATATGCGTATACCCATGATATCATCACCACTATCAAGGTAATAAGCATATCTATTACCCCCAAAAGTTTCTTTGCAACCCTTTTAAGTTTTTTCATTTTTGTTTTCTTTTTTTTTCCTGTGATAAGAACATTTAGCACAAGATTTACACTCTTAACAAAATTTTAAGTGTATATTCACTTTTTTTCTACCATCAATACTATTTTACTATTTCCCAATTTTGTTAACTTAGCGCAATGATTCTGAGATAATAGCATTTTCAAAAATCATATCACAGAATCACTATTTATTAACGAACACTAGAAATTAAAGCCTGTATCTCAAAAGCTAAAATTGATAGTGAATCAGCCCACAATCTCTCATCTACCAAATGATTCTCCTTGACCTATTTTTGAATAACTCTCTAAGTTCAATGTGAAACAAGGCAATTAT